>NC_080661.1:3000000-3314882 GCF_027579445.1 Ammospiza nelsoni | reverse complement strand
GTGCAGAACTGCAAGATGATAAACACTTTAGGCAATTGATGATGCATCTTTCTAAATTGCTCTCCTTTCTCTCCTTTTGTGAAATGCAAAGCTGTGTTTCGTGTCAGGTACATACAGGGAACGCGTGTATTTGTGATTGTGATATGTGTGGAAACCGACCATGGGACACTTATAAAGATGAATTCTAATAATAACTGAGGAAATTAAAGCTTGGAAAAAGGCCTTTGAACCTATCCTTTGTTCGCAATTAACTTTTATAAGTCTTAAGTTGATTCAGGAGCCTTTGAATTAAAGCTTTGAGGATGTTGCTTTTTGACAGGAACTTTCTGTTTGTAGCTAAGCCTTAAAGAGTTTTGCAATAATAACCGTTTGAAGTATAATTTTACAATATCGCTTGTAGTACGGATCTTTGAAACTATAGCTTTAGAATGTATAAAAAGGAAACATGCTTATCTCACGCCTGGACCAGACAGTGAAAAGCAGCTTGAGAAAGGAATATGAACATCAACTCAAGGACTAATAATTTCGACCAAGGGAAGCTGCACATCACTGTTATGAGATTTATAGTCCTTGCAATTGTGGTAAATAGGTATGATTCGTGCTGATAAAAATTGAAACAGTAATCAATATTGATACAGTAACTAATATCTGGAAATAATAAAATAAGTTAAAAATAGTAATGCCAAAGAGGAGAGGGAGAGGAGGGGCTCCACCCCCCTTTTTCCAGCAGATGTTCTCAAGGACTACAGGAAAGAAGCTGAAGATACAGTTGCTAAAAATGACCAAGAACCTGGTTGGGTCCAAGAAAATGCTTATTATAAGGGACTTATTGCTTTGATATGTCGATGCAGTGATATGTTAGTCTTGGCTTACATTGTACTGGCTTGGTGCGCATGTGTAGCCCAAAGGTGAATAAAAGGACAACAAAGAAGACTACAGGGCCTTCATCAGTGACGACCCCCAAAGACTTGTGTGACCACCAAACCGAGTGGTGGCGCATGCGTGGTAAAGGTGGTAATAAAGGCGGAGACAGAAAAGGGACGAACCGAAAATAGGAGGAGATGGCATTGACATATGGCATATAAGGGGTGATTTTCACTTGGCAAGCTTGTATGTGAAGTGGCAAGGGTCGTTGAACCCTGCACTCCGTACCCCACGGTATCTCTTGCTTATGCGCTATTATTGGAACCATATTATCCCTTATTTTAATCGAATTATATTGTATCCAATTTTATATTTTTCATTTTAATTATTCAATTAAAATTGTTACTACTTTTAATATTGTTTGGGGTTTTTTTAATGATGGGATAATTGGGCAAACATAACACAATCAAAAGGTAAAGCCATGTCTGGAATCTGGACCCCACTGGCTGGGAGACTTCTTTCTTTGGTCAGAAGTTGGACCCTCCACCACCTGGTGGCTCCTTGTGTAGGATGCATCCTAAGAAAAACTAAATCACAATAGAGTATAGAATTGTGATGTAAAAATTGGGAAGAGAAAATGCTGATGAGTAAAAATTTGGAATAGAAACTGCTGAGAAAGCTTATGAGTACCCCTATAAATACCTGTAAGCCACAACTATCGGTGTGCAGCTGGAGGGAAAACTTCCCCCACTGTACCCAGCGCTGTATTGTGCATACTTTACCAAAATAATTAATAATTTGATTGCTGCTTGAATATTGGCCTAGTCAAGCTTCTTATTTATAACAGTGGAAAGTCAGAGAACCTGAGATTTTACCCCTAGAAAGACAGCACATTTTCTGTCTTTCCCCTAACATTTACCTCAGGTTTTGTCACAACATTATCTCTATGTGACCTCTAGAAATTACTCATACTTTGCCTCAAAAGTAATTTTTTCCCCTAGAGATCACCTCAAATCTTCCTGCTCAAATATCCAATACTCAATTGATCACCTCCGATTTCATTATTCTCACAAACCAGTGATTGCCTGAACTTTAAAGCCCAAATGTTCACTCTGTGCCCTACAGGTGGCACCAGGTAATTCCAGCATTCCTGTGCTAGGAAGTTCTGTCCCTCTAGGCTACTGCAGCTTCACCCCCGGCAAAGTGGAACACTCCGTGGCGCTGTGCCAAGGCTGCCGCATGCTCCTCGGTGTGTATGGGCGCAGGGCAGCCCCGGGGCAGCTCCCCCCGGGTTTCTGGAAGGCCGCCCAGCGCCCGGCCCCGCGGGGCGGCCCCAGCGGGTTCGAGTTGCCGCCCGCGGCTGAGGGGAGCGGCGGGGCGGGGCGGGGCCGCCCGCGCCTGGGCGGGAAACGCTCCCCGCGGCTGAGAGGAGCGGGCGGCGGCGCAGCGGGGACCGGCCCGGCCCTGCCGTGTCCCTCTGGGCGAGCCCACGGCGCCTCAGCGGCCCTGGCGTCCCTTCAGCCAGCGGCATGTGCGCTCAGCCACACGCGGCGTGCCGTGATCCCCTCAAGTGACGCTCCCGTTCCCTCAGTGACACCGCCATACCCTGAGGGACACAACAGACACTCGCCTCCCCTCAGGGACTCTTGCTGGCCTCAGTGGCATGCAGGGCATCTGCCTTCCCTTCAGTGACACAGAAGGCACCTGCAACCTGCTGGGGAAGCCTCAAGTCCTCAGCACTGGGACACCCACCTTTCCCTCAATGACCCTCACATCCCGTCAGCAAATCAAGAGGCACCAGCTGTCCTGTAGATGACTCAGAGCGGGTGCAGTGGGTCATGGTTGCCAGGGGCAGCCGCAGGCAGAAATCCATCAGAGCTGGGGAAAAGGCTCTGCTCTGCTTACTGGGTGGGCTGAGGGCCGGGAGAGCTCCATTTCCCCCTTGTGATGTTGGAGACAGGGCCTTTCACCCTCCTTATAGGGCTGCCCCTCGCTGCAGGCAGCCAAAGGAGCATGACAGCAACAGGCCGAAGACAGCAAAGCAAAGAGCCAGCCCTGCACACAGAGGAGGTGGCCCAGTGCAAAGGCAGCGTGGCACCCTGAAGGTACCTGCCACACTCTCATGTGTCCCTGCCCTGGGAGGGCCTTTCTGTGGCCCCTCTGGGCTCAAAGCTGCTGCTCTTCTGACTCAATGGGGCCTAAAGCCACAGAGCTCGGCCTCCCCCATGGCAACACGAAGACTCAGCAAGCAGGCAGTGGAGCTCAATGCCTAAGGCTGAGGGGCCGGGGGCTCCAGTCAGGTGCAGAGGAAGGGCACACGCCAAGCCCCACAACTCCAGGCCTCACAGGCCTGAAAGGCCGGCAACAGGGTTCCACACCTGATTCCAGGGGGTCCCTCAAACTGCTCATTGAGGAAGCGCTAGAGCAGCCTGCTGTCAGGATCAAGGCAGCTGCCAGGGGGCTGCTTGTGGCCTCTGACAGCCCATTGCTCAGGGCTTGCCAGCATCCCAGCCCCTCAGGGGCTGCCACAGCCCGGCCAAGCTTGCCAGCAGCAGCCCCGCAGCCCCACAGCAGCTCCAGAGCAGCCCCATCCAGAGGCACCTGGGAGCCCTCAGCAAGGCAGCCAGCAGCACACGGGCAGGAGGACACGGATGGCCCTTCCGGCCTGGCACAGGGCTTGTGGCCATCTCCAGGCACCGTTCTGGCAGGGATCCCTGCAGCCCCGGCCCCTTCCCAGCTGCTCTCTGGGCAACACAAAGGCTTCAGCAGAACCACCAAAGGCCAAGGGGCTTCTGGCCATTTTCCCTGCAGCAATGCACACCTGTGCAGCTGGCTGAGTGCAAGCACCCTTTCCCCCGCTTTACCTTTGCTGTATAGACCCTGGGATGCAAAGAAAACCTCCTGAGAGTCTGTGTATTGTAACAAACTCTATATTTACATAGGATATGTAATTGCGGAGAAGGGAAGAAAAATATTTAAGGAAATTAAAAATTCCCAATTGGCCCAGGTTGCCCCAGCAAAGAGAGCCTCCCGGATCAGCTATCTACAGCCCTCATGCAGTGCAGCCAGCCGAGCCCTGACAGACGACGCCGAGTCTTCCATGCCTTGCGCAGCTGATCGTGCAGCCTCTGAAAGACGGAATATCGCCCATGCTGTGTTGCTCGGAGGATATGCAGTGTTTGAAATGCCAGCTCGGAGACGGCACTGCTCATGTCCTCCGTCAGGCGTTCAAGGGCTGCAAGAAAGAGGAATACAGCCATGGTCAGGTCCCGGATCTTCGGGAAGCCGAGGAGAGCCCCCTGCAAGGGCCATCGCAGCCGGCTCTTGCCATGGCCATGAGGGAGCAGGGAGCAAGGGGATCAGCCCAAAGCTGCCGGCCACAAATCCCCCATGTGGCCCTGAAATCTCCGTGTGCTCGGCCAACGGGAGCAGAGCCCTCGGCAGCCGGGGCAGGGCTTGCAGCTCCGCCCTGGCAGCCCCGGCTGTCAGTCCACTTCCCTCACTCACCAGTGCAGATCAGCTGCAGCTCTTGCTGCTGCCCCCTCAGGCGCCGCCCGGCCATGCCTGTGAACACAGAGCCTGTTACGGCGCCAGCAGCACAGCTCCCTCCTAGCGGCGCTGCCGGCGCTGTGACCACATGGGCTCCTGGCCCGGCAGGGCTCACCTCGGCCCTTGCCACACGCTGCCGCCCCAGGGCACGGCTGCCAGAGGGCGGCAGCAGCAATGCCCAGGCCAGGCGGGGCTCCACGGCACCGAGCCCGGCTGGCGCTGCCGGGGCTGCAGGCGGGGCTGGGGCCGAGCTTCGGTGGGCCGGGCCGGGTAGAGAGCCCAGACTTGGGACTCACCCATGAACCTGATGGCCGCCTCTCGCAGGGGATCCTGTGGGCTCCGCAGGTAGCGCAGGGCCCGGCGCAGGTGCTCGGCTGCTCTGCTCCTGTCCTCTGCCAGCTGCAGAGAGCGGCAGGAGGGAAGGGTTGGCGCGGGCTCAGCCCCTGGGCCGGGCACTGCCTGCGCCCAGCCCCGGCCTCCCCTGCCCGCACAGCCCTGAGGCGCGGCCAGCAGCCACTGGCCAAGGGCTCCCGAGGGGAGGGGGCAGAGGGCCGGCTGCTGCCCAGGGAGCTGCGGTGGCGGCCTGCAGCCCTGCCAGGCGGAGGCTCCATGGGCACCTGGCTCAGGCCCACGGGAGCCTGGAGAAGAGCCCGCGCGGCCTCTGGCTGCAGCAGCGTGCAGGGGCACAGCTGCCCAGCCGCACACTGAGCACCGCCCTCAGGGGCCTTCTCCAGGCTGAGGCTGGGGCTTCAGGCCCTCCTTACCAGGCTGTCTGCGAACATGCACAGCTTCTTCTTCTTCAACAGTTTTTCAAGGTCCCTCCTCTTCAGGAATTTGGCCACACAATGCAGCGTTTCCGCAGAAGCCTGGAGAACAGCAAACACGTGGAAATGCCCACATAACCCAGGGCAAAGGACCTGCATGCCAGTTCTAAAGCCTGGAGGAGGCTGCAGTCTGCAAGGCGCATGGGCAGGAGGCAGCCCAGCCCCCTCGCAGCAGTCCTCACCTCAGCAACAATCCGATTCTCATCATGGCAGTGGAAGTAGAGTGGGACCAGGCTCTGGCGCACCTGGGACTTGAAGGCCTTTCTTCCACCTTTGGTTAACAAGTCCAGCATCTCTTGGAAGACACGCATGCAGCTCAGCTGCACCTGGATATCATCCTGTATGAAAGGAAAGGCAAAAGACCTGAGCATCAGCTGCTTCAGTTCCCCCAGGGCACAGGCCTGCATTTCCACAGGGCACCAAGTGTCAGGGCAGCAGCCAGTGGCCGTGGCTGTGGGCACAGAGCCTTACATGGTCAAAGAGTGGCAGGAGCGCCTCAGCCAGCTGCAGGGCGATGGGGGTGGGTATTGGGGCACCATTATCCAGCAGCAAATATCTCAGTAGAAGAACGGTCATCCTGATCACATAGCTTTCATTTTCCTGCAGGAGCTCCACAAGACTTTCAGTCAGGCTCCACATTTTTTCAGCCTGTGTGGAACACAAGTTTGTGAAAGGCCGCCCTGCTGCCGCAGGGCCCAGAGGCCAAAGGCCTGTCCCGAAGCACTGGGGCAGCTGAAGCGGGAGGCAGGAGAGCTGGGAGCAGCTGCCCCAGTGCCCGAAGCCCAGGCAAGGCCAGGCGACTGGGTTGCCCAGCCCCACGCTGCCTGTGCAGCTTCAGCCACTGCCCCCTTCTCACCATGCAGGGATTCTTGCCCAGCACTACGAGGCCTCTGAGTGCCAAGTGACGCCTCTCCCTGTCCTCGCTCTGTAGGTTCCGTGCCATGATCTCCAGAACGCTGTCACTGCATTCCCTCAAGTCCAGGCACTCGAGGACCTGAAAGGCACAGGGCAGTGACAGGGGAGCCGGCCGGCAGGAGCCCGGAGCCGCACAGGGCCGGGCCCAGGCAGCAGCACAGAGCACGGGCACTGTCCTGGCAGCTGTGACTGCGAGAGGGCAGAGACCTGGGAGGCAGCTCAGCCAGGCAGTGCTGGCCTTGAGGCTCACCTCCACAAGGAATGCCAGAACAGGGAAATCCCAGTATGGCATCTCTTCACCGAGCATGACGAGCAGGTAAAATGCAATCCCGGAACAAAAGTGTATGGATGAATGGCAAATTAATCTGACAAAAGGAAAAAGGCAATAAGACCCTGAGCAAGTCGGGCAAATCCCTGCCAGGATTGACTCACAGAGTTCTCATCTTTCCCCACCACCCTTCCAGCAAGGGGACCTGGGCCATTTGGGAGTTGGTTGCTCATGGGCACCCTCCTCTCCCAGCCTTTTCCAATCTGCTTGGCTGTCTCTCAGTGACAAGGCCCTCTGGCCTATAACCATGGGGACTGTGTGGGTCACACTGGGCACAGAGCACAAATGTCTGAGGCAGTGGGTATAAGGGGGTCACACCTGGCCAGCAGAGCCACAGCATAGTGGCGGGTGTCAACAGAGAGCAGCATGTCCCAGCCACACCTGTGTTCCATTGCCACCACCACACCATTGTACTGCTTTTGGCAAAGCAGGGACTTCAGGGTCTGCACTGTAAACCTGTGGGCACAGCAAAGCCCAGGTCACACTGGCAGCACTGGCTCCTTTGCAGGCCACGTGGCAGCGACAGGAGGAGTGGGATGGAGCACCTGTTGGGGCTGGTGGCAAGGCCAGGCTCTTCCTGGCATCCATTCCAGAAGGTATTGACCTCCTCTGTCATCTCTTCTGTGCTTAGGAACACTTGGAATAGCAGACGCACAAATAGGCGGGGGAAATACACCTTCAATATACATGGGACAGGGGGCTCCTGGAGGATCTTCCACATCACCACGGTTGCCTGCAAAGGACAAAGCCCCCGAGACAGCACTCAGTGCCGAGGTGTGCGTGTGGCAGGGCCCGAGCGTGGCAGGTAGAGGCCCGGAGAGACCTTGGCAGGGGGAGCACGGGGCCTGGTGGGCCTGAAGCTGCCCCTGGGCCAGGTTTCAGGCCAGCGCCTGAGGCAGGGAGCTGCAGTGGGGGAAGGAGGATGGAGAGCTGCTGGAGAGGGAGCCTTGGGGCCAGCAAAGGCCAGTTGCAGAAACTCACAGCCAGGGCAAAGACACCCGTTTCGTCCCCATCGGAGGTGCATGTGCTGTGCTCTGGCCAGCTCCCCAGCACATCCAGGAGGATCAGCTGTGCCAGCTCTGCAGTCCTGGCTGAGCCCATGATGGTCTTCCACATGGCCATGGCAGCTCTGTGGGGTCAGAGCTCTGTCTCAGGGGCATCTCAGACACAGCCCCGGGGGGAGCTGAGCTGGCTGCCAGTTCTGCCTCTGCCCACTGGTCCTGGCCAGCAGCACCCAGGCAGCCCAGCCCTGTGGGGACAGAGCCCTGAGGGGCAGGGAGGGAGCATGGCAGCAGGCTCATGGGCTGACATGCCAGGGCTGGGAAAGGCAGCAGCCAGAGGGGCCTGGAAGTGTCTGTTGCTCAGACACCTGGGCCAGGCTGTACAGGGTGATGGGCTGCGGAGGCCTGAGCCCTGTGGGCAGGTGGGCCCCATACCTGTCACAGGACGGGGCCACACGCAGGAGCGTCATCACTGCGTCATCTGGCTGTGCTTCGGTGAGATCCAGCAGGGTCTCGTCCAGCCTGTGCTCAGCACAATCATTGGCCACGAGCCACTGGTGGATGAACCTCACCATGGCGGGCACCTGGAAAAGGCACAGGGAGACTTGGAAAGCTGCCAGAGGGAGCAATGTTCCCAGCTTCCACAGAGGAGTGCTTCCCTTCCCAGCGCACTGCCATGTGGCCCCAAAGGCTCACAGCAACCAGCATGCGTGGCTTGGGAGGCCAAGCAATTCCTGGGAGGATCAAACCCTGCCCACAGGCTGCTTACTTGGTTTGGATAGAAAAAATCTTCTTCTACAAGCATACACAGGAGGGCCGCGCTGGTCTTGGTTTGGAAGATGGGCGAGTAGGGTCTGAGGCCAGTGCCCATGGCGATGGTCTCTTCCTCCTGCATTCTCCTCATGAATTTGCAGATGAGCTGTAGGAGAAGCGCAGGAAGCTGGGGATGTTGCATGGAGTGCTGCACACACGGTGCTGGGCTGAGCAGGGACAGCAGGCCCAGCCCAGGTGGGGGTGGCTGCAGGTACCTGTGCTGTTCTGCGGAAGTGGCCACGGCTGGACTCCTGCTCTTGTGTGCGCTCCAGGGCTGCATCTGGCAAAGAGCGAGCGCAGCCAGAGATGAGGGGCTGCGGGAGAGGCTGGAGAGCACGGCCCAGCCCTGCGCTCCCCAGGCAGGGACAGGCCCGGGATGCGCCAGGGGATGGAGCACGGCCACTGCGGGGTGTCTGCCCGGCCCCTCTTCCGTCCTGTCCATGGGCATGTCCCCAGGGGATGGCATGGCATGGCATGGCATGGCATGGCATGGCATGGCATGGCATGGCATGGCATGGCATGGCATGGCATGGCATGGCATGGCATGGCATGGGGTCAAGCCGGCTGCAGGCATCAGTACTGTGGCCCAGCTCTGCCACTCACCCTCCTGTGGTGGTTGGAATGGCACCACCTCCTCGGTCTCCAGGGCTGGAGCAACTCCAGGGCCTTCTTCCTCCTCATCCTCCACCCAGGCCAGCTTGGGCACTCTCGGCGGTCTCTGCTCCATATCTCTGACTGGATTGATGGCAACTTGCAGGAGAGATGCCTTGGAAAAGCTCCAAGTCACCAAGTCCTGCACTTGTACCCGGAAGGCACCTTCAAGAGACAAGCCTCAGGAAGGCTGCAGGACAGCAAGTCCTGCACTCACTCTCAAGGGCTCCTGCCACAAGGACAGGAGATTCCTGTCGAGAATTGTAGTTTGGCCTCAAAGGGTCCTGCAGAAGAAAAATCTCGGGGAGATCACAGGGTAGCACGTCCTGTGGCCTGGCCTCGAGCTCAGCTGCAGGAACAATGCCTCAGAAAAGCTCCGGGTGGGACGCGAACGAGCGCGCTGTGCGGGGGCTCCTCACAGCACTGTTCTGTCCCGTGCTGTCCCGTCGCGTGCTCCGAGCACTGTGGCCTGCTCTTGTCACCGCCAGCTCCTATGTCACCAGGTGTCACAAAGGGCCCTTGGACACCCGGTTCTATGTCACAGTGACCGTGCTGCAAGGGCCCTTGCACACACTGCCGCCTGTCCTGGGGCCACCCCCAGCCCAGCCTAAGTGGCCCAGGCTGGAAGGAATGCCTGGCCCCACGTGTCCATGGCAGCCCCACAGGATCTTTAGGAAGGGCTCAGAACATCAGCAAACGCTGCCCTGCTCTACGGGCTCAGGGCAGCAGAAGGAGCCCCCAGGGCTGCTGACGCAGCTGCGCTGGGAAGGGCATGGGGCCTTCCAGGGAAGCTGGCACGGCCTCCTTGGGACACATCCCAGCCCGTGGCCATCCTAAACCTGCGAGTGTGACTCGCACAAGGAACGTGTGGGCCCGGGCACCAATGCTGCTCTGAGGCCTGGGGCCCGGGGAGCGCTGACATCAGCAGCTGTGGTAGAGTCCCTGCCCAAGCAGAGCTGCCACCCCCCGAGCCCTGGCAGCGCTGGTGCCTGACTCCTGCCCCAAAGACCTGTGCCCCCGGGGGGCTTCTGTGCCACAGGGAGCCAAAGCCCACGTGCATTGGGGGCTGGTCTCCTTCCTGCAGGGGCTGATGGCAGGAGCACCTGGAGCAACTGCTGGAAATACTTGGTCTCTGTCAGATGATGCTGCTCCTTCCTGAAAGGACTTTTTCTCATGGAAGGCATTGGCAGTAGCACCACAACACCATCCATTTCTGAGTTTCTCAGGATAATCAGATTTCAATGGAACGCTGTGCTTTTCTGACTCTGTTTCCTGCATTCTGGAAAAAAATAATCATCCCAGCCTCTGATATTCTAGCCTCCTGTCACTGCCTCTCTGGTGGTGGCAGCTCATGTCCAAACAAAACTGCGTCCCTGTTGAGTGTGGCAAAGGGTAGCCACAAATAGGGAGGTTCCCCAGTGAACATCAAGGCAGACACCTGGGGATGTGCAGTGGATAGGCATAACTGTGGTAGGAGAAGCTGTTCTGTGTCTCTGAGTATGGTGCTGAAGCCCAAAAACTAGGCAAGAAAACAGCCCTCCATGGTATAAGGCCTATGCAGCTGGTATTTGTTTATTCAGTGCCAGGAGTGAGGGGCATTGCTGCACCACAAACTCACTCATCCATTCTTTGAACAGTTCAAGCTTTTATGTGTGTTTTACTTCATATGCACATTATACTTTCCTCACTTCACATTGCAACATATCTTCTAATCCCGCCATGATGCAAGCCCTTGTAGCACATGCACGGTTTCTGCACAAGCTGGTCATCAGCCTCTGGTGGTCGTTTTCGATGAAGGCTCATAAGTCTTCCTCAGGCTTGAGCTCTCCACGCCTGCTTCTTCTGCATGCTCTATAGGATTGTCTGCTCAAATAGCCAGTGGTCAGCTTTTGCAGGTAGCTTGTTCTGCTAAATTTGCTGATTTCCAAAAGGTGCTTCATTCACATACCCTGTTACAAAGTAGCTACTTCCTTCTGCACAGCTTTAGCTTTTTGTGTAGCTCAAGCATTCTCTCCTTGCCTAGGCATCAAGTCCACCATTTCTTTTATCCTTTGCAAATTCTTTGGCAACTATAGTCTTGTTGTGGTCTCAAAATATTTACCTGTTTCGATCCTGTATCTCATTTTATTTTGCTTCCATTTGTGATATGTGGTGGCAGTTTGTTTACAATACCATATAAAACACTGGCTCATCATGCAGGTTCCTAAGAGTGGTATTCCAGTTCCTAAAATTCCTACAAAAAGTTGTGTAGGCCAGTTCAGATTAGGTAGCCAAGATATCAGAGTTTCCCTCAAATGTTTGGTCCAAGATGTAATGCCTTGGGTTACTGCAGGGAGTACTTTTGCCTGTTGCCCAATGGCATGGATATCCTTTGCTATTTGCCCTGATTGATCTATATCAGTGCAACAATTGGCAATAATTAGAATACAAACTCCTCCCATTTGGCTGTTACCATTTCTAACACCCTGAGATTTGAAAGTCTACTTCTTTTAGTGAGTCTGTTTCTGTTTGTAGTCTTTCTAAGGCATCTGCTGTTGAATTAGCAATCAGTTCTGTTTTGGCTGAGATGTTTGAAATTGCGTTTTCCGGTTGTGCAATTCCTAAAAGTGGGAGCTACGCCCTCAAAAAACTGTGAAAACTGTTGCTGTATCACACTACTAGGTTACTGGGTATTCTCTTAGTGAGCCTGTTCTTCCACAGTCCTTGAATAATACCTGTCATTTTATGAGTCTGATTTATACCTGTAACCAAGGGATAAGGGATCCCATGTACATTGGCCAGTCCAGTTACCTTTAATGCTATTCCTTTAATGCTATTCCATTCCCTAAAAGGCACCCAGATGCATCAGGAAGAAGGCAGTTGGTGTTAATTCTCACTGACTTGTTTCCCGTATGTCTATCAAAAAGACAGTTTTTCCATGATCACTCACTGGCTGAGTGCCTCTGACCCACCCAGCTGTGTTACTGGAAAAGCTGCTGAGATTTGTTCCCGACTTGTTCAGCCCTGTGTATCTGGGACTGACTCGTTGAGAGGCTGTAACTGGAAAAGGAGCTTTCCCAAGAAGAGATCCTGCCTGTCTACACTGAGCACTAGCATTGTGGAAGCTGTGGGGGTTCAAATCTGACCAATTGCTGGATGGTAGCCATGTTAAGGGAAGGTTCCATTATTGCACCTCTCCGCAAAGCCTGCAATCCCTGAGTCCTGTAAAATTAGCTATGCTTCCTATTAGTGTTACACAGGTGTTAACATCAAAGGCACTGACAGTGTAACCAATGAAAAAAACCGTCCAGGGTTTAGTTGGTGATTTCTTGAATCAAGAACATTGAAGGGGTGTAGTGATTCCAGGCAGGTCTTTCCTTTACTCAAACGCATAAAGGTAGACAGGAGTACTTGGAATAGTCCATCCCGCTTTTCCTGCAGAGGATCACCTGTAAAATTCTTAACACACACCCAGCCACCCGGATCAATTGCATGCAATTTATGATCTGGCTGCTTAGATTGATTCTCAAACACAGTACTAAACTTCTGGTGCAATTGTTTGTTTGTAGCCATTAAATAGTCATAGATATATTGACTACCATCTTGAGCCAAATTTTCATCATGAGTGACATTTAATCCATAAGGTCTGCCATAAAGCATTTCAAATGGGCTTTTACTTTGGAGCTAGGTTTTATTGAGTCTAATAAAGGCAATAGGTAGAGATTGATACCAAAATAAATGCACTTTTGCCAAATTTTAGCTATCTGTTGTTTGATCATATGATACAGTCTTTCTACTTGACCACTAGCTTGTGTTCTGTAGGGCATGTGAAGCTGCCATTGGATTCCTAATGCATTGCTGACAGCTTGCATCATTTGAGATGGCACAGGAATGAGATCCTCTGTCAGAGAATATTTCTCTAGGTGCACCAAACCTAGGTATGACCTCATTCGACAATACTTTTATTAATTCTCTAGCTTTCTTTGTCCTACAAGGGAATGCTTCTGGCCACCCAGAGAAAGTATCAGGAAGTACCAACAAATATTGGAAACCTCCCTTTCTTGGGAGTTCAGCAAAGTCTATTTGCCACAAGTCTCCAGGAAAAGCTCCTCTGCTCAAAACCCCTTGTTCTAGCCTGACTGTTGGATTTGGATTATTCTTCAAACAAGTCACACATTGTGATGATCCTTCTTTAACAGTGTTCTGCAAGCTTGGGCCTGCAATTCTTACCTTTAGGTATTGGTTTCTGCTCCCCAGCCAGTCTTATCATGTTCAGATTTCACATACTGTCTCGTTTACATCTCTGGTATTATTAGTTGACCTGTTTCTAATTGTCCCCAACCATTTTCTGAACATTTTCCTTTACTTTAATTAATCCATTTATAATGAGAATGTTGGTATTTTTATGGCTGCTTAGTTGATACTGCAGTAGGTATTAGAGCTGCAACAAGAGGTTCATTTCTTTCAGCAGCAATTTGAGCTTCATAATCTGCAACTCTGTCACCTGCTTCCAGAAGGGTGTTACCTTTAGAGTGCCCTCAGCAATGCACAGTTGCCACTTGCAATGGGAGCTCCACCGCCTCGGGGAGCCTGAGGATTTCAGCTGAGTATTTGACCATTTTCTCTTGTGCAGTCAGGAGTTCTCCTTCTCTCCATATGGCTCGGTGGACATGAACAATTCCATAGGCATGTTTGGAATCAGTCCAAACATTAATTTCCCTTCCTTTTGCCACTTCTAATGCCAGAGGGAGGTTCCTGCTTGAAATGGCTTTGACTTGATTACCTCTGAGACTGTGCTCACAGTGTAGCCCGCCATTTGCACTCCCTGTCTCCCAAAACTGCTGCCATCACAGCAGCAGTTCATGGCTGAACCAATTCATGGCATCTGGGAGCGGCTGTTCCTCTGGATTTTGGTGGCTGGAGCGCACAGCTTCCATGGTCTCTAGGAAGTTGCATACTATAGGTTCAGCTTTGGACTTTCCTTGCAGAAAAGTGGCAGGGTTAACAATATTGATCACTTGATTCCAGTATTATCAGATTCGGCCAGGACTGCTTGGTAGTTTAGGAACCTCGAGGAAGACAGCCAATGGTTCCCTTTCTGCTCTAAAACAGCTGACACTGTGTGTGACGCTGAGACACTCATCTTTTGTCCTATGTAAACTTCCTTGCTTCTTCAATGTTCATGATCACTGCTTCTACTGTCCTGAGGCAGGCAGGCTAGCCCTTTCTCACAGTATCGAGTTGTCTAGAAATCAGGCCACTGCCCTTTTGTAAGGACCCAGGTGTTGTGCCAGAACTGCTAAGGATATTCTGTCTCTCACTGGGAATAACAAAAAGGGCCTGCTCTCGTCAGGCAGCCCCACAGCAGGAGCCCTCATGAGTTCCCACTTCAGTTTGTTAAAGGCCCTTCTCGATTTGGGGATCCATATCACAGTATTTTTGGAGATTTTCACCAATTTGTATAAAGGTTTCATGATCAATCTGTAGCTGTATATGCACAGTTGGCACCAAGCTGTGATTCCAAGGGAAGCAGGGATTTATCTTACGGCTTATGGTCGAGGAGTCTGGCTAACTGCTTCCTTCTGGGCAGTTCCCAAAGACCTTTATCCTCCCAAGACCCCATATCCACTTGTTGCTTGTTGTATTATGTTCTGATCTGTTGTAGTTGCATTAAGCTGTACTTTGGTTTGCTGCAGTTCCTGCCTGTTAGAGTGGTTCTGCCCCTGTTGCCTCCTCCCTCCTTTTCAATGTCAGTCTCGCTGCCTCCTCCCCTGGTTCTCTGAAAACTGCCTTGTCATCCCCTCAACCCCTCCCCTGTGTCCTGTCTGTCACTCCACAGCCCATCCCTTCCCTCCAGAAACTTCTTCCAAGGGCGTCGAGTGATAGGTTCAGTCAATGGGGCCCCTCCCCAGGTTTACCCCCATTGGTTTCCCTATATGTCTGTTTCCCTGCTGCCCACGCCCTCCTGTAATTCCATTGGCAGATGGGCGTTCCCCTCCTCTGTTCACTCCCCCCTTTATGACACCTTGCACAGCCCAGCTCTCTGTCTGCAGTTGGCTGGATCCCGTGGGTTGCGGGTATCCTTGGAGGTCTCTGATAAAGCTGGACTTTGTCCCCAACTGGAGTTCCCCCTCCTTCTCCTTGATTTGGCCCCAGCTTGGTCTGTGGCTGGTTTGAACCTCCTCTGCCTCTGCTATTTTGGCCCCTGCCTCGGCTTCATCCACGCCCACGTCTTCTCCCTGCGGCTGATCCAGAGCTGCCACCGTGGCTGCAGGGAGTTATTTTTCTTTGTCTTTTTTATCATACACCCTCTATGCTTTTTTCATTAATGCCTTTAAGTCTCTCTTTAGAGGCTCTTTCAGCTTCTGAAGTTTCTGCCTGACATCTGGGCTAGATTGCCCAAACATCAGGGAAATGAACTGCTGCTTTCCTATATCCGACCAGGGATCCAGGGCTGTGCTGTTAGCGTTCAAAAACACATAATCACGGAGCGATTATATGCGGTGCTTTTTATTAAGAGCTCTGGGAATCGGGGTATATTCAACCCAAATCTGACTCCGACCATACGTTGAAATGATCATGTTTTATACTCTGTCATTACATAACTTTCATGTTCATTATTAAACTTATATTGTTCTATTGTATACATAAATTTAGCCCCTCTCTGAATTTCCAACATAGTTTCTCACTATTCTTCTTATGGTTATATAATAATTACATTTAATGACTAAACAATCATCACATCTAACAATTATATAATTTATCATACTGCTTATGCAGGTGCAGTTGATCTGGGAAAGCACAAAGCCTAACATTTTAGATTCTATCTTTAACTTTTTCCAGGGTTCCACTATCATTCTCCCCCCTTTGAAAGCATTTTCACTTCACTATAGGTGTAAATGTTTTCACTTAATACAGTCCTTTATTCCTCAGTTCGTACTTGGTTCTTCAAATCCAGGGCTGATGTAAACGTTGTCATGGATGCTGTTACGAACTGGAGAACCAGAAGATGGTGGGCGTGGATCTCGTGTTAGTGACTTTATTATCCTCTGGTTCCAGGATATTTTCTTCTGTATCTCTCCCTTTAAAATGCTGTAAACTAACCAAATTGCTAAGAATACAATTAGTAAGATTATCACACTCTCAATGATAGATTTAATCCATGAACTCACATTCCATCCCAATCCTTTAAGGATTTTTCCTAACCAGCTTGTAGCCAAATCCTTTTGCTCTTCTTGTGCTTCATGATCTATTTGTTTCAACTGATTGATGTCATATTCTACATCTGCAGTTACATTTGGGATATGAACGCAGCAATGATCAACTTGTCCCTTTAAAAATCCACATACTCCATGCTCTTTCAGGAGTAACATATCTAGGGCCAATCGATTTTGTAAAGTCATTTTTGTGGTGGCTTGTAATTGTATATTTAATTCTTTAAATGCTTCCCGGGTGACTCTTGCCAGTCTACCTACCTGACCTGTAAGTTTGTACAGCATCTCTCTGCTCTTATAGTTTGCTATAGGACCAAGCAATGACTCTAGGGCCCATCCAAATTTCACTCCACTAGAGGGTTCTTGCCAAGTGTCATCTGGATTTTCATTGTCTAGAACTTCTCATCTTGCTCTTATCTGCAGAAGTTCATGTTTTCCATTAAATGGGGACTTTTTCCAAATTGGACAAAAGGTTGGGAGGCCTAAAGTAATCTCCTTTACTTTCCCGTCTACAGGCAGATATATTGTCCAGGTACCATCACTTGCTGCCCGTACAAATTGTTCTGGACCTCGGATTGTAATCCTGGTACACCCTATAACTGCTTTAGAATTCACTCTGCCTTGTTTATGTTTGATCCCTCTGCAAGCACAACCAATTTGTAGGGCTATTGCCAGGTGTGGCATCTGTTTTATCTCTTCATCATCTGAAGTGCAGTCGTAAGTTTTATTACATGCCCACCAACTTACTTTGTCTGCCCTTGTTCTGCTACTAGTGTCAGTGTTCGTTATTGCTGGATCTGTTTCATTCTCGGGGCCTTCCCACTTAATACACCAAGGGGTGTTTGCCATATATTGGAATCTTAGAAGAATACTCACAGACCACACACTGTCCCAAGGTTCTATCTGATCCTTCCTATCCTTGGCCTCACATTCCCATACCAGAGTTGTTTCTGTAACTTGCCTCAATTTGGGTACCAGTTTACATGTAATTGTTTTGTTCTTTTGTATTTCAGGTAGTTTTGATGTTATGATTCCCCAATTTACTGGGTCTCCTGCTGCCTTTGGTATTGGCAGACAGGCAGTTATTCGGCTGGTGTTTTGCATTTTGGCAAAATCTTTGACTAATCCGATCATTACATTCTCAGCCCGAACTGCATTAGAAACCTTTATCACTTGTGTTTCCGTTTGTACCTCTCTATTCATTCTAGAATGAAGAGTGGTTGGTTGATCATTTTGCATTCCACATCCCAAAGATATTAATAACCATAACGTTAGCACAATTACTGACAGCATTCTGAAAGCAATTAAACACGTCTTATCTGCAGGCTTTGTTCATTCCAGAGTTTATACAGTCTGTGATCCAGGATGGACTTTCTTCACTCGGGTATAGTGGATCCAGGGTTCCACGCCGGCTACTTTGACTGCTGTAAAGGTGGTCAGTAGTACCTGATGGGGTCCACTCCACTTTTCTTTCAGCGGTTCCTCGTTCCAGTTCTTGATGTACACCTCGTCTCCTGGATGTATGTTATGAACTGGGTTCTCGAGAGTCAGTGGTCTGTTCCACACGAGGATACTCCGGAGCCAAGCTGAAGTTTTCCCAAGAGACAGAACATAATTATATGCTTCCTGCTTTCCTGTGATATGTACATTAGGATTAGGCTCAGGAGATTCATATGGTTTCCCATACAATATCTCATAAGGACTGACTGACATCCCACTCCTAGGCTTTATCTGAATCCTCAACAGTGCTATTGGCAAAGCCTGGGGCCACTGCAATTTGGCTTCTTGGCATATTTTACTGATTTGCTTTTTTAGTGTCTGATTCATCCTCTCTACCTGTCTACTTGACTGGGGTCTCCACGGTGTGTGGCGGTCCCAATTTATCCCCAGCAATCTACTTACCTCTCTTACTACTGTAGCTATGAAATGGGGTCCCCTATCTGATGATACCCCTAGGGGTACCCCGAATCTGGGAATAATCTCCTGTACTAACCACTTAAATGTTTCCTTTGCTTGGTTCGTGCAACGGGGAAGGGCTTCTGGCCACCCAGAGAATGTGTCAACCCCCACTAACAGGTATTTGTATCCTCGAGTCCTTGGTAGTTCTACAAAATCTACCTGCCAATAGTCTCCTGGCTCTATTCCTATCCGAATTCTTCCTAGCTGTGCCTGTCGCCTGGCTACTGACTTGTTTTTCAAGCAGATATCACATTCTGACATTACTGATTTTGCCATTGTTAACATCCGTACTGAAATGAAACTCTGCTTTAGCAATTTTACCAATGCCTCTGCTCCCCAGTGACATTCATTATGTTTAGTTTGTAGAACCTCTCTCATTATCAAGGAGGGTACCCCTATTTGTCCTTGTGCAGTTACATACCATCCCTCTGAATTCTTTTGTGCATTTAGCAAACGTGCCAGTCTCTCATCTTCTACTGAATATTTTGGTTTTGGAGGCAAATTGAATTGGGATACATTAAGCCTCAAAGGTATCAATGCCATTGTTTTTTGTACCTCTCGAGCAACCTGTCGGGCTGCCCAGTCTGCCTTTCGATTTCCCTCACAGATTTTGGAGTTTCCTGATTGGTGTGCTTTGCAGTGAATGATTGCTACTTGTTCAGGTTTTTGTACTGCCTTTATCAATTGCAGGACTGCATCCTGATTTTTAATGTGCGAACCCCGAGAAGATAACAGTCCTCTTTCTTTCCACAGTGCTCCGTGTACATGCACCACTCCAAAAGCATATTTTGAGTCAGTCCAGATATTTACCTTTTTCCCTTCACTTAATTCTAGTGCCCTGGTTTAAGCAACCAGTTCTGCCCTCTGGGCAGATGTATTTGGTGGTAATGCCTTTGCCTCCACTACTGTATTGACTGTTGTTACCGCATATCCAGTGTATCTGATTCCATTTTCCACAAAGCTGCTGCCATCTGTAAACAGCTCCCACTCCGGCTGCTCTAGTGGGACGTCTTTCAGGTCTTCTCTTGCTGAATAGGTGTACTGTATTGCTTCTACACAGTTGTGTTCTAATGGGCTTCTTCAGTTGTGGTACCTAGGAACAAAGCTGGATTCAAAAGGTTAGTTGTTTTTAATGTAACATCATCCTGCTCAGTCAGGACTACCTGGAATTTCATCATCCTGCTGGGAGATAGCCAATGGCCCCCCTTTTGTTCTAAGACAGTGGTTACCATGTGTGGTACATAGGCATCTATGTGCCTTCCCATAGTAAGTTTCCTGGCTTCTTGTATCAGGATCACAGTAGCTGCGACTGCCCGCAGACATGGGGGCCACCCGGCACTTATGTTGTCAAGTTGTTTAGAAAAGTAGCCCACCGGCCTTTTCCAGCTTCCCAGACGTTGGGTCAGGACTCCTAGTGCTAGGCGCAGCCTTTCATGTACAAACAGCTGAAAATCTTTAGACAGATCAGGTAACCCTAATGCTGGAGCAGTTGTCAGTGCTTCCTTTAATTTTAGGAAGGCTTCTTTCTGTGGTTTGCCCCAGGTGAATGGCTGTGTCTTCTGAGCTTCATACAGGGGTTTCGCAATCAGTCCATAGTCCATGATCCACAAGAGACACCATCCTGCTATCCCGAGGAAGACTCGCAGCTCATGTAAATTCTGGGGCTCTGGAATAGCACAAATAGCTTGGATACAGTTAGTACCTAGTTTTCATTGCCCTTGTGAAATTTCACATCCCAGGTGAATCACAGTCTGTTGTGCGATTTGTGCCTTTCCTCTGGATACTTTATAGCCTCCCATCCCCAGTGAATTTAAAATCTCAATGGTTACCTTTATACAGGTTGCTCTTTCTTCTGTAGCTATTAGTATATCATCAACATACTGCAACAATAAGTATTGGTCTCTTGGTACTTGCCCATTTTCAGTCCAAATCTCCAGTTCCTTTGGCAGTTGGTTTCCGAATAGGGTCAGTGAGTTCTTTTTGTGTCCAGGTGAGCTGGGTCTTTCTTCCGTTCCCTGGGTTTTCCCACTCAAAGGCAAATAGTTTTCTACTTTCTTTGTCAAGGGGGATGCAGAAAAAGGCATCTTTAAATCAATTACGGTAAACCATTTATATATCTCCTTTACGAATGTTAGCAATGTATAAGGATTTGTTACCACTGGATAAATGTCCTTTGTTATTTTATTTATTGCTCTCAAATCCTGCACTAATCTATATTCACCATTTGGCTTCTTTCCTGGAAATATTGGTGTATTAAATTCTGAGTCACATTCTTCTAAAATTTGGTATTTCAAGAATTTCTCAATAATCTTTACTATTCCTTGCCGTGCTTCTGGTTTTATGGGATATTGTTTGACCTGTACAGCCCTTGCCCCTTCTTTTAACTCTACATGCACTGGTTGTGCCAATTTAGATTTCCCTGGTATATCTGTCTCCCATACAGAGGGAATCACTGCATCTTCTACCTCCCTAGGGATAGAGGGGACAGGTTTTTCTTTGATCATTAATATCTGTCCCTTCTTTGATTCAGGTATTTTCATTATAAGGTCTCTATTTTCAAAGGCTATTACTGCATCAAGTTTTGCTAGCAAATCTCTCCCTAAAAGCGGAATTGGACACTCAGGTACATATAAGAATTCATGTGTCATGACCTTATTTCCAAAACACAAATTTAGGGGTTGCAGGAAAGGCCATTTTTCCTCTTTCCCTGTAGCGCTGACTATTGTCGTTTCCTTGTCCCCAATTTGTCCTTCCAAATCATTCAATACAGAAAAAGTAGCTCCCGTATCTATTAGAAATCTGACCTCTTTATGCCCTAACTGTATATTTACAACAGGTTCCTTAACTTGTTCTCCCGGTTCTAGGTCTAGTCAGCTGGTATACTCCCCCAGGACCATCTCCTTGGTAGCCTGCTGGAACTGATTGCCCTGGTCAAACTGGTTATTCAAACTTGGGCAATTTTGCTTCCAATGTCCCACCCCCTTGCAATATGCACATTGATTCAGGCTTAACCCCTGGGTAACTGGTCTCCTACCCTGACCATTCCTGTTACGCCCCCTGAAATTTGGGTTCCCTCTCCCCTGTATTACTGCCAAAAGATTCTGCTGCTGCCTTTTACTAGCTTCTTTTTCCCGATTGTTATATACTTTCCAGGCGACCTCGAGTAACTTATCCAAATTCCTTAATTCTTCCCCTTCTAATTTTTGCAATTTTCTACGAATGTCATCCTGTGATTGGCCCAAGAATATGAGAGCAAGCTGAACCTTTGCTTGCTCTGTATCCATTTGGAGGTCTGTATATTTCCTTGCTACCTCCTTAAGCTTCTCCAAAAATGCAGTGGGAGATTCCTTCTTTTCCTGTCGAACCTCATATAGTTTGGACCAATTTATAGTTTTGGGCACAGCATTCTGAACTCCTATTTGGATCCACTCTTGGTATTTCCGTAATCTCCTCATATCACACGATAAATTAGGGTCCCAATTTGGATCCTCAATTGGGAAATTCACATCTAAGTTCCCTGTTACCAGCCCATTTCTAATATCTTCTCTTGCCCTCTCTTTGGCTGCCTTAAGTACCATTTCTTTTTCAGTAGAATACATCAGAGTATCTAATATCACCTGTATGTCATCCCAGTCAGGATTTTGCGTTTTCAAAACCATTTTTACTACACGTGCCACTTTATCAGGATTTTCTCTATAAGATCCGGCTGACTGTTTCCAAATTACTAAGTCTGCCGGGGAAAAAGGCACTTTTACAAATACTGGCCCTTCCACTCCGACACCTTGTCGCAAGGGGACAATCACAGTCTGTTTTTGTTTGCTTATGCCATCTCTATGCACAACTGGAGCAAGCTTTGCCCGACCCCGGGTTCTATGAGCTATTGGGGTCACTGATTCATTACCGTCGCTATCTTTTTCACTCACATACCTCTTTTCCCCTTTCTATCACAGTTAGGTTTTGCTCATCTTCCGAGGAAGAGGGATCAGGTGATGATGGGAGAGGAGGATAAAGAGGGAAAGGTGTACTAGATGAGACAGGTTCAGGGGTAGGTGGGTGAGGAGCAGGTAGTGGGATAGGGACAGATGAAACAGGTGGGATAGGGTTAGGTTCTCTTGTTCCTATTGGCGCTACTTGTAAATCAATATCTGTATAATTTTCTCTACTCAAGCTTTCTCTTAACGCCAAGTGTTCTAAACAATGTTCCTCACAAACCCCACACTTTGCAGATGTTTTAACCATTAATAATCCACATTCATTCTGCTATTCTGGCTTTCCCCGTAAGTAGAAAAACAGATCAACATATGGGACTTCATCCCATTTTCCTTCTTGTTTACAAAATGACATTAACTGCGAAATAGTGTTATATTGCAGAGTACCGTATTTTGGCCATTTTTCACTATTCTGCAAGGCATATTCTGGCCACCATGAATTACAATAATCAATCAACTTAGTTTTACGTAATCCTTCCCCAAAGTTACCTTGTTTCCAATGTGCTAATAAGCACCCCAAAGGAGAATTTTGTGGGATAGCGGTGTTACTGCCCAAAATCCCTTTAAGTTTCTCCATTTCAAAAATACCACAAATGCCGAACCTGCAACACTTTCGCGATTGTCTTACGGAAGGGCGCCTAGGCTTACACCAACAGGAATTCCTTTAGCCCAACCAAGCGTAGCTTTCGCTGCTTCTTATTGTCAGGCATCCAAACCAAAGTAAAAAGCACCTTACCTTTCTCCCAGGGACGTTTGTGAGCGGCGGAAGCGGTCGCGGCCGATGGGCTCCCTGAGAATCCCTCGGTGCCGGCTGGAAGTGATCGAGTCGTGATCTCGCTCAGCAGCACACACAAGGGTGTGGTAGCTAGGGAGAGGCGCTGCGGAAGATGACGGGATGTGACGGAAAGGCAGGACCCTCGGTTTCCCGTAGATAAGACCCTCAGTTACTCATAGATAAGAAACTAACAATAGGAATGTGACTCCACTAACAATAAGAGTGCTGTCCCACTGAAGTCAGCAACTTTCTATCCCTTACCCAGCACTTTTCCACTCCTTACCCAGTACTTTTCCATTCCCTACTAACCATAGATAAGAAAGACAAACCCCTTTTTGACGTAGAGACCCTCAAGACTATAAGACCCCAGAAGAAGAAGTAATAAACGCCATTTGACCGTCCACCACATTGGTGTCTGCGTGTGTCATTGGCCCGAACGGCCCTAGAGAGAGAGGGCTGTCGAGCTGTACCTCAGAACCAGGTCGCCTGCCTTGGAATAGAAGGCAACACAAGGGTCCCATCTTCGGGTCACCAAAATGTTAGCGTTCAAAAACACATGATCACGGAGCGATTATATGCGGTGCTTTTTATTAAGAGCTCTGGGAATCGGGGTATATTCAACCCAAATCTGACTCCGACCATACATCCAAAATGATCATGTTTTATACTCTATCGTTACATAACTTTCATGTTAATTATTAAACTTATATTGTTCTATTGTATACATAAATTTAGCCCCTCTCTGAATTTCCAACATAGTTTCTCACTATTCTTCTTATGGTTATATAGTAATTACATTTAATTACTAAACAACCATCACATCTAACAATTATATAATTTATCATACTGCTTATGCAGGTGCAGTTGATCTGGGAAAGCACAAAGCCTAACATTTTAGATTCTATCTTTAACTTTTTCCAGGGTTCCACTATCAAGTACATTATATGAACATTTCACAATGTGCTATTTCATGTAATTATCTGAGGTATTCTCATAATTGTCACTTAGTTATACAAATAAAGGCATTAGCTACTTCTGCAATAATTAATGTTGTAATACACATCACATTGTCTCTATCTTGATATTTTATGAGTGTCTAAACTATAATATATTTATCATGCTATAAATATATATTCTACACAGGGATTAGGTTAAAAAGGCTGACAAACTGTGGCCTATCAAAAGCAGTTAAAAAGTGATTACAAACTGTATCATATCAAAATAATTTGCAATAACCAATATAGTAGTGAAAGCCAATGACTACACTGTCATTCACAACAGGGGGAAGGTGTACTGAGGGGTTTATTTGACTTCTCCTTATCCTGCTCTGATTTTGTCAGCAATAAATTCAACTCATATCTCTAATTCCGAGGCAGTTTTTCCCATGACAGGATTTGATGAGTGATCTCTCCTGGACCTTGTCTCAACCCAGGAACACTTGGTTCAATTTTCTCTCCCATCCAGGTGTGGAGGGCAGTGAGAGAGCGGCTGTGGTGGGTGCCGGGCATCCGGCCACTGTCCATGCATGGCAAGGCAGGGAGGAGGAGGAGGGTCCAGGTAAGGCTGTTGAGCAGATTGCTGTGGGATTTGCAGTAATGCTGGAGCTCTCTCAGTCCCTTGGGCACAGGGACAAAATTATGTATTGCTGCATTTCCAGACTGGTTTCCCCACAGCTGCCCCTGCAGGGTGGGTTTCTAGCATGCCCTGCTCTGAATACCATTAAAGGCCCTCGCAGAGCCACTGCTTGGACTCCCATCACGGTTTCTACTACTTGCAGAGCTGAGGAAACCACAGACAGGCCTTTTTCCTGCAAAGAATTCTTACATCTGCAGCAGCTCTAGAGCTGCCAGAATCAAAGCCAAGGGGGCAGGGGGACCCTCAGGTGCTGGTTGCCACCTGGGGCTGGCCAGAGCAGGGCTGGGCAATGGCCATCCCTGTGCAGTGGGGCTTGGCCATGGCTGGGACCCACCCTTGGATGGCCACTGGCTTCAAGGAGCAGGAGTTTGGGAGCTCCTTCCTGACCAGGGCTCCATTGCCCAGCTGCTCTTGCCAGCTCAGATCCTGCAGGGGATGAGCAAGAATGGAGAAGTCTGGAGCCCCCCGGAGCTGCCATGCTCCAGGACAGGACCCTCTTGTCCAGCATGTGTCCCCTCTGGGACAGGATCCCCCCAGGACAGGAGACCCCTGGATGTGCTCCCCAGGAAAGACCCTTCCCCCACCACGATGTGACACTCAGCACAAACGGCCTCTTCCTTCTGCTGCAGGAAAGTGAAAATGTTGGGGAGGCACAGCCAGATACCCTCACCCCTCACAGCCTCCCCAACCCTCCCTGCAAACCCCTCAGTCTTGCTTGCCCCACCCTGGGATTCCCCCAACCCATTCTCTGCTCGGGGCCTGCTCACCAAGCCACATACTCAGGGGGTTGTGAAATTGAGGGATAAAATTATGGAAATGGAAATGAAGAGAGAGCAGAGTCACTGGGCGTGTGGGGACACCGACCCAGTGTCCCTCGGAATCTGTCTGAGGCAACCCCCAGGCCTCCGGCATCTTCTGGGGGATGAGCTGGCTCTGGGTCACCCCAAAATCTGAAGCACCCCATAAAGTAGCTGAGACCCACAGGCTCACCCAGCCACTGCCCATCCCTGGCACCCCCATTCCCCTGGAAAACCATGGGACCCCCATCCCTTATGTCCCACCCTCTCTGCAACCCCCATCTCAGTACTGACATTGCCCAGGATCTCCATGGTCAAGCGTCCCATTCCCGAGGAACCCCCTCCTGTTAATTCCAACCCCTGAATTCTCCCTTCCCCCAGGACCTTGGTTCTCTCCAGGACCATGGCCTAAACCATGACAGACCCCCATTCCCAGGGACACCATTCCCCTGGGATCCCTCATTCCCCTGGACACACAGCCCTGGCTCCTCAAACCCTCTGAGCCCCCCAGTCCTGCAAACCCCATGTCCCACCATGTCACCCCCAGCCTTGTCCCCATCCTGTCCCCACCCTACCCACAGGCTGTCCCCAGCTTGTGGCCACCCTGCCCCCACCAAGGGCTACCTACACGTGGGGACAAAACGTGACCTCGCTTCCTTCCACTCGATTCAAAGAGAAGCCAGCCAGGGGAGCGGTGGCCACAGCAATGAGTGACAGCCAGTGCACATGGCTGGGGACACCGGGATGGCCAGCAAGGTGACGCTGCTCCTGTGGGGTGAGTGCCCCAGGCACGGGCCTGACACCCCGGGAATGGGGAGGGCAGGGGGCACAGGGGGGCTGCAGGGTCCCCTGAGGCCCCCAATGCCAGCAGAGCCAGAGCATGAGGTGACCGGAGCCATGGGGTGGCCGAGGGGATGGGAACAAGGGACAGGAATGTTGGGACAAAAATGTTGGGGCAAGGATTTGCAGAGGCATCATGGGCCTGGTGGGGGTGACCTGTACCAGCATGGGGTGACCATGGCGTCCCCAGTTCAGGGGTGTCCACAGTGTGACCCAGTGTCCTGCCTGAGCAAGGAGTGCCTGCAGTGTCTCTGTCCCCAAGGGGTCTATGTCACACTATGAAGGTTTGAATGATTTTTGGGTGCAAAAATAACCAACACAAGGCACAGGGGTTTTGCAGTAACAACTCAACAAGGTGCAATTTATTGATTATAACCACAGCTAAATATGCGTTTGGTTAAGGGATCCGGGGAAGAGAAGGGTAAGACAAGGAAAAAGGGAGGAAAGGAGGTCAGGGAATGGGGTATAGCTACCAAAACGTGATGTCTTCGGGGTCCCGCCGCCGAAACTCGCTGGTACACGTCTTGGGGAGATCTGAAAGGACAGTCGGGCCGAACCCCAATATATATATACTGTTCTTGGTTGGGGGAAGGTAACTGAAATTAGGTTTCCATGGAGGGGAGAAGTCCATTGTTTTCATGGCCGAATGCTCACAGGTACGTTAAGTTTTCCCCCTCCCTGAGTTGGGAGGGAGTGCAGTCCCAGTCTCTGGAAGGAGGTTGCCAGGGGGGTGCCATGGCGGTGACAATAGGGTGCCAGAGGGGTTCTGGGTTCCTTGATGAGGGGATTTGCATCTCGGTTGGTCCATCACGGTGGTTGAAGACAGGCAAGAGGGGTTTTCTCATGGAGCGGGGGGGAGCCACCCCAGAGCTCAGTCCAGCCAGGTCAGGAGTTTGGAAGAAAGTCCAGTTCAATTGTCCAGAAAAGGGCAGCATGCCCCCTTCGAGTACAGCATGGCGTGTTCTGCAAACATCACTTGTGAACACACTAGATAAGCAGGAGACTTTCTTTCCCAACCGGCTCAGCAGTTTTAACCCTTCGGTAGTCTTTTCTCATGACAATTGTGAGGCAAAAAATGAAGGATTTTCGGATGGACTTCTACACACACAAGGGCACTTTGGGGACAGCCCCCATCCCCCATACCCCATGTGGTGCTTTCCCCAATGGTGCCACCCCCATCCAGCCCTGTCCCTTCTCCCTTCCAGCCCAGACCCTCGGCCTCACTGGTGAGTCCTCGGGGGATGCCATGGCCCCACCCCGCTGTCCCCAGCCCCACACTGGCCCTGGCAGGCTGGTGTCCCCCTGTCACCCACAGGTGCCCTGACCACCCAGCTCCTGGTGGAGCCTCCCTGGAGGCCAGCAGTGCTGTGGGACCAGGTGACACTGACCTGCCAGGGCTCGGGGACCGCCTGTGCCACCACCTGGTACAAGGACAGGCAGTGCTGGTGGCAGGAGGGACAGCACTGCCTCAGTGTCACCGAGAGAGGAACCTACACATGTGACAGACTGAGAACCGGGCTCAGCCTCCCTGTGACAGTCTTAGATGATGAGGGGGATCTTTAAAGATCAGCATGGCTCCTGAGAGGACAGGGTGGGCTCCGCTCCATGAGTGGCCTCACATCCCTCGTGTGGCAAGGGCCTGTGACCTGCACACAGGGACATCCCAGTGCACCCCAGAGCACCCCAGAGCACCCGGATGTCCCCAGTGCTATTGGCACCCACCTCAGCCCGGTCTCATCAGTGAGATGTGACCTTCCTGTCCCACAGACCCACTGGTGCTGCAGGTGCCAGCACAGGCACTGCTGGAGGGGGACACCTTGACACTACACTGCCAGTGCCGGCAGGACAACCATTCACCAGGGTGCAGTTTTACCGAGAAGAGAAGGATCTCGGGAGGTCCCTAAAGGGGACCACGCTGTCCCTTTCACCTCTGCAGCTGCACCACAGTGGCCGCTACAGATGTGAGGGCTTGGTGGGGTCCTGGCAGTCACAGCTAGCAGCACCAGTGACAGTGAAAGTGCACTGTGAGCACCCCTGTGGCTGAAACTCCAATATCTTGACAATCCCAAAGCCACTTCCCAGCAGACTCAGAGTCACAGTCCTCACCTCCCCTCACCTTCCCAGAGCTCTTCACGGTGCCGGTGCTGGAGGGGCCCCCCGAGCTCACTGTAGGTTCCCCCCTGACTCTGAGCTGCCTCAGCACCCCCAGCCCCCTGCATCCCCGAGCCCCTCTCCTGCATGTGTTCTACCAGGACAGGCAGGTGGTGGGGGACCCACAGGGTCCCCGCAGCTGCTGGTGCCCACCATGGGGGTGTCCCAACTGGGGAATTATGTCTGTGAGGTGCAGTGTTGGGGCGGGGGCCGTGTGGAAGAGCAGCACCCGGCTCCGCGTCATGGTGCACATTGAGGGAGGGGATGGGCACGGGGAGCCTCCATAGATGCCTCAGGTCCCCTGTGGGATCTCAGCACCTCAGGATGGAGGTGCAGAGAGGCTGAGACCACCCTTGGGGGGCTCGGGAATCCTGGAATGTTGCCAGAAGTTTCTGGTGGCAGGATTTTGATCCTACACAGGAGATGAGACCTGTATGAGGATAGGAGGAATTCACTGGGTGAATGGTGAAGGGATAAGTTAGTTAAAGTGTAAAACACAGGGTTTAGGATTTTGGTACAGGGGGGTCTAAAGAAGTAAGATGGAGGAATTGGGGCTTGTCCTGTCCTTCTTCTTCTTCTTCTTGGCCTCCATCTTCTGTGGTAGTGGTGGCACTTTGGGATTGGTTATTACTAGAAGTGCACCGGTTAATAAGGGTAGAAGGTATTGGAGTAAAATGATAAATATTGTACATGTAACTTAGGGTATAAAGATAAGTGACCGCCCGGGGGCTTCGGGAGTGTGCCCATGGCTGACTTGCTGTGCAGACCTCTGTCGGGCTGAAAGAAAATCTTTTAGATAAACAATTAATAAACACCAAGACCGAGACAAGATCAGAAGTCTCTCCTCGTCCTTTGAAGCGTCGGCTCTCCAAGGCCATCCCTGGGAATTCCCTGAGAATTCCAGAACAGCCCAAAACACCACAGAAAACCTTACAAGCCTAAACAGCCGAGAAACCGAGCAAGTGGCATTCCCTGAACTATCTCCCGGCCGAACATAAATCAGCCGAGCAAAGAGAAAAGAGAAACGCCGGAAATTTACAAGCGGCGTCCCTGAAATATCTCTCGCCGGTCGTAAATCAGCAGCAAAAGAAGAACGCCGGGAAATTTACAAGTGGCGTCGCTGGGTGGGCTCAAACCACCAACCTTTCGGTTAACAGCCGAAAGACTGGGAGAGCAACGAAAAGTTGCCGGCACCCTCAGAAGGAGGGTGGGGAGCAAAGCTCCAGGAGAAAAAAAAAATCTCTGGCCTCAAGAAGCCAGGGGAAAGGGCTCTCGAGAAAAGAGAGCAGGAAATAATATTAAAGCCCCCGGTCCCAAAACCCAGAAACCCCAGGAAGCTCCTAAAGCGTCCTGAAACTCCGGAGAGTACAAGGGAGTCAGGATCGGAAGGGGGGGTGCAGGGGGGAGAAAAGGGATCGGGGGGGGAGGCGTTTCCCGCGGGGGGCACGGCGCAGCAGCGACGGAGCCGGCGGGGAGCGCGGGTGAAGAGATAAAGGGAGACATGAGTGCAGACGCGGCTTTTGTCAGCACAGCGCCGGGGGGTGGCAGCCGCTCCGGCCGGCAAAATAGCGGCGAGCAAAACTCGTAACCCGGGAGCGAAGTCGGCTCGAATTGCGGGGCGGGCCCGGGTGCCGGCGGGGGGCGGGCTGTACACACCGGCAGGAGGAGCCAGGGACACAACGTCAGAGGGAGAGGAGACAGAGTCGGGACAGACCGAGGGGAGGAGATTCGGAGGTGGAACGAAGGGGAGAGAGTGACGTCTCAGGCGAGGAGGGGCCGTGCTCGGGATCCTATGTCCCAGCGGCTCCACACCCTCTTCGGAATTGGCACCTTCGGTTATAACCCTCGGAGTCCCAGTCCCTTCCCTTCAAGGGAGACGTTCTGGTGTTCAAGCTCCATTTCCAGCTGAATTAAAAGCCAAGCAGACACGGTCTCAAATGAGATCACGAACACGGCAGTCGACAGGACAGGGGCGGTAGAGCTCAGGCTGTCATCCGAGCTGGGGAGGCCGGTGACAGCGCCACCTAGTGGGGGGCAAGGCTTTCGCTTGTATCTCCACAGATCGAGACGTGGGTGTCGGCATGACACGTGAAACCATTTCGAGTGCGGGAACATGAAAATGCGGATCCCAGAAACAAAGATCCAAGAAAAAAAAAGAGATGAGTACTCAGACAGGGGTCGAGACTCAGATTGCCAAGACAACTCAAAAGAAAAATAAGAAGAAACTAAGGACTTTGGGGGAATTCTCTGTTAAGGTCCTGAATGAAAAGCAAAACAATGATGTCACACAGAAGTGAAGCCATGAGTTTCATGATGCTTATGTGCATCGTTCTTTCATTCATTGCAATAAGCAATGGGGATAATTTACCTATTAATCAGCCAAAGCGAAATGTATGGTAGAATAGTTTGACATCTCTCCCATTTGGAGAGGAATTTTAAGGGTAGAATTCTTTGACATCTCTCCCATTTGGAGAGGAATTTTAAGAGTAGGGTTCTATGTTTTAATAATTCTCCTATTCCTCATACTTGTCGTCCCATGCATATTTGCATGTTTAAAACACACTATGAATCGGATAACAAAGGAAGTCTTCCTGGTGCAAACAGAAGGGGGAGATGTGGGATCTCAGCACCTCAGGATGGAGGTGCAGAGAGGCCGAGACCACCCTTGGGGGGCTCGGGAATCCTGGAATGTTGCCAGAAGTTTCTGGTGGCAGGATTTTGATCCTACACAGGAGATGAGACCTGTATGAGGATAGGAGGAATTCACTGGGTGAATGGTGAAGGGATAAGTTAGTTAAAGTGTAAAACACAGGGTTTAGGATTTTGGTACAGGGGGGTCTAAAGAAGTAAGATGGAGGAATTGGGGCTTGTCCTGTCCTTCTTCTTCTTCTTCTTCTTGGCCTCCATCTTCTGTGGTAGTGGTGGCACTTTGGGATTGGTTATTACTAGAAGTGCACCGGTTAATAAGGGTAGAAAGTATTGGAGTAAAATGATAAATATTGTACACGTAACTTAGGGTATAAAGATAAGTGACCGCCCGGGGGCTTCGGGAGTGTGCCCATGGCTGACTTGCTGTGCAGACCTCTGTCGGGCTGAAAGAAAATCTTTTAGATAAACAATTAATAAACACCAAGACCGAGACAAGATCAGAAGTCTCTCCTCGTCCTTTGAAGCGTCGGCTCTCCAAGGCCATCCCTGGGAATTCCCTGAGAATTCCAGAACAGCCCAAAACACCACAGAAAACCTTACAAGCCTAAACAGCCGAGAAACCGAGCAAGTGGCATTCCCTGAACTATCTCCCGGCCGAACATAAATCAGCCGAGCAAAGAGAAAAGAGAAACGCCGGAAATTTACAAGCGGCGTCCCTGAAATATCTCTCGCCGGTCGTAAATCAGCAGCAAAAGAAGAACGCCGGGAAATTTACAGTCCCCCACCCTGCCTGGAACCCCCCAGCCCTCCCTGACGCCTGCTCTGGGCCACCCAACCTTTCCCAGAACACTCCCTGGTTCCCAATATCCTTTCTCAGGTCCCTCCTTGGGACCTCCAGCCCCTACATGGGTACTCCCATCCTTCCCTGACACCTTTGCCATCTCCTGCAATCCTTGCTGCAGGTCCCTCCCAAGGTCCCCCTATTCCTGGCTTGTGTTTCCCTCCATCCCTCATTGGGTCCCTGTGGGAACTCAGCACATTCCTGATGTGCAGAGTTACCAAGACAACCCTTGGGGGGCTCAGAGGTCCTGGAACGTTGCCAGAAGTGTTTGGTGGTTAGACTTTCATCCTGCACAGGAAACAACACCTGTATGAGGATGGGAGGATCACACGGGGATAAATGCTGAAGGGATAGATTAATTATAATGTGAAAACACAAGTTTTAGAATCCCCGTACAGGGGGGTTCTAGGAGACAAAATGGAGGAATTAGGGCGTGTCCTGTCCTTCTTCTTCTTCTTCTTGTCATCTATCTTCAGTGGTGATAGTGGCACTTTGAGATTGGTTCTTACTGAATGTGCACTTGTCAATAAGGGTGAAAGGTATTGGGGAGAAAAAGCAAATATCTGACACGTAGTTTTTAGTATGAAAATAAGCGACCGCCCCAAGGGCAGTCAGTGTGCTCATGGCTGGCTTGCTGTGCGGACCTCTGTTGGGCCGGGAGAAAATATTGTAGACAAGAATTAATAAACAACACTGAAGAACAGAAAAAATTCAAGACTCATTTCGTCCTTTGGAGCGCGGGCAGCCCCAAGGCCATCCCGAGCCTTTCCAGGCCATTAGAACAGCTGAGAACAGGGCAGGTCCCCTCACCCCTCCCTGGGTCCCGTCACCCCTCTCTGCAGTCTCCACACATTCCCCAGGTGACACCACCCCCTCCCTGGGTCCCTGTACCCTTCCTGGTGTTGCTCATCTCCCTCTCCAGGTGTTCCCTCCCTGACCCCCTTATCATCCCTCGATGTTCCTTTCTAACCCTCCCTACCCCAATCTCTGCACATCCTCTCCTTCACTAGAGTTCCCCTGCCCCTCCCTGACACCCCCCGGGTCTCTCACTGTCCCCTGGTGTCCCCTCTCCCACAGGTGTCCCGCCCACAGGGGTGTCCCTGTCAGCACAGCCCCCAAGGGTACAGATGGCACTGGGGGACCGACTAATGCTGAGCTGTGCGGTGGCCATGGGGACGGGTCCCCTGTCCTTCTCCTGGCACCGGGAGGGCTCAGGGGCACTGTCGGGCACCGGCCCCTGCCTGGTGTTGCACCACGTTGGGGACAATGACAGCGGCGAGTACCGGTGCTGGGAAAGCGATGGGGACAGCGTGGCCGAGAGTGTCCTCCTGAATGTCACCGTCCTCCGTGAGCGGACCCTTGATCTAGGCATGACCCCACCCATGGCACCCCCATCCACCTCGCCATGTGCCAGCCGCGTCTCTGTCCCTGCAGTGCCCGTGGCCAATGCCACCATCATGCTCGGTCCCCTGTTACACCAGGAGCGCACAGGTGACAACGTGACCCTGCATTGCTCGGTGCAGGTGGGCTCAGCCCCTGTCACCTTCACCTGGCTGCACAATGGGCAGGAGGTCGTCCAGGGTCCCGTCCTGGAGCTCAGGGCCATCAATGTGGGACATTCGGGCACCTCTCAGTGCGTGGCCACCAACCAGCTGGGACAGGACGGGCACCGCGTGTTCTGGGCACTGAGCCCAGAGCTGTCCCTGGAGGTGGCACCTGGCTCACCCTGGGTCACAGGTGGGGTGACATAGGTGGGGTCACCAGGGAGTGCAGGATCCCTGGGGTGATGGGTGACCCTGATGTGACCCCCTCTGTTTCTTGCAGTGGCCTCAGGGGTCGGTGGGGCCCTTTTGTTCCTGCTCCTGCGTGTCATTGTGACCTGGCACCTGTAGCACATTGTGGGTGGGTGACAATGGGGGGATCCTCTACAGGGAGCTGTAGAGGCCCACAGAATTGGAGAAACCATCGGGAAATACCCACAGCACCACAATTGTGACTTTGGCTAGGGGTCCTGTAGGGTTTTGGGAGGTGCTGGATGGTCCTGCAGGGATGTTGGGGATTCTTTCCAAGGCCCTGGGGTATTTTGGGGGAGTCTCTGTCCCTCCTGGGATTTGGGTTCTTGAGTGTGAGTTGTTTGGGGACCCTGGGGAGGCTCATGGATTCTGGTGAGCTTCAGGGATACTTGGAGGTCTTGAAGGGGTTCAGGAATCCTGAGAGTGGTCAGGGCCCTGGGACCCCACAGTCAGTCCTCCCCTGCTTCCATTGCAGCCGCCAGGAAGAAGCAGGAAAGGTGAGTAGGGGGCTCAAACCACACTCTCCCCTTTTACCTCAACCCCCAAGACCTCCCATCCCCTTCCCCACAACCCCTTTGTTCCCTCAGGGCCCCTCCGGATCTCCCGGCCCCCCCAGAGGAGGGGGAGCTGCTGTACACCCATGTTGTGGTCACCAAGAGGGCAGGGGGTGAGTACGGGGGACACACACACAGAGGGACACGTCACTCACAAGTGTCACCCCACCCAGATCCCACAGCCCGTGTCTCTCGCAGCGTCCTCCTGTGCCACCACCGTCCAGGATCCCCAGGTGACCTACGCGGAGCTGCGGGGACCCCAGGGGTGACTGCAGGAACCCGGTGACATCTACGGGAATGTGCTGTGACACTGGGGGGCACTGGGGGTCCCCACCCATGGACACCCACTTGTGTGTGTGCTGCCACTAAAACTGCCCCTCTGCCTCCCTGTGGGGGCACAAAGATCCCAAAGGGCTGAGAGAAGAACAATTTCCTGAAACAGCAATGAGAGAGAATAAAACCAACATCAACAGCAACAAGGTTCAGAGTCCTAAGGGTCACACAAGGAAAGATTTCCAGGGAAAGCGCCCAAAAAGGAACAAACCCTGAACACTCCCCCCAGCACGTTACCTCCACCAGAGGAACCTGGCAGGGCCCTGGACCTTCCTTGCTCTGATGGCCAAAGCAGCCTTCAGGAGGCTCTGGATTCTCTTGTCCCCTGTCACAAACCCCTCCTCTGTCATGTTCCCCACACGAGGATGTCACAAAGGTCCTGTGGGGGTTCCAGAGCCTGCCCTTTTGCCAGGGCAGTTGGGTTCAGGCCATGGGCTACGGTGGGGTGTCAGAGACAGGAAGTTTCATGTCTGGAGACATTTTGGAACACCTGTGTGTGGCAGGGGTGGGTCAGGCCTTGCTTTTGGTGAGACAGGGCCCCATCTGTCCATCAGTCTGTCAGCCGTGGCACACCGGGGACAGTGTGACGCTTTGACAAAGCCAGCTCCTGAGTGGTCGGGGGACCAGAAGTGCCATCTGAGGAGAGGGCCCTTGGTGTCCCAACTGGCTTAAAAGGCAGAGCATGAGGTGGCCAAATCCCTGACCCTGTCTCTTCTTGGGGTGTCTGTCGCATCCCTGCTGGAACCCAGGAGGTGGTAACTCATTTAAATGAGGAATATCTGCCAAGGAAAGTGAGAATGTTCCTGGAATGGAAAGAAGACCCATCTCTAAACTTCTTTTAATTTCCAAGATTATGGGGATACCAGGTCAAAGTGTTGGAGAATGAATAACAGCTTTTTACTGGGAAATTTATAAACCAGAACAGAACAAACAACAGAAACCCAGAACTTTCCCTCCCGCTCAGGGCTGTTGGTTTTTGCGGCAGTTATAACCGCGGCCAGCAGGGGGCGCTGCAGGGAGCACTCCCGGCCAGCAGGGGGCGCTCCGGTCCAGCTCCATCCCCTCAGGGGCCATGGCGGCCTCGGACGGGAGGGAGGAGGGGAAATCGCTCCTTTTGCAAACTCACGGGCACCAATCGGTCCCGGCACCACCACCGGCAGCGGGCAGAAGCCACCAAGGCAGCAGGTTGGATCCCAGGTCCCACTGGCAGCGTAGCAGTGTCCCAGGGCCAGGCACACGCCCTGCGCAACACCAGCGACCGCTCTCCATGATCCCGAATGGAAGGAAGGCAGCGCCTGACCCCAGGCAGGTCTTGGGTCCATAGCAGCCCCTCTGGTGGCTTTACACCGCAATTCCTGCCAACCCTCAGCCTTTCACTCAGGTGAGGAGGGTAGTGTGATAAATAGGTATGATTCATGCTGATAAAAATTGGAACAGTAATTGATATTGATACAGTAGGGATGGAGCAGCTTTGGGGACACCTGGAATCCAAACAGAGTTACTCCCCAGAGCCCCACCATGGCCGGGGGCAGAGCCCCTGCTTGGTATTTCCACACTTTTCCTTCTTATCTGGCAGACACCTCCCAAACCCAAACATTCTTTCCATGAGGTTCCAGAAGGCTGCAGGCTTTCTTCAAGAAGGAAGGTCCAGGTCAGGATGTTGAGCAGAATGTTGCGGGTTGTACGGTAGTTTTGTGGTTCTCTCTGTCCCTTACAAAGAGGAACAAATGATCAATTGCTACATTTTCGGGCTGGTTCCCTCACAGCTGGCCCTGCCGGGTGGGTTTCCAGCCAGCCCTACTCTGAAAAACCATCAAAGGCCCTTGCAGAGCCAGTGCTTGGGCTCCCCTTGGGGTTTGTGCTTCTTGCCGGGCTGAGCAAATCAGAGGCAGACATTTTTCCTCCACAGAATTCTCACCTCTGCAGCAGCTCCACAGACACAGAGCCCCTCACAATCTGGGGTGATACCCAGGCTGCCAGCCCCTTGTGGGGGCTGTGCTGGGCCCTGGGTCACCCAAATATCTGAGGCACCCAGGGAAAAAGCTGGAACCTGTGGGCCCATCCAGCCACTGCCCATCCCTGGCACCTCCATTCCCCTGGAATTCAAATCATGGGTACCCCATTTCTTATGTCTCCCCCTCTCTGGAACCTGTATCCCAGTGCTCACATTCCCCAGGATCTCCATGGCCCAGGACCCCTCATTCCCAAGGAACCCTCTCCAGTTCATTCCATCCCTAACATTCCCTTCCCACAGGACCATGATTTTCACAGGACTCCCATTCCCACAGGATCCCCCATTCCCCCAGCATCCCCATCCCATGACCCCAAATGCCTGGAACTCATGTTCCTCTGGCACTCCCATCCCTGAGTCCCCTCAGCCGTGGGGACCCCCATTCCCAGTGACTTCCCCTCCTCAGCACCCTCATTCCCACGGGCCCCATCCCTGGGATCCCCCATTCCCCTGGACACCCATCCCCACATCCCCAAACCCCCTGAGCCCCTCACTTCTGGGAACCTCATGTCCCACTGTGTCCCACCCAGCCTTGTCCCCACCATGCCCACAGCCTGTTCCCAGCTTGTGGCCACGCTGCCTCCACCAGGTGCCACCTACGCATGAGGATGAGACCTGACCTCGCTTCCTTTCCTTTCTTTTGCCAAAGAGCCACCACCCAGGGGACAGCCACCCCTGGCAGTGAGTGACAGCCAGTCCACATGGCTGGGGACACCGGGATGGCCGGAAAGGTGGCGCTGCTCCTGTGGGGTGTGTGCCCTGGGCATGGGCCTGACATCCCGGGGATGGGGAGAGAAGGGGGAAAAGGGGGCTGTGGGGTTCCCTGAGGTCCCCAAAGCCAGCAGGGCATGGAGCCAAGTGTGACCAGAGTTGTGGGGTAGCTTTTGGGACATAAACAGGAGACAGGTATGAGGGGACAGGGGGATGAAGATGGGGAGGGAAAAAGGATGTGGCAGAAGGAACCTTGGGGCTGGGGCAGCTGTGGGGACCAGGACAGGAACACAGGAATCCAGGGACAGGGACAAGGGACAAACACCATGTGGATGGGCCATGGGGACAGGTGCCATCGGAAATGGACCATGGGCACAAGGCCATGGGGATGGGGCTGTGGGGCTGGCAGGGGTGACCTGTGCCAGTACAGCGTCTCCATGCCTGAGCAAGGATTGGCTGTTGTGTCCCTGTCCTCAAGACATCTGTGCCACACCATTGCCCCCAGTGAGACCTTTCGGGAACAGCCCCACACTCCATGCCCCCGTGCTACTGTTCCTGCAGTGGCACCCTCACCCAACCTTGTCCCTTCTCCCTTCCAGCCCAGACCCTTGGCCTCGCTGGTGAGTCCTCAGGGGATGCCATGGCCCCACCCCGCTGTCCCCAGCTCCCTGGTGGCCCTGGCAGGCTGGTGTCCCTGGTCACCCACCGGTGCCCAGACCACCCAGCTCCTGGTGGAGCCCTCCTGGACACCACTGGTGCTGTGGGACCAGGTGACACTGACCTGCCAGGGCTTGGGGACCTCCGGTGCCACCACCTGGTACAAGGACAGGCGGCGCTTGTGGCAGGAGAGACAGGAACGCTTCACTGTCACTGAGAGTGGCACCTACTGGTGTGACAGACCCGGCACTGGACGCAGCCCCCTCGTGATAGTCTTACAACGTAAGGGGGGTTTGGATGCCAACGTAAGCCTGGCACCCACGGGGACTCTGAGGGCTCTGGGTGGGCTCCCCTCCATGGGTCACTTCCTGTGTGACCAGAGCCTGTCCCCTGCTCTGGGGACATCCCAGAGGATTCCAGAGTGGAGGAAACCGTGTGGTAACTGGGGACCCCTGGTGCCCTGGGTGTGACACAATGGGGGGGTCCTGGTGCCATCAGGTGTGACAGGTCCCCTCTGTCCCCCAGCCTGGCTGGTGCTGCAGGTGCCGGGGCGTGTGCTGCTGGAGGGGACACGGTGACACTGCACTACCGGGGCTCCTGGAATAGAACAATCACCTCAGCATCCTTCTACCAAAAGGGGAAGGAACTGGGGAGGCTCCGCTATGGCACCGAGCTGTCCCTGCCCCCTCTGCAGCTGAACCACAGCGGCAGCTACAGCTGCGAGGGCCGGATGAAATTCGGCACATCAGAGAAGTTGTTGCAATCAGCGCCAGTGACAGTGATAGTGCACGGTGAGCACTCCACAGCCCCCACCCCGACACCCTCACAGCCCCTCCCCAGGGATTCAGGCTCACAAATCCCCCTCCCCTCTCCTTCCCAGAGCTCTTCTCGGTGCCAGTGCTGAAGGGTTCCCCCGAGCTCACCGTGGGGTCCCCCCTGACAGTCAGCTGCCTCAGGACCCCCAGCCCCCTGCGGCCCCGAGCCCCCCTCCTGCGCGTGTTCTGCTGGGAAGGCAGGTAGTGGGGGGCCTGCAGGGGTCCCCGCAGCTGCTGGTGATTGCCGTGGGGGTCTCCCACTCAGGGAATTACAGCTGTGAGGTGCAATCCGAGGGTGGGGCCGTGTGGAAGAGCAGTGCCCAGCTCCGTGTTACGGTGCACAGTGAGTGTGGGGATGGGCACGGGGAACCCCCACAGATGCCTCAGGTCCCCTACACTACCTGGCACCCCGCAGCTCTCCCTGACACCTGCTCTGGGGTACCCAACCTTTCCCGGATCCCTTACTGGCTCCCAATATCCTTTCTCGGGGCCCTCCCAGGGACTCCCAGCCCCTACATGGGTACTCCCATCCTTCCTTGACACCTTTTCCATGTCTCGCCATCCCTGCTGCAGGTCCCTCCCCAGGTCTCCTCGTTCCTGGCTCGTGTTTCTCTCCATCCCTCATCGGGTCCCTCACCGAACACTGGGTCTCTTCACCTCTCTCTGAGGTCTCCACACATTCCCCAGGTGACACCACCCCCTCCCTGGGTCCCTGTACCCTTCCTGGTGTTCATCATTTCTCTGGTGTTCTCTCCCTGACCCCCCCATTATCCCTCGATGTTCCTTTCTAACCCTCCCTCCCCCAATCTCTGCACACCCTCTCCTTCACTAGAGTTCCCCTGCCCCTCCCTGACACCCCCTGGGTCTCTCACTGTCCCGTGGTGTCCCCCTCTCCCACAGGTGTCCTGCCCACAGCACAGCCCCCCAGGGTACAGGTGGCACTGGGGGATCGACTAATGCTGAGCTGTGCGGTGGCCATGGGGACAGGTCCCCTGTCCTTCTCCTGGCACCGGGAAGGCTCAGGGGCACCGCTGGGCACCAGCCCCCACCTGGAGCTGTGCCACATTGGGGACAATGACAGCGGCCAGTACCCGTCAGTGATGGGGACAGTGTGGCTGAGAGTGACCTCCTGAATGTCACTGTCCTGAGTGAGTGGGACCCTTGGGCTGGGGATGACCCTACCCATGACATCCCCATCCCACCTTGCCCAGTGCCAGCCTTGTTTCTGTCCCCGCAGTGCCCATGGCCAATGCCACCATCACCCCTGTCCCCTGGCACACCAGGTGCATGCATGTGACCCCATGACCCTGAGCTGCAAAGTGCAGGTGGGCCCAGTCCCTGTCACCTTCACCTGGCTGCACAATGGGCAGGAGGTGGCCCAGGGATCCCTCCTGGAGCTCAGGGACATCCATGTGGGACATTCGGGCAGATACCAGTGCATGGCCACCAACCAGCTGGGACAGGACGGGCACCATGTGTTCCGGGCACTCAGCCCTGAGCTGGCCCTGGAGGTGACACCTGGCTCACCCTGGGTCACAGCTGGGGCCACACAGGGTTGCTGGGAAGTTCAGGATGCCTGTAGTTCAGGGTGACCCCAATATGTCCCCCTCTGTCCCCAGCAGTGGCTGTGAATGTCGGCAGGACCCTCCTGTTCCTGCTCCTGCTCCTGGCTGTCATTGGGGGCTGTCACTGGTGGCACCACCGGGGTGAGTGACAATGGGGGGGGATGGGGGTCCTGGAGTGAGGGGAATCCCCCAGAGTGGGGGCAGAGATCAGCAGCACCCAGGGCACCTGAGCTGGGGGACACTGAGCCCTCAGTGACCTCAGCTGGGGATCTTGGGGGAATTTGGGGGGAATTTGGAAAGTCTTGGATGGGCTCCAGGGCTGTCCCCAGTTGGGCTTTGAGGAACCATGTGGTGCCTTTTGAGCTCCTGGAGGGTTTGGGGAGCTGCTGGAGGACTGTGCAGGGATGTTTGGGAATATTTTTAGGGTCCTGGGCAAGTTTTGGTGTGCCTGTCCCTGCCGGCCTTGGGGTTCTTGGGGCTCATGGGGTCAGGGACACTGGGGTGTTTGGGGACCCTGCTGTGGTGCAGAAGTTCTGGGGAGTTCAGGGGTGCTCAGAGTGTCCTGGGGAATCTTGGATCCATTGGGAATCGGGGCTGCAGTGGGGATTTGGGGATCCCATGGGTGGTTGGAGCTGCTGTGGTCCCAGGAAGGTTCAGGGCTCCTGGAGTCCCCTCGGTCACCCCCTCCCCTTTCCCTTGCAGCCACTAGGAAGCCCCAGGACAGGTGAGTGGGTGGCTGAGGCTGGGACTCCCCTTTCCCCCTCCTCAGACACCACCCAGACCCCCCTTATCGCCACAGAATCCCCTGCAGAGGAGGGGGCAGTGCTGGACTCCCACATTGTGGGCACCGAGTGGGCAGAGGGTGAGTACGGGGAGTGACAGGGACATATCACCCACGGGTGTCACCCCACCCAGTTCCCCACAACCAGTGTCCCTCACAGGGCCCCCCTGTGCCTCATCCCCCAGGTGACCTGCTCGGAGGTGCTGGGATCCCACGGATGACAGTGGGACCCTAGTGACATCTGCGAGAACATGCTGTGACACTGGGGACACTGGGGACACTGAGGTCCCTATCCAAGAGCACCCCCTGTGTGTCCCCCCCACCCCAGCTCCCATGGGTGCCCACTGTGCCCAGGGGGTGGCCACAAGTGGGGGCTCCCATGTGAGGCTGCCCAGAGCTCCCCGTTCCAGTGCTCCCCGTGCTCCCAGTACCCCCAGGGGCTCCCCATTCCCTCCCCCAGTGCCAGGGGGCACAGGACCCTTGTCCCTCTTACAGGACCTAAACTCAGCTTTTTGATTAAACCAGGAGAAATGGTTTTTGTTTCTTCAGCTCTGCCCTGTTCAGCTCAGGAAGAAAGAGGGTCCCAGTCAGGTTGTTGAACCAATCCTTCTCAGTTCGCAAAGTTCAGAATCCAAAGGGTCACAAAAGGAAAGATTTCCAGGGAAAGCCACCAAAAGGGAACAAGCCCTGGACATTTCCCCCAGGACATTTCCTCCACCAGAGGAACCTAGCAGAGCCCTGGACCTTCCTTGCTCTGATGGCCAAAGCAGCCTTCAGGAGGCTCTGGATTCTCTTGTCCCCTGTCCCAAACCCTTCCTCTGCCGTGTTCCCCACACGAGGATGTCACAAAGGTCCTGTGGGGGTTCCAGAGTCTCCCCTTTTTCCAGGGCAGTCAGGATCCGGCCATGGCACAGGGTGGGGCTGAGTTTCCAGTCAGTTCCAGCAGCTCTGGACACCTCTCCAGGTCAAGGCAAGCTGTGTCCTGCCCTCTGCCACAGGAATGGTGACAAAGACTTTGGCAATGTCCATGGGGACACCACTTGTTTGCCTCAGACTCCAGCTTGTCCTGGAGGTCCTGCACAGCCTCTCCCAGTGGTGCTGGCACTTGGTTCCAGCCCCTACAGTCCCTGTCTGTGTCCACTCTCCACTGGATTCACGCTCTGACCATGAGGGTCTCTTGTAAGGGGCATTCCCTGGAAATTGTTCCTTTTCTGACCCTTTGGATTCTGAATTCTGTTACTGTTGGTTTTGTTCTCTTCTTGCTGTCCCTGTGCCCCATACTCACTTCCTGCCCTCTTGGTGATCACATCTTTGGTGTCCAGCACCTCCCCTCCTCCAAAGTGGTTTGGGGGGGGGCTGTGGGGAAAAGGGGGTGTCGAAAGGAATCTCTAGAGGGAGAAAAAAGGGTCCTGGCTGGAGTGTCTCACTCGCTTCTCCTGGGGCTTCCTGGCAGCTGCAAGGGAAAGGCTGGAGAAGGTGACAATGGAGTCCCCAGAGCCCTTGAACCCCTGGGGGTCCTCAGGACCTCCAAACCTCCCTGGGACTCCTGAACCCCCACTGGACCTTTGAATGTCCCCAGCACTCCTGAGCACCCTGAAGCCCCACAGAACCCCTGAATCATCCTGGTACCACCAACCCCCCTTTTACTGCTGAACCGCCAGAAACCCAAGCTTCCCCATACAGGGAGGGGCACCCCGTAAACTGTCCCAGGATTCCCAAAGCCCTCTCAAAATCTCTGCACGACCCTCCAATACCTCCCGAGCCCAACCAGGAGCTCCGAGTCCCATCATAATATTCCTCAAGACCCTCCTGGAATGATACAGAAGCACCTGAAGATCCTCTGGAATCCCCAGCCAAAGTCACTTGTTGCTGTCCCTTTGTCTGCCCCCTACCTGGGGACCTCCCTTTGACCAGAGGATCCCCATCCATATCCATTGTCACCCATCCATATCCATTGTCACCCACCCAGGCAGTGACACCTGTGCCAGCCCCCAGGGACACCCACGAGGAGGACCAGGAATGGAAGTGACCCAATGACCCCTGTTGCCACTGCTGGGGACAGAGAGGGACATCAGGGTCACCCAGAATCTCGGGGCTGCTGCAGCCCACAAGGGGTCCTGTGTGACCCCACCTGTATCCCTGCGACCATGCAGTGTCACCTCCAGTGCCAGCTCTGAGGACACGCAGTGCCCACACAGCTGGTTGATGTCCATGCACTGGTAGGTGCCCCAATGTCCCACAGCCACAGCCCCGAGCTCCAGAAAGGGACCCTGGGCCACCTTCTAGCCATTCCACAGCCAGGTGAAGGTGACAGGGGCTGTTGTCCTTGTCCCTGCATCCCTGTGTCCCTGTCCCTCTGCCCACAGCTGCCCCAGCCCCAGGATGCCTCTCTCCACATTCCTGTCCCTACAGTTCCATACCCGCTGTCCTGTCCCCACGGCCACCCCATGGCCCCGGTCACCACCTGCACTGACTCTGGTGCTATTGGGCACTTCAGGGGACCCTGAAGCACCCCTGTGCCCCCTCCCCACAAGTCTCTGCCTCACCAGGGCCCATCCCTGGGGTGTCAGGCCCGTGCCCAGGGCACTCACCCCACAGGAGCAGCATCACCTTCCCGGCCATCCCGGTGTCCCCAGCCATGTGGACTGGCTGTCACTTGCTGCTGTGGCCACCGCTCCCCTGGCTGGCAGCTCTAAGGGTGAAGGAGAAAGAAGGGAGGTCACGTCTCATCCTCACGTGTTCATGGGTCTGGTTGGAGGCAGTGTGGCCACAAGCTGGGGACACGCTGTGGGCAGGATGGAGACAGTCTGGAAACAAAACTGGGTGGCAAAAGGTGGGAGATGGAGTTCTCAGGAGTGGAGGGTTGAGGGGATCTCAGGGATAGGTGCCCAGGGGAATGGGGGTCCTGAGGAGGGGAAGTCACCAGAGATTGGGATGCAAGGGGAATGGGGGTCCCCAGGGCTGGGGGGACTCAGATATGAGAGTCCCAGAAGAACCTGGTCATGGGAGGAACGTGCTGGTGGAATAGGGGGTCCTGGGAATTTCAAGGTAGCGTGGGAAGGGGGATTTTTGGGGATGGAATGAATGGGGGAGCCAATATTGCTGGATGAAACGTGCATGGGCTTGTCTGGCCTTGCTGCTGGACCAAAGGCAGCAGCTGTGGTGGTCTCACACCAGAGACACCCCCGGCTAGCTGGGTATTACAGCTGGCGCTTGGGACAAGTCCAGGAAAGCAGGAACTCAGTTTTACCTCTGGTGGAAAGGCTTTAGGCGATGGTGAAGGAAAAAGGAGATGGGTCCTGCTGGAGGGTTTTCATGCAGAGCTTTATTTCTAGGTCACAGACCTCTGAATGTTTCAACAGCTCCAACAGAACCCAGAACCCTGTGGTCGCCCCTGTCTTTTAAGCCCGGGAGAGGGGGAGGGAAGGGGTAGGTATGCCACCAAGGAGGTAGGAGGGGGGAAGTCTCAGGAGAAAAGTAACACCTGGATAGCCCAATGTCCCCAGGGCTGAGGGGCATCTTTTGAAGTTTGCCAATCAGACAATGCTCTAGCTGGAATGTTAAGATTGACAGACAGCACTTAGCAAGGGGGCAAGGGGGAGGGGAAGGAAGAGGTTGTTGGCACACCTGAGGGAGGAACTGGGATAGCTAAAACAGGAACTGCAACAGGAGAGGGTTCCTTGGGAATGGGGTTCCTGGGCCAAGGAAATCCTGAGGAATGTGAGTGCTGGGATGGGGCTTCCAGGGACAGGGGGCTGAAGGAATGGGGGTGCTATGGTTGGCTTCCCTGGGGAATGGGGGTGCCAGAGATAAGCAGTGGCTGGGTGGACCTGTGGTTCACGGCTCCTTCCCTGGGTGCCTCAGATTTTGGGGTGACCCAGGGCCCATCACAGCCCCCTCTCTGGATCTGTGCTCCTCAGCCCCCAAGGACTTTTCCCTCTCTTTTTTTCCATTTCCATCATTTTACCCCTCAATTTCACAACCTCCCAGTTTGTGTCTTGATGATCCTGAGGGACATCTGAGAAGGGAAAGGGTTGGGGGAAGCCCAGGGTGGGGGAAGCAGGGGTGAGGGGTCTGCAGGGAGGGCTGAGGAGGCTGTGGGGGATGGGGGTGTACGGCTGTGCCTCCCCAACATTTTCACTTTCTCTCTCCTGCACAGAAGGAAGAGGCCATTTGTGCTGAGTGTCACGGGGGTGGGGGGAAGGGGGGAGTGGGCTCTCTCACGGTGGGGCACATCCAGGGGTCTCTTGTCCTGGGGGGATCCTGTCCTAGAGGGGACACATGCTGGACAAGAGGGTCCTGTCCTGGAGCATGGCAGCTCCGGGGGGCTCCAGACTTCTCCATTCTTGCTCATCCCCTGCAGGATCTGAGCTGGCAAGAGCAGCTGGGCAATGGAGCCCTGGTCAGGAAGGAGCTCCCAAACTCCTGCTCCTTGAAGCCAGTGGCCATCCAAGGATGGGGCCCAGCCATGGCCCAGCCCCACTGCACAGGGATGGCCATTGCCCAGCCCTGCTCTGGCCAGCCCCGTGTGACAGCCAGCACCTGAGGGTCCCCCTGCCCCCTTGGCTTTGATTCTGGCAGCTTTAGAGCTGCTGTCGAGGTGAGAATTCTGTGGGTGGAAAAAGGCCTGCCTGTGGTTTTCTCAGCCCTGCAAGAAGCACAAACCCCAAAGGGAGTCCAAGCAGTGGCTCTGCGAGGGCCTTTAATGGTATTCAGAGCAGGGCAGGCTAGAAACCCACCCTGCAGGGGCAGCTGTGGGGAAACCAGTCTGGAGATGCAGCAATATATAATTTTGTCCCTGTGCCCAAGGGACTGAGAGAGCTCCAGCATTACTGCAAATCCCCCACCAATCTGCTCAACAGCCTTACCTGGACCCTCCTCCTCCTCCCTGCCTTGCCGTGCATGGACAGTGGCCGGATGCCCGGCACCCACCACAGCCGCTCTCTCACTGCCCTCCGCACCTGGATGGGAGAGAAAATTGAGCAAAGGGTTCCTGGGTTGAGACAAGGTCCAGGAGAGATCACTCATCAAATCCTGTCACTGGTAAAACTGCCTCGGAATTAGAGATATGAATTGAATTTATTGCTGTCAAAATCAGAGCAGATAAAAAGTCTAATAAACCCTTCCATACACCTTCTCCCCATTATGAATAACTGTGTAGTCATTGGCTTTCAGTATATTGGTTTTCCCCAACTATTTTGACATGATACAGTTTGTAATCACTTTTTAACTGCTTTTGATACACTACTATTTTTCACCTTTTTACCCTAATCCCTGTGTAGAATATATATTTCAGTGTGATTATTATGTTATAGTTTAGACACTCATAAAATATCAAGATAGAGACAATGTGCTGTTTGTTATAACATTAACTGTTGCAGAAGTAGCTAATGCCTTTATTTGTGTAACTAAGTGACAATGATGAGAATAACTCAGATAATTTTGTGAAATAGCTAATGTTGATTTAATGTACTGGTGGGGTATCTGATCTGTATGAGAAGAACATATTGAGAAGTAGCAAGTAAAGAAACATCAAAAGGAACCTCCATTCCCATGGCACCTCAATCTTCAGTGATTTCCCCATCTTCAGGACCCCCATTCCCAGGGACCCCTCCCTAGGATCCCCCATTCCCCTGGACACCCATCCTCAGGTCCCTAAACCTCCTGAGCTCCCCACTCATGAGAACCCCATTTCCCACCATGTGCCATACAGTCTTGTCCCCAGCCTGTGCCCAGCTTGTGGCCACCCTGCCCCCACCAAGGGGACGGACAGACCTCGCTTCTTTCTCCTTCATCCGAAGAGCCGCCAGCCAGGGCAGCGGTGGCCACAGCAGCGAGTGACAGCCAGTCCACATGGCTTGGGACACTGGGATGGCCAGGAAGGTGGCGCTGCTCCTGTGGGGTGTCACAGACATTTTTTCATAGAAATCCATTCTTTGGGATTTTTTCATCTTCTGGGAAGCTGAGGCCCCAGAAAGAGAATGTAAACAATAATTATCAGCTGCTGTGAAATGCAATAGGTGCACCTGAGATTGGCTCATGTTCCATGTGTACAATTAAGGGCCAATCACAGGGCAAGCTCTCTGGAACAGAGTCACAGAGAACTCTCTTGTTTTTGGATTCTATTCTATTCTTAGCTTAGCAGCTTCTGCAACTTTTCTCTCTATTCCTTTTAGTATAGTCATAATGTATTATATTTCATATGTCAATAAATCCAGCCTTCTGATCATGAACCAAGATTCTCTTCCATCTCTCTCACCCTGAGAAACCCTCATCAAGTCGCTGCAATAGTGGGGTGAGTGCCCCAGGCACAGGCCTGACACCCTGGGGATGGGGAGGGCAGGGGGCACAGGGGGGCTGCAGGGTCCCCTGAGATCCCCAATGCCAGCAGAGCCATGTTACCCACAGTGGACCTTGGTGGGACTGGGGATGTAGGGTGGCTTTGGTGACAGGAACAGGGGGGCAGGAATTTGGGGATGGGGATGTGGGGACAGGAATGTGGGGACTGGCACCTTTGGGCTGAGGTAGCTCTGGGCATAGGGACAAGGGAACTGGGATGAATGGACAGAAGGGGACAAGAATGGTGAGGATGTGGCCATGGGGATGGGCTAATGGGGATGGGATCATGAGCTGGTGGGGGTGACCTGGACCAGCATCTCTTCCCCGAGATGTCCACGGTGTCCCCATATTGTGCCTCAGCCCAGGGTGGCCTCAGTGTCCCTGTTCCCAAGGTGTCTGTGCAACAGGGATGTGGTGCACGGGTGGCTGTGACACAGACATGTCCCCCTGCCTTGCCAAATCTTTTCGGGACCACCCAGACACATTTTCCCACAAGAACTGCTGTCCCCACAGGGACAGTTTGGGGACAGTCCCCACACCCCTTGCCCCTGTGCTGTTTTCCCTGCAGGGCCATCCCCACCCAGCTCTGTCCTTCCTTCCAGCCCAGACCCTCGGCCTCACTGGTGAGTCCTCGGGGGATGCCATGGCCCCACCCTGCTGTCCCCAGCCCCACACTGGCCCTGGCAGGCTGGTGTCCCCCTGTCACCCACAGGTGCTCAGATCACCCAGCTCCTGGTGGAGCCTCCCTGGAGGCCAGCAGTGCTGTGGGACCGGGTGACATTGACCTGCCAGGGCTCGGGGACCGCCTGTGCCACCACCCGGTACAAGAACAGACGGCGCTGGGGGCAGGAGGGACCTGACCGCCTCACTGTCACTGAGATTGGCACGTACAAATGTGACAGACCCGGCACCGGGCATAGCCCTGCTGTGAGAGTCTTAGATGGTGAGGGGGCTTCAGGTGTCTCCAGACTGGCACCTGCAGGGACCCCAAGGGCTCTGGGTGGGCTCGGCTCCATGGATTACCTCCTGTGTGGCCAGAGCCTGTCCCCTGCTCTGGGGACATCCCAGAGCATCCAGTCTGGGGGAACCCTTTGTTGGAATTGGGGACCCCTGGTGCACCTAATGAGGGAGTCCCGGTGCCATCAGGTATGACAGGACTCCTCTGTCCCCTAGACTGGCTGGCGCTGCAGGTGCCAGCAGGGACACTGCTGGAGGGGGACACGGTGACACTGCGCTGACAGGGCTGGCGGAACAACACGGTCATCTTGGTGTCATTTTACCATGAGGGGAAGAAACTGGAGGGGCTCCACAATGGCACCGAGCTGTCCCTGTCCCCACGGCAGCAGCACCACAGCGGCAACTACCACTGTGAGGGCCGGGTGAGCAATGTGGCGTCAAAGTGGAGCGTGTAGAAGAGGGTTACAGTGACAGTACACAGTGAGTGCAACATTGAGGACAGGGAAGCCCACTAAACAGGCACACAGACACCACCCTGATTTTCCTTTCTCCCTGGCAATCCTTGGTGTAAGTCCAAACTTCCATACATTATTGTTTCAGGGGGACTCAACAATCTCAGATCCCCAAATACAAATTGAATGTGTCTTCAGAGCACACCAACCTACTGAAATGATAACAACCCAACAGAGAGTTATTACACAACTAATCAGGAAAGCTAGAAAACATCAGTGCTCCCTTGCAGGAAGAGACCTTGTGAATATATACTTACTTCTCACTCCAGAGCACCTCAATTGCCTACTTGAAACATCTGAACCACTGCAATACGCCTCAGATAGTCTTTAAACAGGCAAAGATCAGCCACCAATTCTACCATCAAACCATTTCTGTGCTGCACAGGATGTTTAAAATTACCCAAGACCCGGCAAGATACATTGTAGCCACCGGCCCAAATTGTCAGGAACACGGCCTTGCTTCTCTCAGAGCTGCAGTCAATCCAAGAGCACTAGAGAGTCTCCACATCAGGCAATCAGACACCACACACTAAGCCCCTTTCGCCAGACTAAAATACATCCACATCACAATCAAAATCTTTTCCAGTGAGATTTTCACCTCTGCCCATGCTGGTGAAAAATCAAAACATGCTATAAAATATTACTTTTTTAGTTTTTTCCACCTTAGCACTTCCACAGGAAATTAAAACTGATAGTGCTCCTGCATATACCTCACACTGATTCCAACAAGTTTCTGTCCACTGGGGTATAAAACATGTCACAGGCATGCCACACTCCGCCACAGGACAGTCCATAGCCGAGAGGGCCCAATGTTCCATCAGAAGGATCCTTGATCAACTGAGAGGGGTACTCCAGATATTATCTTCCATTGACAGACTGGCCAAGGCCTTTTATGTATTCAACTTTTTGAACAATTCATTTATGGAGACAACTCCCCAAGTCATCAGGCAGTTTACTAATTCAGCTGCAGCCCAATTAAAAGAACAACCACCTGTGTTGACCAAAGACCCTGAATCTAAACAAATTATGGGCCCTTTTCCATTAATTACTTGGGAAAGAAAAGATGCTCTTGTCTCTACAGCAACATTCCTAAGATGAATCCCAGCAAAATACATTAAAACTGTTTCTGGGAACAGTGAGGCAAACACCAGAGCCACCATCAGAAGAACAGAATGAAAGCCTAAGAGAGACAGTAGCAGCCTGGAGAAGAAGAAGGAGAAGGACAGAAGAAGATCTCCTAAGCAGCGTTGACCACACACACCAAGACCAAGATAGTTCAGACACCACTAACCAAGATCTATGTCTTAACATTTGTAAAAGCTATATTTTAGCATTGATACATGATTCTTCTAATAAGCTGTGTTCACACCCTTGCCTTACGGGAGAGAAAGTTTAGTGGGACCACAACTTAAGTTTCATCTTCTAATCTCTTTATCTGTTTGCTTTTAGGCAACCCAAGCCTCAAGATACTAAATTAGCTAAAGTCAGAGGATGCTACCATTGGTTGCCGCTGCAGCAGGAATCTGGATGCTCCTCACTGAGCCACATGCCTTCAGCTGGGTGCCACCACAGACAAGCCACAATTTCTTGTCCATGGCCATGGCAGTCAGGCATTTGAAGGCAGATGTTTTTCCTACCTGTTGTCACATAGGGAGTCAGTATACCAGGGTATCCAGCTGCTGAAAGATCAAGGAAACAAGATGCAGATGGAAGGCAACAACAACTGGTTCACTGGAATTTTAAAACACAGCGGGATGAAAGGCTGGTTTACATCTTTAGTTAAGACTGTTTTTTGGAGACTGTTTATTGTATTCATTGTGTTGGTTATTTTATCCTATTTTACTAAATTCCTGCAAAAATCTAGGGCAGAAGTCCTCTTTATAGACAACAAAGAGGCAGGAGTTGTGAGGGCCCAGGGGCCTATCATTGGGACTGTAATACCTCAGGGCAAAGTGACCAAGGAAAAAGAGAGACACCGCTCTGAATGCAATGGTGCCACCCATGGGCATTTGCAGGCTCCGGATGATACAGCTCGTTTGTTTCGTATCACCGAGTTGAACTGCTGTGTTTTCCTTATATGTACACCCCCTGGAAGGTTCTCCCCTCTCTTCTACAGTTTTGGTCCTTGCTCACTGCAATGCTACCCTGATTTTTCTCCCATTTTCCATCTGTGTGCCCAGCCCCATTTTGTCACCTTCCTAGACCCTCTTCAGGGCAATCCACAGTGTTTGGAGTTCCACACAAAGATCCCTCACTCGCCTCGTTCACCAGCAGTTTAAGCAAGTGTGCTCCCAGCTCTGGGAGTGCAGGTCCCTCACAGAGGCTGGCTGTGGGCAGGCTGGAACACAGAAACTGAGTGCACGAGGGAACCTGGCCTCTAATACAAGGCATGAATCCCGTTCCCCAACCCAACCAATGCCTTGCATTTTTCTACATTTTCCGCCTTCTCTCATCTCACGTGTCATTTTCCCCATTTTCTCTTACTGGGAACCTGGCTTCCCTGTCCTGTCTGCAGGTCCAGCCACACGTGTGACCCTGCAGGAACAGCCTGACCCAGGGAAGTGGGACAGGACTCTTGGTCAGGAACTGTAGTGACAGGACAAGGGGGAATGGGATCAAACTGCAAGAGGTAGAGGAGATTTGATGATGGGAAGAAGTTCTTTACTCTCAGGGTGCTTGTCCCTGACACAGGGACCAGTGCACAGAGGCTGTGGATGGCCCATCCCCAGCAACATCCAAGGCCAGATGGGACAGGGGCTGCAGCAACCTGCTCTGCTGGGAGCTTGCTCAGCTTGGAGCCACATCATCTTGAGGGTCCCATCCAAGCAAAACCATTCAAGGATTTGATCATTCTGCCATCCCCATCTCCCACTGCACAGCACCCCTGAAACTTCAGTGACATCACAGCTCCCAGAGGGTTCCAGGTGGAATGTCCAGGACCTGGAAACGAGCACAGCAGACACTTCACCGGCTGCCAAGGGTCAGTTGCTGCTCACTCTGCGCTCTGACCCTCAGCGCTGAGGTGCTGCTGCTGCCTGGGCTTTCCCTGCCGCCGGCTCTGGAGCGCCAATCCAGCAGGATGTGCTCTGCTGTGCCAATGGAGGTACAGTGCCATTCCAGGCAGGGGGCACCCGGCTTGGGCAGGCTGCAGCCATGTGGGAATGGATGGTGTGGGACAGGAAGCCCACTGGGAGATTGTGCTGCCCCTTGCAGATTGACAGAGACACTGTGGAGGCTATGGAAGTGGACCAGGGGCTGGATGATGAAGAAATGATGGAGGTGGACTCCTCCTCTACTTCCATGTCCTCCACTGTGGAGGACATGGAAGTAGATGAGGAGGAGACCACCGAGCAGATGGATGTAGATGAGGAGGATGACACTGAACAGATAGACGTTGACAAGAAGGATGAGGAGGAGCCCATGGTCCTTGGATGAAGATGGAGCCTCACAGGTAAGACAGGCAGATGCTTCCCACGCCCTGCCCACACACACACTGGGTCCCCTGACGCCAGGCTGGGGCTGGGCTGATGGCCCCGCTCAGGGACACGGTGCCCGCAGGGGGCCTGGATTGTGCTGCCACAAGCACCAGCCCCGGCCTGCCCTGCACTTGCCTGGGGCCACGCCAGCCCTGGCAGCCCCGGCCCAGCCCCTGGGGCCCAGCTGCCAGCCCTGCTGGGCCCAGTGCTGGCAGCTGAGTCCAGCTCTGCTGTTTCCTTTCTTCCAGGGCTCATGCACATGATGGCACAGATGCCACGCGATTGTAAATACGTTTGAAAGTTTTGAAGATTTCTGTAAATATGTTGACTACATTAGAAGTTTTCTGTAAATATGTTTTGAAGATTGTTAGCCCCTCGGATCTCATGTAAATATGTTCTCTACATTGTTGTTGTTACAATTATAACGATTGTCATAGCAAAAAATGTTCTGTAAATCCTAGATTTGCCAATCTTTGGCAAATAAATCCTGTTTCTTTTGAAAACCTGACTTCTCTTGGCCATTCCTTTGGGCAAAGGCAGCCTTTGCACACTTGTGGGTTCCACTTGTCCTGCGTTCCCATGGGCAGGCATCTCTGGGGGTGCTGGCACAGCCACCCCGGGGCTGGGGGTCCCTGTGCTCAGGGGCTCCCACTGACACCACTCCTGGCACTGGGCACTGCTGCTCTTCCTGGCCGGGGGCACAGCGCTGTCCGCAAGGGCTCAGCTCTCACCAGCTCTCACACAGGAGGCTCTCACAGCACTGGCTCCTGCAGCCATGCCACCAAAGCAGCCAGCAAACCTTCAGCCACCCTTCCTGCTGCAGACACAGGCACTCCTGGGCCCAGAGCCGCCAGCAGGCCACAGCCATGCAAAATCCACCTGCACGCACAGAAGGCCACCACAGCCTTGGCAACTGGGCCAGCTGCATCTGGGCTGCTGCAGGGACTGATCTTTAAGCCTTGCAGACTCCAAAGATCCTGGGCTCTGACCCCCAGCCCGCTCTGCACTGCCCTGAGCCCGCTTTGTTCCAGAGACAGAAGCCAAGCCAGGGCATCCTCACCCTGCCCGCATTCCTGCTGCTGCCAGCGGCCACTGGCCCCTGGGCCCCACTCGGGTGACAGCTGCAGGGACAGGGCAGCCTGTGCTGGGCAGGGGCCACAGGGCTTTGAGCCCTGGGGCTGCTGCTGCTGCTGCTGCTGTTGCTGCTGCTGCTGGGGGCCATGGGCCCAACAGGGCCCCGAGCTCAGCCCCTGCCCGGGCAGCTGCCCCCAAAGCCCCACACTCCCCGAGCATCCCCATCACACCTGCCAGGGGAAATACCACGGGATTCAGGAAGGAATTCCCCATAGTGACTACACCACGGGGTCCAAGGGGAAAGTCAGCACCAGCTGGGGTTTACAGCACCTTGACAATGGTGGCTGCAGGGCAGGTGAGATCTCCAGGGCCTCTGGCAGCGCCTGCTCTGCACGTGAGCCTGTGGGGCTGCTCCCAGTGGGACACAGCACCGGGCTCAGGCCAGCCCTCAGCCCCTCACAGATGATCCCAAGAACAGGCTCAGAAAGCATTTCCAGACCACTTCCTGTAGATATTTCAAAGGACTACATGTCACTCAAGGAAGTCACCTTGCACATTTAGTTTTGGTGTCATGGCATGAGAAGCCATGAAGGTGCCTCTGAATGTGCACTAGGGCACTTCCACTGCCATCCCAAAGGGAACACAAAGGACAGGCCTCTCCTTTCAGCACTGCTGAGTTCCTCACTACAATGATATCTCAGTAGGACGCAAGGTTGTGGGGGCCCAGGGACCTATTACAGGAGTTATAATACCGCACGACAAAAATGACAAATTACAATAAAGTGAGGCAGCCCTTTGAATGCAATGTTTTATCAGTTTTACCAGGGTTTACTGAATGCAGCTTTGGTACCCTGCTGGAGCAACAGGGCTGGTTCAGCTGGTGAAGCCCAGGGGATATTTTGAAACATCTGCATGCAGCACCACCAGAGCAGTGAATGGGGGGACAGCCACCTGCAGTGCAGGATCCTTGGGTGATATTTTATTCCTGTGGGTGGGCCACCCTTTACATCAGGGGCAGCTCTGGGTAACAAATTATCCAAAGCTGAGGGACATATATGTTGGAGTTAGGGTAGGGAGGTTCTCCTTTCAGAGTGGAAGACTTTTACTAAGGGAAGTTGGAAGTCATTTTTTCATTGGCTGTTTACAGAGTTCCCAGATATTTCTGTGTATTCTTTTTGTCTTATAGCATTCTGAGACTGAGTCAAAGAAAGTCTCTATTTTTAGAAAACTCAGGGAGTGATAAGAGTCGCCAAATTTTTTCCCAATTTTTCATATGATTTATGGAGTTTTCTCAAGGGTTCAAAGTTCTTATATTCAATCCAGTCTTTGAGTTCTTCCCCCGCATTCCTGAACCCACTGACACCATTAGGATGAGAGACAGAAACTGCTGTAAAGCACAGGCAAGCCACCTGCTGTCTGCCATCTCCCCTCCTTCTCTACCCCCTGCCCAGGTCTGTACGGACACACCGGCCTGGATTCTACCCTAACCCATTCTCCAGTACCTCTCCTCACTGGTCCCCCTCAGATAGCCCACAAAATGGAGTCCCTCCTCTGGAGGGGGTTGTCAATGTCAAACTCCCTCCCACCCTCAGCTCTCTCATCGGGTCCTTCCCCTGTGTTGGGTCCTACCCTCGCGTCAGGTACCACCCCTGCATTGGGATCCAGCGCTTCCTTGCCTACTCCCGCTGGCCTACCCCCTCCAACTCAGCCCCGTTGCGGATCCCACACTGTCGGAGCCGGAAGTGTGAGGGGCGGTAACCGGAAGGCCGCCATCTTGGCTACCAGAGGCCCACAACACCGGGTCTGGCCAGTCACCCCAAGGCCCCGCTCCTCTGCCAAAGAACAAGTTCCCTCTTCTGGAGAGGAGAGGGAAGGGTCATCCCACCTTCAGCATGAGCCTGAGGATTTTTGGCAGAGGACGGAGAAGCTGGCAGCTGAAGAGGGGGACTGGGAATTGGTAGCTAAAATACAAGCAGCACCGGTTCAGTACCAGAGTGGGGCTAAGCCCCAAAGGGAAGCTGTCCCACATGGGGAGATGAAAGACCATTATAAAGCAGCAAAAGACCATGGGCGGGGCTCACTGTATATTAATAACTTCTTAAACGGAGTCATTGCTGCACATGTAATGGGGTTCACGATCTGTGCCATTTTATGCACATCCTACTCTCTCCACTGAATTTGTTCTGTGAGAAGGAATGGGGAAGAATCTAATACAACAACTATTAAAAGACTATGCTAGGGAAGACAGGCGGGCACACCTAACACTAGTCCATCTAGTCAGGGAGAAAGATTTCATTAAACCTGTGAATCACGCAAGACACCTTCCTGAGATGTGTTAGAAGAGATATAAGTGCTGCAAAGACAGCTCTCAAGCAGACACCAAATGGAACAACACCTGCTCTAGATTTCACAGACATTCTGCAGGGACCTGGGCAATCCTTTCTGAAATGTATTGACCACCTTCCACAAGCAATAGAGAAACAAGTTGAACATCCAAAAGCCAGGAAGGTACTCCTTACTAAACTTGCTGAAATAAATGCTAACAACAACTGTAAAGACATTTTACCTTCTCTACCACTCAACACAAAGCATACCATTGCACAAATGGTGGAGGCATGCACGCTTAGGGCATCCCTACACTGTCAGGCCAGCCAAGCTAAGGCTACCAGTCAGGGTGTAGTAGAGGTGCTAGTAGCCTCCCAAGTTATTCCCTGACATACGCATGAAAAAGGACCTGGCTTTAAGTGTAGGGAGATGGGGCATTTTCAACAGAATTGTAAAAATTAAGGCTATTACCAGGGATCGTCCAGCTGTCACAGCCACTGTCCTCACTGCCCCCCTCGTCCACATGCTTTCAAACACCAGCAAAACCGGTGGCCCGCGGGAAACCCCACACAGACACAGAAAGGCCCCGCACGATGACACCAAACGCGAGGCTGTTCCGCCCTACTCTCCCCAACACCGTGGAGAATCAGCACAGCGACCTTCTCAGATCCAGCGGGACAGCTCGATCACTGCGGAAAACTCGACAGAAGACAGCTCTGCCCTGGAACCTAAAGGCATCTAGTAAGAGCCTTTTCAATGCCAATCCACGATATTTATGTTCACCATATTCCCACAGGCAAATACAGGCCTGAAGAACGGCCCAGAGACATTTTGATTTTTACCAACACCAGGGAAGGGATGGAGACACTCACTCTACTACCTGAGGTACTCGCCTTGACGTCTTTGCAGGAGATAACTGTCCAGGCTCTATGCTTAGACCCTCCCCTTTTCATTCCAAAAGGAACAGTTACAGTTAGAGCCGACCTCCTACGGGACATGATCACCACACCAGCTGATCCAATGGTGATGTGGGCACAGACAACAGGCAGAAACAGACCTGTTCTAAAGTGTGCTTTGTCATGTAAAGGGAGAAAGAGATGTCTTTCAGGACTATTAGATACAAGAGCTGATGTCACCGTAATTTCCTGCTCTGATAGGCTAAAACAATGGCCCCTGGTCCCAGCTGCTGGGGTAATTATTAGCAACCAGGGAGCCACTACCAGCTTCTGGAGTCACAGTAACATCTACAGGGAATGTCCTGAGGGCGCAGTTTCTGCAGTAAGATCTTTTGTCACCCGGGCAGCAATAACAATTTGAGGAAAAGACCTCTTGTCCCAAAGGGGGACAGGGCCAGAGATCCTATCAACACCTCAGGATTTCTAGACGGGGCCACTGAGCAGCGTGCCACCCTTCAGTCAACCTGGAAGACCAACGACCCCATATGGGTGGATCAGTGGCCCCTCCCAGGCAGAAAGTTAAAGGCCCTGCAGTCCCTCATGCAGGAGCAGCTGTCTATGGGCCACATTGTACCCTCTACTAGCCCCTGCAATGCACCTTTCATTATCATATGAAAGCCTGGCAAAGACAAGAGGCGGCTCCTGCAGGACCTCCGGAAAATCAATGAGGTCATCAAGGACAGGGGGTTCCCTCCAGTCCAGCCTGCGCTCAGCCTCCATGATACCTCGAGATTGCCGATGGTGCACCATGCCGTAGTTGAGGGTAGCAGTTTTTGGAGTCCTCCTATTTTTCGGATATCTTCTTTGCCATTTAGGCTGTGATTGATGGAGCCTGAGCATAGAAGGAGCATTGCTTTGAAGATTGCATGGGTTGAGATGTGAAGGAAGGCAACTTCAGGGAGGTTTAGTCCAATCGTACCTATGATTACACTGTTATTGGCAGATGGTTGATATAGATATTAATGACTACTTTTTGACACCCCCATGCAACCCAATGACACCCTCCTGGGGTTGCCTTTTCCGTCACTAAATCGACAAGCACCTTTACAGAGGTACCAGTGGACTGTATTGCCTCAACGAATGAAGAGGAGACCAAATATTTGTCAATGGCTTGATGTCCAAATTCGCTTGCCCTAATGCTAATCGCTTTTCGTTATATGGACCACTAAATGAACATCCTAATGCTATCATTTTTCATTACATGGACGACACAGTCGTTTGTGCAGAAGCTCAAATCATTTTGGATGTTGCAGTACAAGATGTCATCACTGTGGTACAGGAGAAAGGTTTTAAGATTGCAGCAGATAAAGTTCAAAGGACAGCCCCTTGGAAGTGTCTCGGCCTAAAAACTGCAGAGAGAACCATCACACCACAAACACTGCACATCAAGGACAACCCAAAGACTCTGCCAGAACTCCACCAACTCTGTGGAAGCATCAGTTGGGTACATTCACTGCTGGGAATCACCACAGAAGATCTCATGCCACTGTTCCTGCTCCTTAAAGGCAGAGAAGGACTCGATTCCCGTGATCACTGACACCACAGGCAGAAGCAGCTGTACAAAAGGCATCCTGGGTGATTCAAACTAAACAGGCACACAGATACCACACTACTTTTCCTTTCTCCCTGGCAATCCTTGGTGTAAGTCCAATATTCCATGCATTATTCTTTCAGGGGACTCAACTAACTCAGATCCCCTCATAGAAATTGAATGCATTTTCAGAGCACACCAACCTACAAAAATGATAACAACCCAACAGAAAGTTATTGCAGAACTATTGCAGGAAACCTAGAGAGCATCTGTGCTCCCTTGCAGGAACAGACCTTGTGAATATATACTTACTTCTCACTCAAGAGCCCCTCAATTCCCTACTTCAAACATCTGAACCACTGCAATACGCCTTAGATTGTTTTTACACAGGCTAGGATCAGCCACCAATGTTACCATCAAAACATTCCTGCGCTGCTCAGGATGTTCAAAAACACCCGAGACCCGGCAAGATCACTTGTAGCCAGCTGCCCAAATTGTCAGGAACATGGCCTTGCTTCCCTCAGGGCAGGAGTCAGTCCAAGAGGACTAGAGAGTCTCCACATCTGGCAATCAGACATCACACACTAAGCCTCTTTCGGCAGACTAAAATACATCCAGGTCTCATTTGATGCCTTTTCCAGTGCGGTTTTCACCTCTGCCCATGCTGGTGAAAAATCAGAAGATGCTATAAAACATTACTTTTTCGTTTTTTACACCTTAGCAGTTCTACAGGAAATTAAATTTGATAATGCTCTTGCTTATATCTTGCACTGATTCCAACAAGCTTCTGACCACTGGGGTATAAAACATGTCACAGGCATACCACACTCCACCACAGGACAGTCCATAGCCGAGAGGGCCCAATGTTCCATCAAAAGGACCCTTGATCAACTGAGAGGGGTAATCCAGATATTATCTTCCACTGACAGACTGGCCAAGGCCTTTTATGTACTCAACTTTTTGAACAATTCATTTATGGAGACAACTCCCCAAGTCATCAGGCATTTTACTAATTCAATTGCAGCCCAATTAAAAGAACAGCCACCTGTGTTGACCAAAGACCCTGAATCTAAACAAATTATGGGCCCTTTTCCATTAATTACTTGGGAAAGAAAAGATGCCCTTGTCTCTACAGCAACATTCCTAAGATGAATCCCAGCAAAATACATTAAAACTGTTTCTGGGAACAGTGAGGCAAACACCAGAGCCACCATCAGAAGAACAGAATGAAAGCCTAAGAGAGACAGTAGCAGCCTGGAGAAGAAGAAGGAGAAGGACAGAAGAAGATCTCCTAAGCAGCGTTGACCACACACACCAAGACCAAGATAGTTCAGACACCACTAACCAAGATCTATGTCTTAACATTTGTAAAAGCTATATTTTAGCATTGATACATGATTCTTCTAATAAGCTGTGTTCACACCCTTGGCTTACAGAAGAGAAAGTTTAGTGGGACCACAACTTAAGTTTCATCTTCTAATCTCTTTATCTGTTTGCTTTTAGGCAACCCAAGCCTCAAGATACTAAATTAGCTAAAGTCAGAGGATGCTGCCATTTGTAGCCGCTGTAGCAGAGAACTGGATGCTCCTCACTGAGCCACATGCCTTCAGCTGGACGCTTCCACAGACAAGCCACAATTTCTTGTCCATGGCCATGGCAGTCAGGCATTTGAAGGCAGATGTTTTTCCTACCTGTTGTCACATAGGGAGTCAGTATACCAGGGCATCCAGCTGCTGAAAGATCAAGGAAACAAGATGCAGATGGAAGGCAACAACGACTGGTTCACTGGACTTAGCAAACACAGGGACCTACCACTGGAACTGTAATACCTCAGGGCAAAGTGACCAAGGTAAAAAAAGTCACCGCTCTGAATGCAATGGTGTTGCCCATGGGCATTTGCAGGCTCATGGTGATGCAGCACGTTTTGTCCGTATCACCCAGTTCAACTGCTGCATTTTCCTTACATGTTCTCCCTCAGAATGTTCCAACTCTCTTGTATCAATTTGGTCCTGGCTTACCGTAATTATCCTGCGCTGTTCACCCCCACATTGTGTGCCCAGCCCCATTTTGTCTCCATTCCTGGACCCTCTTCAGCGCAATCCACATTATTTGGATTTCCACAAAACAATCCCTCTCTTGCCTCATCCTTCAGCCATCCAAGCAAGCCGGCTCCCAGCTCTGGGAGTGCAGGTCCCTCACAGAGGTTGCTGTGGCCTGGCTGCAACACAGGAACTGAGTGCACCAGGGACCGGGCCTCTAATAAAAGGCATGAATCCCGCAGCCCACGCAACCCAAAGATTTCCATGTCTTTTCTTTCTCCTTATTCTCTCAGTTCTCAAGCCACATTCCGCATTTTTCTGACTGGGAACTTGTCTTGTCTCTCTCCTGTCTGCAGGTTAAGTCACACGTGTAACCCTGTAGGAACAGCCTGACCCACAGGGAAGTGGGAGAGGACTCTTGGTCAAGAACTGTAGTGACAGGACAAGGCAGAATGGGATCGAACGGCAAGAGGTGGAAGAGATTTGATGATGGGAAGAAGTTCTTTACTCTCAGGGTGCTTGTCCCTGACACAGGGACCAGTGCACAGAGGCTGTGGATGCCCCATCCCCAGCAACATCCAAGGCCAGGTGGGACAGGGGCCACAGCAACCTGCTCTGCTGGGAGCTTGCTCAGCTTGGAACCACATCATCTTGAGGGTCCCTTCCAAGCCAAACCATTCAAGGATTTGATCATTCTGCCATCCCCATCTCCCACTGCACAGCACCCCTGAAACTTCAGTGACATCACAGCTCCCAGAGGGTTCCAGGTGGAATGTCCAGGACCTGGAAACGAGCACAGCAGACACTTCACCGGCTGCCAAGGGTCAGTTGCCACTCGCTCTGCGCTCTGACCCTCAGCACAGAGCTGCTGCTGCTGCCTGGGCTTTTCCTGCCGCCGGCTCTGGAGCGCCGATCCCAGCACAATGTTCTCTGCTGTGCCAATGGAGGTACAGTGCCATGCCAGGCAGGGGACACCCGGCTTGGGCAGGCTGCAGCCATGTGGGAATGGATGGTGTGGGACAGGAAGCCCACTGGGAGATTGTGCTGCCCCTTGCAGACTGAAAGAGACATTGTGGAGGAGATGGATGTGGACCAGGGGCTGGATGAGGAAGAAATGATGGAGGTGGACTCCTCCTCTACTTCCATGTCCTCCACTGTGGAGGACATGGAAGTAGATGAGGAGGAGACCATCGAGGAGATGGACGTAGAAGAGGAGGATGATACCGAGGACATGGAAGTTGACAAGAAGGATGAGGAGGAGCCCATGGTCCTTGGATGAAGATGAAGCCCCACAGGTAAGACAGGCAGATGCTTGCCACGCCCTGCCCACACACACACTGGGTCCCCTGACGCCGGGCTGGGGCCGGGCTGGATGGCCCCGCTCAGGGACACGGTGCCCGCAGGGGGCCTGGATTGTGCTGCCACAAGCACCAGCCCCAGCCTGCCCTGCGCTTGCCTGGGGCCACGTCAGCCCTGGCAGCCCTGGCCCAGCCCCTGGGGCCCAGCTGCCAGCCCTGCTGGGCCCAGTGCTGGCAGCTGACTCCAGCTCTGCTGCTTCCTTTCTTACAGGGTTCATGCAGATGATGGCACAGATGCCACGCCGTTGTAAATACGTTTGAAAGTTTAGAAGATGTCTGTAAATATGTTCACTACGTTTGAAGTTTCCTGTTTGAAGATTGTTAGCCCCCCAAATCCCATGTAAATATATTCTGTATATTACTGTTGATATTGTTATAACGATTGTTATAATGAAACATGATCTGTAAATCCTATATTTGCCAATCTTTGGCAAATAAATCCTGTTTCTTTTGAAAACCTGACTTCTCTTGGCCATTCCTTTGGGCAAAGGCAGCTTTTGCACACTTGTGTGTTCCATTTGTTGCACGTTCCCAGAGCTGGAGGTCCCTGTGGGTGCTGGCACGGCCACCCCGGGGCTGGGGGTCCCTGTGCACAGGGGCTCCCACTGACACCACTCCTGGCACTGGGCACTGCTGCTCTTCCTGGCCTGGGGCACAGCGCTGTCCCCAAGGGCTCAGCTCTCACCAGCTCTCACACAGGGGGCTCTCATAGCACTGGCCCCTACAGCCATGCCACCAAAGCAGCCAGCAAACCTTCAGCCACCCTTCCTGCTGCAGACACAGGCACTCCTGGGCCCAGAGCCGCCAGCAGGCCACAGCCATGCAAAATCCACCAGCACACTCTCAAGGCCACCACAGCCTTGGCAACTGGGCCACCTGCATCTGGGCTGCTGCAGGGACTGATCTTTAAGCCTTGGTGCCTCCAAAGGCCCTGGGCTCTGCTTCCCAGCCTGCTCTGCACTGCCCTGAGCCCGCTTTGTTCCAGAGACAAAAGCCAGGCCTAGGCATCCTCACTCTGCCCGCATTCTTGCTGCTGTCAGTGGCCACTGGCCCCTGGGCCCCACTCGGGTGACAGCTGCAGGGACAGGGCAGCTTGTGCTGGGCAGGGAGCCGGGGGCTTTGAGCCCTGGGGCTGCTGCTGCTGCTGCTGCTGTTGCTGCTGCTGGGGGCCATGGGCCCAACAGGGCCCCGAGCTCAGCCCCTGCCCGGGCAGCTGCCCCCAAAGCCCCACACTCCCCAGGCATCCCCATCACAGCTGCCAGGGGGAAATACCACGGGATTCAGGAAAGAAATTCCCCATAGTGACTATACCAAGGGGAAAGTCAGCACCAGCTGAGGTTTACAGCTCCTTTACAATCGTTGCTGCAGGGCAGGTGAGATCTCCAGGGCCTCTGGCAGGGCCTGCTCTGCACGTGAGCCTGTGGGGCTGCTCCCAGTGGGACACAGCACCGGGCTCAGACCGGCCCTCAGCCCCTCACAGATGATCCCAAGGAGCAGGCTCAGAAAGCAGTTTCAGACAACTGCCTGCAGATATTTCAAAGGACTACATGCCATTCAAGAAGTCACCTTGCACATTTAGTTTTGGTGTTGTGGCATGAGAAGCCATGAAGGTGTCTCTGAATGTACACTCAGGGCACTTCCACTGCCATCCCAATGGGAACACAAAGGACAGGCCTCTCCTTTCAGCACTGCTGAGCTCCTCACCCAGCAATGAAATCTCAGGAAGAGGCAGTAAATATGTGCTCCAGAGATTCTGGATTCCAATAAATGGCATAAATTCCGCAGGCTATGTGACCCAATGACCTGCATGTCTCTTTTTCCTCTTTCTCTCATTCCTCATGTCACTTTCCCCAAAACCTACCATTGCACAAATGGCCGAAGCATCAACCATTAGGATATCCTTACACCATTATGCCAGCCTAGCTAAGGCAACATTAGCTTGAGCAGAAGCTCAAATAATTTTGCATGTTGCAGTACAAGGTGTCATCACCACAGTACGGGACAAAGGTTTTTAGATTGCAGCAGATAAATTCCAAAAGACAGACTCCTGGAAGTAGCTCGGCCTAAAAAGCACAGAGAGAACCATCACACTCCAAACACAGCAAATCAAGGACAACCCAAAGACTTTGCCAGAACTCCACAGGCTGTGTGGAAGCTGTTTTGATGTCGTGGCATGAGAAGCCATGAAGTGCTCTGAAAGTGTACTCAGGGCACTTCCACTGCCATCCCAAATGGAACACAAAGGACAGGCCTCTGCTTTCAGCACTGCTGAGCTCCTCACCCAGCAATGAAGTCTCTGGAAGATGCAGGAATTAAGTGTACCAGGGAACCTGGCCTCTAATAAAAGGCATGAATCCCACAGCCCACCCAACCCAAGCCTTGTATATCTGTACCTTTTTCTTCTTCTCTCTTCTCTCGTGTCACCTTCCCCATATTCTCTGTCCGGGAGTTTGGCTTCTCTCTCTCCTGTCCGCAGGTTCAGCTGCACGTGTGACCCTGCAGGAACAGCCTGACCTGCAAGCAAAGGTCACGTTATTTCAGAGCACTGCACTGCTCCAGCTTGGGGAGGAACTGGGAACTGAGGACATGTGCTCCTCCTTGGGAGCAGCTCCTCCCCATCCCATACAGTGAGGAGTGGGATATCTACCACTGACCTCCTCCCATGCAGCAGCACCCATGAAGTGCTGCTTTTCCCTCCCAGAATTGCCACCCTGAGCCACCCAAGGTGTCCCTCCGCTGCCAGGCTGGCTCTGATCCACAGTGGAGGTGGAACCCTGAGCCCCAGCAGACACTGATTCCTTCACTTCTAGCCCAAGTCTTAGCAGAGCACTAAAACTCCACACCAGGAGTGGATTTGGAGGCTACATGGAGAAAGGGGAATTGTGTCTGATTGGGGCAGACAGAATAAATGCAGCTGCCAAAGGGAAATCAAAGCATCCCGCAGAGTACAGCCAGGTACGCTGCACATCAAGGCTGTGCTGGTGTAGAAATACTGTATTAAAAGGAATTTATGATCACTACTATCTGCCAACAAAAATACACAGAATACATTAAGCTTCCGTTTTAAATGCAGAAAAGATGGGAAATTCAGAGTGGTTTTCACCACAAACACATCTCAATGGCCAGCCCAGCACTGGGGTCAAGGGGAGGCAATATTTTGTTGCTACCTCTTGATGGCATTTCTTCTTCTCCTAATGCAGGAATTCTGCCTGCCCAGGACAGCAAGGATGCAGGTGAACAGCCACAGAGCTGCTCACAGATGGATAGACAGAACAAAGCTGCTCATCTTCCCCCTTCTGAGGAGGATTTCTTGTTCAACCTTTCCTTTCTCTTCCTTTTACCTAAAAAGATACCTGGGATAGAGTAACAGCTTGCAGGAGACAGGGACCATCTCCTACCAAAGGGAAGTGAAGGCAAGGGTAATTATTTTGTAGAATAAATACATGTACTCACAGACAAAAAGCTCTGGTCTTGGGAACAACTGGATTGATCCCTCCCTGTTCAAGACCAAAGAGACATTTCCCTGATCAAAGGACCTGGTCCCTCCTGTGTAAGACTGGGATGTTTGTCACAATTCAGACAGAAACATTTCAAAGCCCATAGTCATCCAATAGGTATAAATGCTTTTAAAAAATTCAGGAAAATCCATCTTGGAGGATTTCCTATTAAAACAAGGTTTGTATTTCTGGTAGACTCTCTTTCTCTCCATCAGTCCTGTCCATTGGAAGTTGCATTGGTTGCATATGTGAGAGGACAGGTGTGATTATCTCCCCGTTTTAGGGAAGGATAGGCTACATGTTCCTCCTCCACACTTGGAATGCTTTCCATGGACAGATCCCAACCTCCTACTGCTCCTTAAATTTGTGATACACAGGACCTTTAATCTCTGTCTATCTATGGGAGCATCCTCCCACGCTGAGAAATCGGGCTCTGCAGGAATTTGGTGCCCTCACCAATGTGTGCCCCTTGCTGGTGGTGGAGTGCTGGTCAGAAAGGAGTTGGTAGGATCTCCATGAAAAGGCCAACATCATATCTCCTGTCCCTGGCTCGGGCAACACCAGGACAGGGCTCTGTCAGCAAGGAAAACACAGCCAATGCTAACCTGCTCTAGTGGGAGACGTCCCTGCCCACGGCAGGGAGGTGGAACAAGGTGAGCTGTGAGGTCCCTTCCAGGCCAGGCTCTGAAGGATGAAATGCCATCGCGGGTTGAACGGGAGGCGGGAGGACGATCCCCTCCTCCGCAGACACAGCCAGGGCCCGGCTGCCTCCCCCCAAAGCCCAAAGCGTTCCTGACCGTGCCACCAGTGCTGGGCAGGCCAGGTCACAGCCCCAGCAGTGGCTGTGGCAGCTCTGGGCTGTCACACAGCCGGGAATGGCCCCTGACAGGGAGCACAGCACAGCTCCAGCTGCATCCGGCCACAGCAGCCTGCCAGGGAGGGGAAGGAGGTGGATGGAATCCCATCGAGGGAATCACCCAAAGGGAAAGCACAGGAGCCGGCTCCAGAAGGGTGGGGGACTGGGGGGACCATCCCTCCTGTTTCTGTTCTCAGTGTGAGAAATGCTACTCACCGCCAAAAAATTTAAAAGGTTTATTAAAACCCTATCAAAAATAAAACATAAGACTGAATAGAGAAAAGATTACAGCGCTGGGAGCAGAGGATTTTCCCCACCATGTGCTCACCCACACCAGGGAGGTTTCATCTTTTAACCCTTTAGCCCCCCCCAAAGTTCTGTCCATCGACTCCTCCTTCCCTGCCCAGGGGTGGAGATCCCTTCCTCACACCGTGAGTGGGGCTCAGGTGCTGCCACAGGAACGAGTGGACCCTCCCAAATGTCCCAAACCCAGGGCATCCCTGATAACAACACAAGGGGGTAAAACACAACTATAAAACTTCTGTTAACATTTCCCTTTTAAATGTGAGAGTCAACCATGGCATTACTCATCTGTCTAATCAGCAAGCAGAAAACAAAACCAATCCCAGGCCTGGTGCTCATGAGCTGCACCCCCAGCACAGCCAAATCCCCGAGGCTGCATCAGCCAAGGCACAAACCCTTCCTGCTCCTCCTTTGCACACTAAATGGGATTTAACCAGGAGCATCCGAACCCCAGAGCAAAACTCACAGCCCTGATGTGTTTAAGCAGCTCTTGGTGCTCCAGAGATTTCCCCTCCCCACCCAGCACAGCATCCCAGGTTCATGGCACAACAGGACAAATGTGCTGCTTTAATAAATAAACCATGAAAAACATCTCTGTTTTCAACAAAAAGATTGACACTGACACATAAAAATGTTACAGCTGCTCAAGGAAGGTCTTCTGTCTTCTTTAGTTTGGGGTATTTTGAAGTCAAAAGTGTGTTTGAGGGTAGGTTGGCTTGAATAATGTGATTAAAATTGCTGATTTAGACGAGTAAGTTGGAAATCTTGAATTTTAATAATGTTTCAGTATGTAGCTTCTAGACATTTCCCTTAAAAATAGTTGATTCTCTTTGATTCCTATAATTTGATACTATTCAACAACTGGGAGCACACACTGGAGCAATACATGTGTAAGCAATTACACAGCTTCACATGCTGCTAAAACAGAACCATTCGGTTAATAGCTTTTTCCCAAGAGAAATTAATTTCTTACTTATTGTTTGCATTAAGTTGCATTTGAGAAATGAAACTCAATTGAAAAAATACAAAATCATGTTTTCATTTAAGCAATTTCGTAACATTTTTTCTCCTTGACACCTCAGACAAATAAAATATGTGTATCCACAGGTAGGCACTGCATAGGTGTGTTACTGAATCGTCCCTCTTCCCTGAGAGCTGCAAATCCTACAGCTGCCAGACCTCATCCCTTGCTCCTCATAATGGGAAAGAAGAGTTTCCATTCTAGTTAATTTTCCAGCTTTAAATCAACTACCCAGTGAGCAGAAATAGCTGTGAAATCCGCTCCACAAACCTGCAAGAAGGGTTCCAGCTGTGGAGGGGGAAGCAGCAAATTCCTGCTTCCACAATTGGTTTGGAACCCTTACCAATTAAAAAATATCCCACTCTTGGGATTTTTTTAACAACTAAAATAAATTAAAATCAATTAAAAATAAGATCACAGAATCACAGAATGACTTGGGTGGAAAGGAACCTTAAAGCTAATCCAGTGCCACCCCCTGCCACAGCAGGGACACCTCCCACTGTCCCAGGCTGCTCCAAGCCCCATCCAGCCTGGCCTTGGGCACTGCCAAGGATCCAGGTGCAGCCACAGCTGCTCTGGGCACCCTGTGCCAGGGCCTGCCCACCCTCACAGGGAAGAATTCCTCCCTAATACCCAATCTGAACCTGCTCTCAGTTGGAATAGGTGTTATTGCATTGCCTTGGGATGATGGATCAGGAGAAAGCCCCAGGGTGTGAGCAGAGCTCCCAATGCCGCTGCTGGGGACGTGCCACCCACCTGCCCCTCAGTCACTCAGCTGCCTCACAGCCAAAAAGACAGTGTCCAACAGGAAAAGTACTCCCAGAGGATGAAACCCTTGTCACTGCACAAATGACAAGGCCTTCATTGCGAATAAATGTCAAAGCAGAGTGACAGCATTTATTTTCCAAGCAGGAGACACTGATCCTGTGGCGACACTGCAGGGATGGTGTTATTCCTGCTCCTGATTTAATCCCTTTATCAGCTGCAGAAGCACCAGGACAGGCTTTGGTCTCCCATGCCAGCTCTGACGGACACTGCTGTCCCCACAAGCTGTCCCCACCCCTGGGTGCTGCCTCTGCAGCCCAAAGCACCTGGAGGTCCCTCCGAGCACTGGCACTCCTTCATTTGGATGCGTGCTGTCCATAAAGATGCTTAAAGAGACGCCGAGGAAGACTTTAATTTATAGCCCCATTCTTTTAATCTTGGTCAGCCAGATTATTTCAGACATCTGTTTATATCTCCTTATAATATATTGGCTGGAGCAGCAGCACCAGGCAGCAACTCCCTCGCAGGGGCTCTGCTGACATTTATAAACCAAAGCGATTTCTCTCATGTGCTTTATGTTATCAGCTAAACCTGTCCACTTAAATTATTGCCTAACCAAATCACAACTATCTGTTACTCTGCTCTGTGCACGTTTCCCAGGCTCTATACCAATATCAAGCTTTGCAGAGGCTAAAAACAAGATTATAAATTAATAAACAAATGGAAAACAGGACATGCTTCCACCAGGCTCACAACTGAGGGAGGATCAGGCACATTGTGCACCACATTAGTAAAAGCAGAGGGCTGCTGGTGGAATATGCAGCACACAGTGATAACCAAAGAACCCCATCTCTCTTCTTCTAGAGCAACCAAATGATCAGTTGTGTTTCCTCACTAAAGGAGAAAGGTCTCATCCTGGGCTCCTTTCCAGCACATCATTCCACATTCCACAGGTGGGTTTGTGTTCCAGCATGGGGACAGGGCTGAGCCCCAACTCACTGCACAGCTACAGGGTGGCAAGTTGTACATCACACACTGACCTGCAAACCTCCCACCAAGGTTGTGCAGTAACTCACTGCACTCCTGAGAGTGGCTTCCCATCCCATCCCATCCCATCCCATCCCATCCCATCCCATCCCATCCCATCCCATCCCATCCCATCCCATCCCATCCCATCCCATCCCCACCCCTTGAACAAAGCTGCCAGCCACTGACTGCCCATCAAGAGGAGCCCAAGAGGGACAGGAGACTCTCCCCCTGCAGCACCACCCTGTCCCCCTTGGCACAGGAATGTCCCCTGGGAAGGCTGGAGCAAGCAGAACAAAGGTGATCCAGCTCACTGAGGCAGATCCCTGGCTCATCCCCATGTGAGCATCCGTGTTTGCCATTGTAAGAGAATTCAAAATCTATCAAGGGTTTGAAAACAAGCCCCAGTTATGAGTCAGTAAGTGACTCTGCAACTCTCAAAAATTACCTCGGTGTGTGAGCAAGCCTCAGGTAACATCTACCTTCCTTTACTCTTTGTTTCTCTCCATGCAGGGGAGTGAGGGAAAAGGGACTTTCTTTCTAGTACAGGCAACAAAGGAATCTGGAATCAATATGTGAATGTTTCAGCAAAACACACCAGCAGTGCTGCAGTACTGAAATAATCACACTGCCAGAGCATCCATAATAAGTTATTTGAGGGCACCACACCTTCTCCCTTAATAAAATAATGATTAAAAACCACCAGGAGACAAATCCCAGCGAACAGCAGAGCTCCCCACAGCTGCGTCCCCAGCTCCAGGAGCCACCAGTGCCAGGGCTGGGGACCCGGCTGAGGCTGGGGCATCCCGTGCTGGTGGCACATGGGGACACTGTGCCTGATCCAGCTGTGCCTGGGTGGATGGGATGTTCCAAACCAGTGTGCTCAGAGGAAAACAGAGGAGCCAGACCCAGTCTGGGGGGCTCAGCTCACACCCTGACCCCAGACTCTGGTTAGAGCTGCTGAGCAAGGAAGCAGCAAAGCCTGCCTCAGTTTTTCTTTCCTTTCTTTTCCTACAAAGGCAAGTCTACCACTCTCCAGATTCTTTGTTACTTCAAAACAGAACATTTTTACACACAAAAGGAAGACATGTAACAGACACAGGTAAGGATGAGATGGATTACTGATGGGAAGAAGAGGCCCAGAGCCTGAATCTCATATCTCATTTCTTTCTTTCTTCTTTCTTTCTTTCTTTCTTTCTTTCTTTCTTTCTTTCTTTCTTTCTTTCTTTCTTTCTTTCTTTCTTTCTTTCTTTCTTCTTTCTTTCTTTCTTTCTTTCTTTCTTTCTTTCTTTCTTTCTTTCTTTCTTTCTTCTTTCTTTCTTTCTTTCTTTCTTTCTTTCTTTTCTTTCTTTCTTTCTTTCTTTCTTTCTTTCTTTCTTTCTTTCTTTCTTTCTTTCTTCTTTCTTTCTTTCTTTCTTTCTTTCTTTCTTTCTTTCTTTCTTTCTTTCTTTCTTTCTTTCTTTCTTTCTTTCTTTCTTTCTTTCTTTCTTTCTTTCTTTCTTTCTTTCTTTCTTTCTTTCTTTCTTTCTTTCTTTCTTTCTCTCTCTCTCTTTCTCGCTTTCTTTCTCTCTCTTTCTCGCTTTCTTTCTCTTTCTTCCTTTCTTCCCTTTCTTTCCTATCTTTTCTTTCTTTCCTTTCTTTTTCTTTCCCTTCTTCACTCAGCTATAGCCTTTTGCATTAGTTCACTGTCTGACACTCACTGCTCCTCCCAATTAAGTGCCACTAGAAAATGTCATTAATATGCTCTATGCCACCTCCTCCTGATAGCCGGTGGGGAGGTTTCACAGCACCAGGCCTGGAAGCTCCCCCAGCAGCTGCCCCAGCACCCCCAGCATTCCCCATCTCAGGCAGGGAGGAAGCTCAGACACCTGTGTGCACATCCCAAGTACAAACTCCTGTGACAAACTCCTCTTCCTGGGGAAGAAATGCTTTACAAATGCACTCCCTGGGCAGCTCCTCCTCCCACGGTACTGCTGGGGAGCCAGAGCTGCCTGCTGAGTGCAGCATCTCCTCAGAGCAGCACCAGCCTGGGCACTGCCTCCCCACTGCTCAGGTAACCAGGGACAGCAGGGGCTCTGCAGGGGATGGGATGCAGGAGGAACCCCTGGGGTGATGCACCATGCCCAGTGCCACGGTGCCACCTCTCCCAGGCGCTGCCCAGCTTGGGCTGGAGGAGCTGGGCTGCCTCTGCCTGCGAGCAACCAGCCCTGGTGCTGCCAGCCTGGTTTCATCGCTGTTCTGTCTGATCATTGCCCAGAGGGCTGACAAGGACAGAGATGTCCTTCTCTTCCTGGGATTGCAGAGGAAACCCTAAGAGAGGAGTTCTGTCCTTACAGCATGAGCAAACAATTGGCACTGCTGCTTCCTTCTGCCTCCCAGGGCACCCCGATGGAGCAACACAGCGGTTTGGATGGTGGATGCTCCTGCCTATTTCCCAATAAGCATCTCCTTGGAAAAGCTGCTTGGGTAAACATTCAGGGAGAGCAGCCAAGTCCACACACCACACTCACCATGGCCAGTTCAGCCACGAGAGGCAGAAGGGCCTTTTGTATGACAAATTCCAGCAAAGGCTTATTCCAGCACGCCAAAGGAGAATCAGAGACAAAAGAGCTGGCCATGTGGTGTGCACAGGGTTAATTAGGGGTCAGTGGCCAAGGGTCCAAAGGCACTGGGGTGGCACAAAGGGCAGGGCAAAGGGCACTGCCCTACAGGGAAGACACAGAGCCAGGCACCAGGGATACCACAACCAATGAGGGAACAGGGAAAGGAGAAACTACCAGAGTTTGGGGCATATGGGGAAAGGAACTGGGGTGGTTCATAGTGTTGTGCAAGGCTCCATGGGGAAATTTTCCCTTTCAGCCTAGGTGGAGACTCTATAGCATATTCTTCCAGGGCAAGGCCCTGGGGATTGCCCTGAGGGATTCAAAGGATTCCACACCCAGACACACAGGGAGCAGGCAGGGCCTGATCCCCCAGCCACAGACCTTGCAGAGGCTCTTCCAGAAAGGCCTGAATAGGATGAATTGTTGAGAGACTAAATGAAGACTTCAAAGCACCTGAATACTTCCTCTTACATGAGGAAGTCTCATGTAAGAACTTCAGTTGGCTAGTTTATCTGACAAACCTTTCTGTGACATTCCAAGCTATGTTAATAAACATCCTGGAAATCAACCTGTCAGATGGTGATGTCTAAGTATGACATCTTCTCCAACATCTGATTTTGTTCTGTGCTGCACTGGAGCAGGGACAGAAGCCATCTGAAATGCTTTCAAGCTTGCCAAGGGTGAATCTGTCCCCTGTTCAACATCCAGCACAGCTGCTGGCAGCAAAGGCATTCCTGAGAAAGCCCCAAAGCCACCCTGTTCTGGTACATCCCAACAGCAGGTGTGCTCCTGCCCTCACAGGTCCCAAAGCAGCAGCACTGCTTTCTGCTTGAACCCCACTTGAACAGGGGCAGGGAAAGAATTATGGAATGGTTTGGTTGGAAGGGACCTTAAAGATCATCCAGTTCCAGCCCTCCTGCCACAGTGATGCCACCCCAAAAGGGCTGATCCCATTGCAGTTTCTCATTTAGCAAGAGACAAGTGACCCACTGGTGCTTGCTGTGCTGCTGCTCTCCTGTGGCTGATGCCACAGAGCTCACTGGTGGACTCAGGGTGTTAAGGGCTGCTCACACCAGGATTACAGGGAGACAATCTCCACAGTAATCCCTGGGAGAACTTTCTTGCACCCAGGGATTTTTAACGCCAACCTTGATGTAGTAACCACATCTTTAAGCACCATCCATCAGGCCTTCAGCTCAAACACTTGTTTGGCTGAAAAGGGTTTTAGAGCCACTCTTTTGTCACAGTGCTGAGAGGTCTTCTCTGTAATTTGTTCCCCTCAGCAAATAGAATAAAAACATTTTTAAAATGATGCCAGAATCCAATCCCTCCTCCTGTGATTCAATCCACAGCTAGCAGAGAACAAAGCCTCACAAGGAAGGGGCTCTCCACTAAGTAACCCTTGATAAGAGATGTGAAAGCACCATTCCATTTGGACACTGGGCTGGACAGTGCTCACAACTGGCCCTTTTCCCTGAGCCAGGGCTCTCCTGTGGCACTGGGATTTATGTTCTCCCAGCTGATCAGTGGGTGCTGAGTGCTCTGAACGCTGCTATTCAAACAGAGGCACCCTGTGGGGGAGGCTGGGCTGGGCTGTCTTCTCACACCGCTTGCCAAATCCACTTGGCTTCTCCTGCAGCTCCTGCAGCAAGGGGGAAGGAGGGGCAGGCGAGCCCCTGGGACAGGCAGGGCCGTGGGGACAGGCAGGGCCTGGCAGTGCCAGAGCAGGTCCCTGTGACTGCCACCCACCCTCCATGGCAGCCAAGGTGACGATGATGATGGTGGTGGCACACCAGGGGGCCCAGCCTCATGCCCAGAGCTGAGCCTGCTGAACACACACCAAACCTCATCCCTCCCGTGCAGGGGAGCCACAAGGACAGGAGGGGTGTCTGTCACACACAGGGCACAGCGTGGCCGTCCCATGAGGTGCCTGGGCCCCCTGGGAAGTCTGGAAGTCATGGAATTGAAGGTGGAGGCCAGCGAGGAGCCTGGGGAGGAGGGATCTCAGGGAAGGAGGGTGACAGGAGGGCTCCGGGGGGAAATACAGCGCCTCTGATGGGGGCACTGCTGCAGCATCTGCTGATGTACCTGCTGCTGCTGCTGCTGCAGGAGGGAAATGCTTCCTGTGGCAAAGAGCTCCTCCAACAAGTGCTCCATTCTCCACCTCCCTGCTGGGATGGCTGCTCTGCCTTCAGTGCAACAGCAGCAAACACACCAGGAAAAAATAACCACAGGGAAGGAAGAAGAACGGGTGTCCTTTTGTAGAGTGGGCACAACCTGTTTTCACTTTGCCAGCAAAGCCTTCTCCCCAGCTTCAAGGCAGGCACTGCAGTGAGTTACCACAGCCCCAGGTGCAGCAGGAGCCATGTGCTCAGGATTTAATACAAGGCACTTGATTTATTTTTTCTTCTGATACTGGGCTTGAAGTCTGTGAACTGCAGCAGTTTAGAGAGTTTAATCCCACAAAGGTCCAAGCAGAAGAAACAGAGAGACCAAACGTATCCAGCCACACTGATATTTCATCTCTCAAATGGCACACCAGGCTGCACAGACACTGCAGTGACCTTTGTCTCATAATGTCCTCAAGTCAACATCCATGAGAAGCTTACTTACAAATGCGAGTTTTAATCCCTTTCCAACTCCCTACAATATTTATCCCCAAGCCAATGCTACAATCCATTCAATAATTGTCATTCCTCAGGTCTATTTGTTACTCCAGAAAGCCCATCTGGGATACTGAAGGCTTGGCTACGTTCAGAGAATATCAATACAGGATGTAGGCAGAGAAGAACAAGGCAGCTGACCAGGAGAATTGAGAACCTGACAAAAGGAACTGAGGATGATATTAATTTTGTGGGATTTTAGGCATTTAATACCTTTTGAGAGAGGCTTCTTTACTATGATGGAGGTTAGCACCTCCAGAACATCATCAACCATCGTGTCTCCCACATGTGTCACTCTCAGCCTCTCCTCCTCTCTCAGCGACTCAGGAGAGGGCCACCAAAGAACCTGGCAATGTGGAGGCACAGAAAGGACACAATAGGGGGGAATAATCCATCAGGACCAACACCAGTGTGAGAATCAGGAGGTTTAAAACAGCCATGGTTAATCTGTTGTTGGAAACAAGGAGTTAAAGGCTAAAAGGGCTGAACTTGAGGAGGGTAAAGGAGCTAAAAAGGAAACTATTTTCCAGGGGAGGGCTGGGAAGCTCAAGAAGGGGATTCATGACCAGGCCTCAGCACTCTCTGTTCCTGACCTCAGCTTCTGAGTCTGTAACTCAGTGCTGAAATTGCAAGGATGAGACACGCACAACACAAACTCCCTTCTCCCAGCTCCAGCTCCGAGTGGGAGCATTTCAGGACACACTGTGCCGCTGTCAGGGCGTGCAGCTGACTGCCTTGGATCCCCTCTGTGCTCGATGGGTGTCAGCTGCCTCCCCTCACCCAGGCCCCAGCCCCGTCCCAGCAGTGGTGCCCCTCAAAGCCGGAGCATCCCGGGGCCGAGGGCTCCGCAGGGCTTGGCCGGCACTGCCCAGGCCAGCCTGGAGGTGCTGCTCCTACCCCTGGCTGCCAGACCAGCAGGATGGATGGGAAGAGCTGCCTGCCAGCCCTGCTGCCAAGGCAGAGTGAGAACAAATTCAGATAATAAAAGCTGGAATAAGGAGATGCCTTGGAGAGGGCACTGGAATAGCGCTTTGCAAAGCTTCAATTGAAAGCCTTGTTTCTATAGCTAACGCAGTCGTAAGGGACATTAGCCTAATTTCTGTCAAGAGAACTTGCCAACACTGCAGTATTTAAGATAGACACTAAAGATACGTTTTATCTCACAGATAGATCACTGGGAAAAGAGGGAGCTGTGCCACACTTGGTTCACAGGAAAATAAATTGACGTTCTCCCTGGGCCTACTTGATGGATGCTGTTTTATATCACCACATGCACGAGCAGCCTCCCATTTTATCAGTGTGCAGCTGAGATTGGTGCCAAATCCACTAGAAAGTGGGGTTAGATACAGGAACCCACAGGGACGTGCTTCAAATGGGCACCCAAGGACACAGAGCTGGGCATTTTCCAGCCACAGAGTATCTGAAATATTGGGCAATGTCCTGAAGGGTCAGGTCCTTCTACTGATGGTGCTCACCAGCTGAGCCATAGTTGGTGGGGGGGCTTTCAGGGCCAAGGGGAGAAAACTGGGGATAGAAGAAAAGAACTGTCTTGGCTTCCTCAGGACCAGCAGCAGGAACTCACCTGGCCTGGTTTTCAGAGATGCTCCATTGTGAGTCAATAGAAAGTAAAGAAAAGAGAGGCTGTACCCTGAAGCTTTAGGAGAAAAGTGTTGCAAGCTCCTGCTCCCATCATACCCCACTCTGAGGAACTAAAACATTCCCAGGAGTCCAAGTGTATTAATGACAGTTTCTCCCAGCTGATTTATGACCGGAGATAGCTCAGGGACGCCACTTGTTGGTTTCTCGGCTGTTTAGGTGGCCTGGAAAGGCCCAGGGTGGCCTTGGACAGACCGGAGCTTCAAAGGACGAGAAGAGACTTCAGATCTTTTCTCGGTCTCAGTGTTTATTAATTGTTTATCTAAAAGATTTTCTTTCGGCCCAACAGAGGTCTGCACAGCAAGCCAGCCATGGGCACACTGCAAGCCCCCGGGGCGGTCACTTATCTTTATACCTGAAGTTACGTGTACAATATTTATAATTTTTCCCCAATACCTTTTACCCTTATTAACCGGTGCACTTCTAGTAATAACCAATCCCAAAGTGCCAACATCACCACAGAAGATGGAGGCCAAGAAGAAGAAGAAGAAGAAGAACAGGACACGCCCCAATTCCTCCATCTTACTTCTTTAGACCCCCCTGTACAGAAATCCTAAACCCTGTGTTTTACACTCTAATTGACTTATCCCTTCACCATTCATCCAGTGAATTCCTCCCATTCCTCATACAGGTGTCGTCGCCTGTGTAGGATCAAAGTCCTGCCACCAGACACTTCTGGCAACATTCCAGGACTCCCAAGCCCCCCAAGGGCGGTCTCGGCCACTCTGCACCTCCATCCTGAGGTGCTGAGATCCCACATATTAAGGCTGGCATGGCTCCACAAGTCCCATGTGCCAGCCTTGGAGCTGAGTTTGAGACATGCCCAAGATAATGCTGGTGCCACGGCACAAAGGCTTGTCCCAGACTTGCAGCTTCTGCAGTGGAAAGTTGAAAATGCCCTTTTATTTGCAGTTGTTACACGGAAATAACAGCCATGTAACCTTGTCCCAACCTTGGAACAGAAATCAACTTGCAGAGGAAGCCTGAGGGAGCGCGACCCTGAGCTGCAGGCTCGAGGGCAGGAGGGTGGCTCTGCTCTGCCATGGATTCTGCACTTGCAGAAGAACTAAATCACTACAGCAGCCTGAAACGTCCCTCGGAAAGGAAATCCTCTCAAAGAAAATCAATAACTCAGTGTAATTTTAGCATGCAGCCAGGAGAATTTACATTGCCACGAAGGCTGAGAGCTCTGCCACAGAGACAGAGGCACAGCATCATCAAACAGCCCTGCAGCAGACCCTGCACAGAGCACGGGCTCTGGGTGTTCACTGCCAAGCCACGAGGCTGGGCTCTGCATTTTGGGACCCCACAGACCCAAATCACAGGGACAGCAGCAGGGATGTGGTCCAGCCAAACTCCCTTGGGACAAACCCACCTTTCCCTTTTCTCCTCTGCAGCAGCAAGGCTGCAATCATGGCAGTGCTGGCAAACACTCCAGATCCTCCACTCCAGGGTGAGACACACAAAGCTCAGCTAAACCAGGCTCAGGAGCAGAGGGGGAGTGCTCCAGCCACAGCCTCCACCCCTGGCCAGGGGGTTCCCACCAGCCAAGCCACCCACGAAACAGCACAACAAGGATGTGCTGCAGCCCCCAGTGATTAATGAGACTGCAATTTATGTAATTATATTAATGCTAAGTACACTCGGAGCAGAAAGTTCAAGGGAATTGATGACACTGTAGAGGACAGTTCAACACTGAGCAGTAACTCCAGCAAAAAGGGGGGAGAAAAAAAAAGCCCCTGATTATTCAGTAGCTTTTCTCCCAGATTCTCAGGGTCAGCTTGGAGGAGAAGGTGGCCTGAATTATATTTTCATTTCCAGAACATCAACAGAATTGCTAAGTGAGTTCCAGCGGCAGTGTCAGAGCCTGCCCATTGTTATGCATGCCAGCCCCGTCCCCTCCCAAGCTCTGCTGTGTCTCCTGCCACTGCTGCCACCACCGAGCCCTGCCACCCCGGGGACACAGGACCAGCTCCTGTGCCAGTGCCTCTCCTGGTCCCCAGCACGGACAGACAAACTGCAACAACCAATTCCTCAGAAGCCAGGTGTAGCCTCCATGTCTGAAGGTGCAGGAGCCTGTCCAGGATAAGCCTGAGGAGCAAACAGCCCACTCCAGCCAGCAGAGGTTTGTGCACAGCCAGCCCTCTCCAGAGTGCCTGTTGGCACAGCCACAGCCCCTGGCAGATGTGGAGCCTGTGCCAGGGCATGCAGAGCTGGCAAGGACTGTGTCCACACACAGAGCTCTTCCCCTGTACACCCACCTGGAGCCATGGACGCATATTGGAGCACCCGTGCTGGCCACAGTCCTGTCACTCCTCACAGGTTCCTCTGGTGCCAACAAGCTCTCACACAGATTGTGCCATCAGTGCTGATGTGCTCCAAGAGCCTCAGTCTGCAAATCCAGCTTTACAGCAGTTACCAATGCACACTGGGCTTCTGCATTGCTTCATTGAGACTTGAAACTTTACAGGGGCCTGGAGTGCCAGGACACAGGGAATGGCTTCCACTGCCAGAGGGCAGGGATGGATGGGATATTGGGAATTAGGAATTGTTCCCTGGGAGGGTGGGCAGGCCCTGGCACAGGTGCCCAGAGCAGCTGGGGCTGCCCCTGGATCCCCGGCAGTGCCCAGGGCCAGGCTGGACACTGGGGCTGGAGCAGCCTGGGACAGTGGGAGGTGTCCCTGCCATGGCAGGGGATTGGAATTGGATGAGTTCAAGGCTCCCTTCCAACCCAAACCATTCTGGGATCCAATGACTCTGCACCTCTGAAATGCTGAGATCTGCCTGCAGAGCTGCCCCAAGGGCCAAGGTCAGTGCTGGAAGCTAAAGGTGCATTATGACCACCCCACACAAAGCCAGGACAATGACTTGTTTTGCTCCTAGAACACAGAACATGAAGCTGCCTGAAAAGCCAGGGCAGAAGAACTCTGCAAAGACAACACAAAAGAGGAGACCCCACAAGCCTCATGTGACCCCTGTGTCTGATTGAAAACCAAACTGAATTAAATGAGAATTCATAAGTTTGGTGTCTCAATATTGTACTCAGAGCTCTCCTGGTGCCTTCCAAGCTCAGCAGCAGCATCCAGCAAGAGGGAACATGCAGAAGGCAACTCAGTGATGATTAGGAAGACACATATGAAGTTATCCATCACCCAACAACCTGTGTGCACCTACATGTCCTGCAGTACAATCAGAAATCAATAGCAAGATGCAGAAACCCTCAACCACTCAGTAAAATATGAAGAACAATTGTAATATTGATTTTAAAAGCACCTCTGTAAAGACAGTTGAGAAGAAGCCAGAGAAATCAAAGTAAAATGCCTGAATTGAAACTTTTTTTTTTTCCTCAGAAAGACATTAATAATGGATTTTCAATGCAAGAAGAAAAACTGAAACCCACACCATATTCTCCTGGTAATAACAGCTTTCTGCAAAGCCCAGCTATTAATGTAACAGGGACGTCCATCAATCAAGCACACAGAAAGTACTTTGAGAGCTAAAAAAAGAGCATGCAAACATCTGTATTTGGCAACTTAAATTTTGCCTTTAAGCATAAGGAACATAATAAATTATCAGGAGGTTGGGCTTGAACTTGTTTTCCTCCATCCTGGACCTAAATGCTGAGGATAAGGATGAAGGTACACAAACATGCTGCTGCAGGGATATGTCATGACAAAAAGTGGGCGAAAGGAGCACAATTTCATTTGTGCTTTCATTTGAAAACACTGATGCAAGAGGACACCAAGCAAGGGTGTAGCATCTCCCTATGTGCAGTTCAGGGAGCTCCTGTGAGCCCTTTTCCACCTCCAGCATCCTCAGCACATCCAAGACTTCTGGAGTGGTCCCACAGTGGAGTGAAAAATGTGCCAGTGTGCTCCAAGGTGCCCATGGCTCCCCCCTCGCCCAGCTGCTTCCCTGCTCCCCGTGGAGCTGTGGTGATTTTGGCAGCTCCTCAGTCCCTCAGTGTTCTCTTCAACCACCACATCACACCTGGGGTCCATCCACACAGCCAAGCACTGCCTGGGGTGTCCCAGCAACCCCAGAAAAGCTGGATTGGCACCAGGGGAACGGCTGCAGAAAGCAGCTGGGGTGTCCCCACGCCTCCAGTGTCTCCCCCCTTGTAAAACACAGCAGGTCAGAGCAAGTGCTGGAGATAATGAACACAATTTATGGATTCCAGCACAGGAGGCTGCAGACATGGCTGCAACTAAGTCTTAATAAATTCTGAAGAGTGACACCATAAAATGGCATTTTGGAAGGCTGTATTTATTGTCTCCCCATGCTTCTGTCCTCATGGAAGACCATGGAGAGCCAGAGATCCTCGTGGAAAACCATGGACAACCAGAGATCCTCAAGGAAGACCATGGAGAACCAGAGATCCTCAAGAAGAACCATGGAGAACCAGAGATCCTCAAGGAAGACCATGGAGAACCAGAGATCCTCAAGGAGAACCATAGAGAACCAGAGATCCTCAAGGAGAAGCATGGAGAACCAGAGGACCCCTGGTTCCTGGTGCCAGAAGGGCAGGAAACCTCGCCATTCAGCATTCCCACCTCCCCTACCACTGCAGTGTGCACTTCCATGGTTCCATATTTAGCTTTTGGGCCACACATACAGTTTTTCTGGAGCATAATCTCCACTGAGTTTCTTGTTGTCCCTGCTGGTGTAGTGTTCTAAGCCTGCAAGAAAATCACTTTGAGCTTCAGGCAGTGCCTTGGGTATGGATGGAGACTTGACAAGTATAAAGATGCTGCTGTTCCATCCCTGTCTGTATCACCTGCACTGCAGAAGGCACAAAAAAAATCATGTGAACCACTTTTAGTTCTCTTTAGAATACAAAAAGGTAATAAAACTGCCCAAACTCACATATATCAGTTTATCAAGTACAGCAAACAGTACAACAGGAGTGCAGGTGTGTTTGGCACTCACAGTGGATGGAGCTGAGTGTGAATATCTGCTCACCCAGTGTCCCCCCTCTGGCCTCCGTGTCCCTCCCCTCTTGCCAGCTGACAGCCACCAGCTCTCCTCAGCAGCCTGGCTCTGCTCCTCCTCCAGGACAAGTCCTTTCTCCTTCAGAAAGCAAACCAAAGGTTTGGAGAGCATCTGAAGAGATCAGTGTGTGGAAGGATGATGAAACAAGAGTCAAGTGAAAGCCCCTTGGCTTCTCTTCCAGCAAAGGCTCTGCCCTCATGGACCCCCTTCCCTGCAGCCTGTGGCTCCTGGCTCCAGCCCTCTGGACCCACAGCTCCCCAGCAGCTCAGACATTTCCTGCTGCCTCTTTTCAGAGGAGCCCTTTCTGTGCTTGCCCTGCTCAGACTGCAGCTATGTTCGTGGGGGCGCAGTCAGCACCACCACCAGGGCTTGCAGCTCTCTGTGAAGCCCCAGTGAGATTTTCTGTCTCAAAAAAGGCACTGCCAGAGAGTCCCTGATAGCTGAGCCTGGAAACACTTCTGGGATCAACCCCTGCTCAAGCAGTGTCCCCTCCAGCCCTAGGGCTGTGCTCAGGTGGGTCTGGGATGTCCCAGGACTCCATCACCTCTCTTGTGGAGCTGGCCTGCTCCAGTCACCCTGCAGTAATCAGATTTTTCTGTGTTTAAGCAGTGTTTGCTGTATGTTTTGCCGTGGAGGTGTCTTGGAATGGCAGCACAGCCAGTGGGACAGCAGCTACTCCTCCATCATTCCCTCAGACAGCCTATAAATACCTGCACTCCACCTGTAAAACCCATCACCATGTGCAACCCCCTTACAGCTCCACCTAATCCAGATACAGGCAGGGATAACAATTTTTTTGTGCATTATCTGGTGAAGAACAGACAGATAACTGTAATTAGTAGCATCCTGGTTAGATGAAATGATAGTGTAATTAATGAAGACCAGGTGGGCTTTGTTTCAGATAAGGAAAGCAGCAGATTCTATTAATGTATGGTATAAAATATTGTAAAATCCCAAAACTATGTGTCTGACCACCCCGGCCAGGAGCAGCTGTCTATTTAGATTCAGCAAGTTCCCTGACACAAGTAAAGATAACGATTGCCGCTTTAACGTAAGAATAGAACCTTCCAGGGCGATGATCACCGGTATCCAGAGTCATCGGGAGCCACCCAAGAGCGATTATTGCCTTGCCGATTGCATCTATCAAGATAGTCAGTGGCGCCAGACTGATACATCTGAATACACGGCTTCCTGGAGCCGATTGACACCAGTGGCACACCTGGACCCGGCTTTTGTCCACCTCTGCACATGGAAAGAAACAGCGATACATGTGAAGAGATACAAAGGAAATCTGGTCATCTTTGCCTCGGGCAGAATAAACTGTATAAAACGTGGCTGCAAGAAGCAACGTGCATGAACCGGGAAACTCTGACACTCGGGAGGTCAGATCCAGGTTCACACACCACCGAACACAGACTCGACGCTGTCACTTTGGCTGTGGTGGTTTCGAAGACTGAAATTCGGTCACACAGACAAATTAATAAATCTTTGCTAAATTTGCTGCGCCTGCTGCTGCCCTTGGCTTGCAGGTGCCATCAAAAGGGTGCCACGGAATCGCGTCCGGCACTGGGGCAAGCTGGTGAGTGAGCGGGGCCAGCGGCAGAAGCCGGGGCTGCCAGCCGGGGATGAGCCGAGGCCCAGCACGGTGGGAGCCGCCAGGACACCCCGAGGGAGAGCGGGCGTGGGGCCAGCGCAGGGCGCAGAGCATCCCGGGCTGGCTGACGGCTTCCCCAGGCCTGGCATGGCATCAGCCCCCACTGACGGCATCGTGCTCCTCTCGCAGCCCGATGGCACCAGCGCACGCCTTGGCCACTCATGCTGCTGGCCAAGGTGTCCACTGGCTTCCCTGGTGTGGTCCAGCTGCTGGAGTGGCTTGAGCTCCCCAACAACATCGTGATGGTGCTGGAGCACCTGGAGCGCTCTCAGGACCTGCAGCATTTCATTGGGGCACGGTGGTTCCTGCCTGAGGAGGAGGCGCGGGAGCTGTTCCGCCAGGTGCTGGAGGCCGTGGGGCACTGCACCAGCTGCGGGGTCCTGCACAGGGACATCAAACCAGAAAACATCCTGGTTGACCTGGACACCGGGCAGGCCAAACTCATTGACTTTGGCTGTGGCACCTACCTGCAAGAGACAGCCTACACTTACTTTGCAGGTGAGCCCATGCAGAGGTGTGCTCCCTGTCCCGGCATCTCGTTACCCAACATCTCACAGCCCAAGCTGGGTGTGGCAGCAGGGATTCTCCCTTTTTTAAGTGCCCTTCATGGCACTGAGATTTCAGCTGAGTGCTTTTGAGCAGGGCTGAGTGCGGAGTCAGCTTCCAGCTGTGGTGGCAGCCTTTGGCCACCACTCTGCCCAGAACTGGGGCTGGGGCAGCCAGCTCAACACAAACACCCGTGGGTGGGGGTAGCAGAGAGGGGGGGCAGAATCTGTGCCCCAGCCAGTTTGGTTTGCAGGTGAGAAAGGGCTTGGACTGCTCCACTCACCTGGTTTGTCTTGGGTTCATAAAGTTTTTTGGGGCAATGCAGGCAGGGAGGATGAAGGCATGGTTTTCCCAGCACTGAGTGGGTTCTTCCTTGTCATGGTCCGGCCTTGCCATGGTTTCCACTTCCCTCTTCCATCACTGGTGGCTTCTTTTCCAACTCCAAGTCTGTACACAAGTCCCAGGTGCTGGTGAGAGGGCAATGCTCACCCTGTGTGCCATTGGGGCAGCCCCCCATGCCCAGGGATGCTGGGGCCAGGCTCTGGGAGCAGCAGCATCCCCCTGATGAACTCCATCTGTATTCCATAGGAACACGGTCATACAGCCCCCCGGAATGGACTCTGGCTGGTACTATGGCAAGCCAGCTACCATCTGGTCCCTGGGCATCCTGTGCACCAGATGCTCTGTGGGGAGCACCCTTTCAGGAGGGGCCAGAACATCAGCTGGGACCATCAGCTCTCGCTGCCACAAAGGCTCTGTCAAGGTGGATCCTCATCTCTGGGCACGGGGGGAATCCCAGTGCTGGGAGCCAGCAGCGGGCTCCTGAGCATCCTGCACTTGCAGCTGCTGAGGAGGTGACAAGTGTCCTGCTCTCCTCCAAAACAGGGAATTGATGGGTAAGTTCAGGCCCAGCTTTGAGCACATCCAGCAAGGCCTGGGCATGGGAATAGTGGGACAAAGCCAAGAGGAGCCTTCTCCAACTGCCCGGTGGTTTCTGGTTTCTCTGCCCAGAGTGCCAAGATCTGATCAGGCAGTGTTTATCCGTGCTGGACTTGGAAAGGCCCTCATTAGAGGAGCTGTTCTGTCATCCTTGGATGCAGGATATTTATCTGCCGTAGAAGAAGGGAGAGAGCCAGAGGCACACTGTGATGCAGGGCCCTGGCAATTTACAGGTGCACACATGTCTTGGCGATAACGAGCAAAGGAAGCCAGACTTTTTTGTCCTGCCTGTGTAACTGCCCAGGGCTCATCAGATGGGAAAACACAGCCCTTGTGCTGGAGCTGAGCTGCTCTGCCCAGCACTGGTGGCTGCCATCTGAGCTGGTTTTGCTTGTCCTGGTTCCCTGACAGCTTGGGCCCTGGGCAGAGCCCTGAGAGCCTGGTCTGCCCCCAGGGAAGGAGAAGCAGCCCCTGGACAAGCTGTACCAGGTGGGGCTGCTGCTGCTGGGGACAGTGAGGATGACATCAAGGATGACAACCTCTTCCTGGACCTGGCCACTGGCCAGCTGAAGATGATGGACTTTGATTCTGGCACCTTCTTCAAAGCCAGGCTCCACAGGGAATTTGTAGATGAGTCCACACACAGGGGGATGCTCCCAGATTTGGGCATTGCACAGCCCAGCTGGGAACCAAAGGTTCCCCCATTGCTGGGGCAGATGCAGCTGATCCTTCAGTCGGCTGCCCAGCTGCTTTTGGCAGGGCTGGGGCATGGGCTGGGGTGGCTACGAAATGGGAGTGGGCTCCTGGCCCTGCCAACAGCCCCCAGCACCCACTGTGCCCCGGGCTGGGGCTGGGGCTGGGGCAGCCAGCCCGACACAAACCAACCCCATGGTGGGAGCAAAGGTGGAGCTCCAGAACCTGTGCACAGCTGCTTTGCTGTGCAGGCAAGGAAGGGCTTGGGCTGCTCCACTGCCCGTGTTTGCTTTGGGATCACCGTTATTGTGGGGGGAGCAGTGCAGGGAGGAAGGGAGAAAGCCTGGGCTTCCCTTACCTGTGGGTTGGTTTTTCCCTGGCATGCAGGGGTTGGGCCTTCCTCAAGGCCCTGGAAGAGATAAGATTTTTTACCTTTCTTCTTGTTTCCCCTTTTTGTCTGTAATCTATTTTCAATAATTTGTTCATTTGTTTTTCTAGGGGAATCATTCTAAGTGGGCTCCAGCCTGGATCAGGAAGTGCTGGGGAGCAGCTGCGGTGTGGATGGGCTGTGCCCTTGGAGAAGGCTGAGGACATCGTTTGGGAGCAGCTTTTTCCAGTGGGGGATGGCGTGAAGTGGGTCCCCGTCTGCTTGACATGGTGGGATCAGAGCTTTTGGGAGATGGCAGCGAGCACAGGAGCATCCTGCTCTGGGCAGCTGCTGAGGAGGTGGATGTGCCCTGGATGGCTGCAGGCTGGGCACATGTCCTGCCCTCCTGCTCTGTGCCAAAGGCAGCAGGGATGGGCAGCTCTGGGCACCGCTCTGAGCACGGCCAGCATGGCCTGGGCACCATGGGCGGCTGGGACAAGGGCACAGGAGCCCTCAGCTGACGGGCGGTTTCTGCTTTCTCTGCTTGCAGCCGGGCTCTGCAGGTGCTGAGGCTGCTCTGGGCTCTGCCAGGGCTCTGCTGGAGCTCAGCACCGGGCTGGAATCAGCCAAAGAAGAAATGGTGTGACCTGCAGCACAGACTTGCTTGAGCATTTTGGCAGCATAGCTCAAGTTTGCAGAGTGTACACCTCCAAGGGAAAACATGACACCCCTCAAAAAACAAACTTGTTCAATAACTTCTGAAATGAATCTGGGATGACCCCAAATGACATTTTTCAGCTTGCTGAAGCTGTAGCTCAGCCCTTCTTTGAACAGTTCTCTACTCCCCAGCTGCCTTTTACTTCCCAACTGCTCCCTCTTTTCCCGCAGTGAGTTCCCAGCCCATTGCAGTCTCCATCACACTGTTGCCTTCCTTGATGCCCCTCACCCCAAGGAAGGCTGAGCCCCAGGCTTAGGGACTCATCCTGTCACTGGATGAGGAGCAGCAATGTCTCAGAGGTCCAGTGGGATTTTAGTGTCATTCAGAGCTGCTCTCCAGCCCTCAGCTCTCCTCACTGCTGAAATCCCACTCCTTTTTCCTCATCCTTGCAGCAGGATGAGCTCTGTGAATCCCCTTGAGCCTCCCCACTCTTCCCAGCCCATGCACCCCCCTCAGTTAGGCTGAAGCTGAAGCTTCTCTGTCTCATGTGGCACACCAGTCCAGTTCCCTGTGCGGGGAGCCCCAGCCCCAGAGCACAGCACACAACAGTGCAGTCCGGGCTGGAGCAGCTGCTCTGCAGCCCTGGCTTGGCTGTTTGTGGCAAGGGAATGCTCCCTGTTTCCAGCTGTCCCTGCAGGATGGCCCCAGGGCAGAGCCCAGCCGGGCTCCCACTGCAGCCCCTGGAGCTTGGGGCAGACAGTGCTCCCAGAGCTGAGGTTCCTGGGGAGCACCCGGAGCTGTGGCTTGCACTCTGTGGCCGTGTGTCACAGTGCAGGCTGGCTCATGCTGTGTGAATGTACCAGCCCTGGTTTGACTGCCAGGGGCCTCGCCCAGTCACATCTCTCCCAGGGCTGCAGCATTTCACTGGCCAGAATCTGACAAGGCAAAGGGATCAGAGCAATGAAAATATCCAGACTGGGTTTTTCAAAGGCCCTTTAGAACAAAGGGCTTGAGAAGGAACGCTCTCTGTTTGCCACATGAACATAGGAGTGAGTGCTCTGTCCTTCTCCAACCCACTCCCCCCCAGCCAACGTTACAGCCACCCACTCCCTCACACATTCCCCTCGTGCCTTCCCACTGCCGCGTCCTGTCAGGGCTTCCCAGCCCCTCGTCCCTTCCTGGCCCCAGCCCCTCAGGCTCTGCCCCAGCCCGGCCAAGCTGCCCGGCAGCAGCGCCGCAGCCCCACAGCAGCTCCAGAGCAGCCCCATCCAGAGGCACCTGGGAGCCCTCAGCAAGGCAGCCAGCAGCACACGGGCAGGAGGACACGGATGGCGCTTCCTGCCCGGCACAGGGCTTGTGGCCATCTCCAGGCACCGCTCTGGCAGGGATCCCTGCAGCCCTGGCCCCTGCCCAGCCACTCTGTGGGCAACACAAAGGCTTCAGCAGAACCACCACAGGCCAAGGGGCTTCTGGCCATTTTCCTTGCAACACTGCATGCCTGGGCAGCTTGCTGAGCACAAGCATCCTTTTCCCCCTTCAGGGCCTCATCACCCCTCAGCCTGCTGTGCTGCTGTGCACAAGGTTCCTTTTTCACCCTTTCCTGCCTCTTGCCCTGCAGACCCTTTGTAGCAAAGGAATGCTCCTGACAGTCTGTGTATCATAACACATTCTAAAATTTATTTATTTATAATAGAGATAAAAAATGGAAAAGAAGAAAAGAAAAATCTTAAAGAAAAGGAAAACTCCCCCTTGCTCATGTGGTGCCAGCAAAGAGTGCCTCTCAGATCAGCTCTCTGCACATCTCCTGCAGAGCAGCCAGCAAAGCCCTGACAGACAAGGCCGAGTCTCCCATTCCCTGCGCAGCTGATCTTGCAGCCTCTGGAAGATGGAATATTGCCCACATGTTATTGGCCGGAGGACATGCAGTGTTCCAAATGCCAGCTATGACACGGCACTGCTGGTGTCCTCCCTCAGGCATTCCAGGGCTGCAAGAGAGAAGAACAGAGCCACGGTCAGAAGCTGGAGCTGCGATGAGCTGAGGAGAGCCCCCCGCAAGGGCCATCCCAGCCAGCTCTTGCCATTGCCAGGAGGGAGCAGGGACCAAGGGGATCAGCCCTGCTATAAATGATCAATCAAAAGCCAGATTATCAAAAATGCAAAAATATTTTTTTTTATCTTTATGTGACCAAAATATGATCCTCAAAACCATCACAGCCAAAGAGACAGCGTTGAGCCCGGGATCGGCGCTGGGTAAACCTCTGGATCTGACCTCTATCACATCAGATCCCCCCGTTCATGAGAGTCACTTCCAGTGATGAGATTTTACACAGTGTATTTGCCCGAGGCGAAGGAGTCCTAATTTCTTTTGCAACTCTTCACATTCATAGTTTGGGTCTTTCACTGTGCAGAGCTGGATAAAGGCCGTGTCCTGGTTGATCGAGTTTGGGGAAGTCATATATTCACATGTATGTTCTTGGCGTGGCTATCTTGATTGATGTTATCTGCAGGACAATGATCGCTCTTAGGCAGTTTCCGAGGACTCGACATACCAGCGATCATCTCCTGGAAGCGTGTATTTTTACGCTAAAGTGTTGATCGTTATCTTAGCCCTGTCCAGGAATCCTTAGAATCTGAATAGGCATCCTCTCTAAGGCTGTGTGTGGTCAGAGACACATTTGAATTTAACAATCATTATAAAATACATTCTTTGATTCTCTACTTCTACCCTCCACCTTTAAGTGTCTCCTACAAAGAGAAAAACTTTGTTAGATCCTTATTCCATGTTCTCCTTGTGGGATTCCCTGATAACCAGTATTATTGTTCATACTAGTTTTGACCTGTTTTTCAAATTTTGCCAAGACTTCGGCAGCGTTGCTTGCACCCTTTCTCTCTCCCAAGCTCATGATCTTGGATGTGTTGTTTCCAGAAGCCAACTCTGGGTCCATGGGTACTATTGCTATCTGCATACTCCTTACCACGGAATTAATCAGTCTAATAGAACAGAATCACAGAATTTCTAGGTTGGAAGAGACCTTTAAGATCATCGAGTCCAACCCATGTTCTAATACCTCAACTAGATCATGGCACCAAGTGCCACATCCAGTCTTTTTAAACGCATCGAGGGATGGTGACTCCACCACTTCCCTGGGTAGATGATTCCAGTATTTGACCACTCTTTCTGTAAAAATCTTCCTCCTTAATTCTAGCCTGTATCTCCCTTGGTGCAACTTGAGACTGTGTCCTCTTGTTCTGTCTGTTGTTGCCCGGAGAAAGAGACCAACCCCCAGCTCATCACAGCCACCCTTCAGGAAGAGAGTGATAAGGTCACTTCTGAGTCTCCTTTTCTCCAGGCTGAACAACCCCAGCTCCCTCAGTCGCTCTTCATACTGCTTGTGTTCCAAGCCCATCACCAACCTCGTTGCTCTCCTTTGGACTCGCTCAAGCATCTCAACGTCCCTCCTAAAGTGAGGGGCCCAGAACTGGACGCGATACTCCAGGTGAGGCCTCACCAGTGCTGAGTACAGGGGAAGAATGACCTCCCTGCTCCTGCTGGCCACACCGTTCCTGATACCGGCCAGGATGCCATTGGCCTTCTTGGCCACCTGGGCACACTGCTGGCTCATGTTCAGCCGACTGTCAACCAGCACCCCCAGGTCCCTTTCCACCTGAGCACTGTCCAGCCACACCGTCCCCAGCTTGTAACATTGTAGGGGGGTTATTGTGGCCAAAGTGCAGGACTCGGCAGATGGACTTATTGAACTTCATCCCATTAGATTCTGCCCATCCATCCAACCGTTCCAAGTCCCTCTGCAAAGCCCTCCGTCCCTCTAATAGATCAACACACGTTCCCAGCTTAGTGTCATCTGCAAATTTGCTAATGAAAGACTCTAAACCCTCATCCATGTCATCAATAAAAATATTAAACAGAACTGGCCCCAGCACAGACCCCTGAGGGACACCACTGGTGACTGGTTGCCAGCTGGATGCAGCACCATTCACCATCACTCTCTGGGCCCGGCCATGCAGCTAGTTTCTAACCCAGCAGAGTGTTCCTGTCCAAGCCACGGCCTGCCAGCTTGTCTAGGAGTATGCTGTGGGAGACAGTGTCAAAGGCCTTGCTGAAATCCAAATAAACAGCACCTACAGCGTTCCCTGCATCCACTAGGTGGGTTACCTGGTCATAAAAAGTGACCAGGTTGGTTAAACATGACCTACCCCTCCTAAACCCATGCTGACTGGGTCTGATACCCTGGCCATCCTGTAAATTCTATGTGATGGCACTTAATATAAACTGATCCATTATTTTGCCAGGTACTGAGGTCAGGCTGACTGGTCTATAATTACCAGGATCCTCTTTTGCACCCTTTTTGTGAATGGGTATCACATTGGCCAGCTTCCAGTTATCCGGAACCTCACCAGTGAGCCAGGACTGTTGGTAAATGATGGAGAGTGGCTTTGCAAGCTCATTTGCCAGCTCTCTCATTACCCTGGGGTGGATTCCGTCTGGTCCCATAGATTTATGAACATCCAAGCATTTCAGTAGTTCCATGACAGCCTCCTCTTGGATAATGTGGGGACCATTCTGCTCCCTGACACCACCAACCAGCCCAGGCGGGCAGGTGTCTTGAGGGCAAGTCATCTTCCCACTAAAAACTGTGGCAAAGTAGGCATTAAGCACTTCTGCCTTCTCCTCATCTGCAGATACTAAGTTCCCTCCCTTGTCCAATAAAGAACAAAGGCCAGTCTTACCCTTCCTTCTAGCATTATTGTGTTTTTAAAAACATTTTTTATTATCCTTTTCAGAAGTCACCATTCTAAGTTCAAACTGAGCTTTGGCCTCCCTGATTTTTTTTTCTGCATGCTCTAGCAGCCTTCTTGAATATTTCCTTAGAGACCTGACCCTCCTTCCAACTCTGATACATCCTCTTTTTATTCCTGAGTTCCTCCAAAACCTCCCTGCCCAGCCAGGCTGGACGTTTACCCCGTTGACTGATCTTTCGGCACACAGGGGTGGTCTGTTCCTGTGCCCTCAAGATCTCTGTTTTGAGGCATGCCCACCCTTCCTGAACTCCTTTGTTTTTAAGGGCTACTTCCCAAGGGACACTCTGAATAAGTCTCCTAAACAGGCCAAAGTCTGCCTTCCAGAAGTCCAATGCAAGAGTTTTACTGGTGCTCTTCCTGACTTCACCAAATATTGAGAACTCTATTATTTCCTGATCACTCTGCCCCAAGCGACCTCCAACCACTACATCTCCCACCAGCCCATCTCTATTTGCAAACAGCAGATCTAACATAGTTCCCCCCCTGGTGGGTTCACTCACCAGCTGCGACAAAAAGTTGTCCTCCATACATTCTAAGACTTTCCTGGACTGCCTCTTTATTGCTGTATTAAGTTCCCAGCAGATGTCTGGTAGGTTGAAGTCACCTACAAGAACAAGGGCTGATGATCTTGAAACGTTACCTAGCTGCTTATAGAATAAGTCATCTACCCCTTCTTCCTGGTTGGGTGAATGATAACAGACTCCCAGTAGGGTGTCAGCCTTGTTGGCCTTCCCCTTAATTCTTACGCATAGACATTCAACTCCATCTTCCTTAGTTTCAATTTCCATGGCATCGAAAGTCTGCTTAATATAAAGGGCCACCCCTCCACCTCTTCTTCCTTTCCTGTCTCTCCTGAAGAGCTTGTATCCATCCAGTGCAGTACTCCAGTTATGTGAGTCGTCCCACCATGTTTCAGTGATGGCAACTACATCATAGCTCTGCAGTGGCACCATGGCCTCCAGCTCTTCTTGTTTGTTGCCCAAACTGCGTGCATTGGTATACACACATCTCAGCTGGGCTACTGACTTCAGCCCTAACTTAGCCTTGCAACCCTTGGGCCTGCTTCCAGTTAGCTCAGCTTCTTCCACTTCCCCCTTCAAACCTAGTTTAAAGCCCTCTCAATGAGGTCTGCCAGTTCATGAGCTAAAAACCTTTTGCCCTTAACAGAGAGGTGTACCCCATCTGGTTCCAGCAGAGAAGATGCTGTAAAAGTTTCCCCATGATCAAAGAATCCAAAATTTTGCCAACGACACCAACCCTTGAGCCACTTGTTGATGATGCAGATTCTCTTGTTTCTTTCATCAGTTTCCTCCACCACCAAAGGGACTGAGCAGAACACTACCTGTGCTCCTGCCCTATCCAAGGTACCTGACCCAGTACCTTGAAGTCCTTTCTAATTGCCTTGACACTCCTCTTCTCAATCTCATCACTGCCAGCCTGGAGTATCAGCAGTGGGTAATAATCAGAGGGCTGAATCAGCCCAGGAAGTCTCTCAGTGATATTTTGCACCCAGGCCCCAGGGAGGCAACAGACCTCCCTGTGGGATGGGTCTGGTCAACATATGGGGCCCTCAGTTCCCTTCAGGAGGGAATCACCTATTACGATTACCCTTCTTTTTTTCTTGATGTTAGAGGTAGTGATCCGTCTTACAGATGAATCATAATTGGGGGGTTCACTGGGCAGACAATTTTCTCCTATATCATCTAGTTGGGTTTCTAGATCTAGGACCTCATATCTATTCAGAAGTGGTACCTGGTTGGATGATGGGGATGGGGATGGGGATGGGGATGGGGAGGACTTTTTGTTATTACCTCCCCGAATGGGGACCCGTTTCCACTCCTCTTCATCTACCAGGTGCCCTTCTGTTGCCTGAGAGCGGGAGGCATATAAGTCCTCAGTCTCTTGGTCAGAAGCCTCCCTTAAAGATGGTAGGGCTGAACTCCACCAGTCTATTTCCCTTTCACTTTCCCTGATACTCCTTAACCTTTCAACTTCCTCCCTAAGCTCAGCCACCAGTGAAAGGAGGTCATTCACTTGTTCACACCGCAGGCAGGTCTCCTCCACAAGACTCCCTTAAACCACCGATAAGCACAAACACTCTGGGCATGGATGGGTCTGTACAGACACATCCTTTTTGGAGGGCTCGACTTGGTCACTTATACCAGCCACAGTTTTAGACCATGTAGAAACCATTACTGACAAACACCTCAAACACAACTAGGCAGCAAAAAGACCTCAAACAGCACAGAGGACTCCTTACTAGCAAGAAAGCTGGCAACCCTGCCTGCGCGAAATGCCGCGCAAACTGCCTCATATATGCCCCAGAGACTCACCACACCCCTGTTTGCCTGCTCCTGTTCGCCGCGCTCCGGATTGCCGCACTCCCCAGACACCTCTTATAATCAGCCACTCAGCAGCAACTCAGGAAGCTCCTCCCTCTGCTCCTCTCTGACTCACAATGGCAATCTAGGAACAAGGAATTAGAAACGGGAGAAATGGGATTCCTGCTACTGAACACAGCACAAAGAATATTATTTTGTTCCACCAGGCCTCATCAAATAATCTGTCCCACCCGGATAATTGTAAAATTGAATTCCATTTTTGGACTGGGACATGGGCCACCTTCTTAATTTCGGCTGCCAATCCTCTTATGGTTTCCCCATAATCATCAATTTCAATACAACATTCCGATTCATTGAATTTTCCACACAGTCCCCCTTCTTTGGCCAGCAAATAGTCTAAAGCTATTTGATTTTGGTACACAAATGCCCTTACCTGGGTGTGCTGCCGACTAAGTAAATCCAGGGCCTCAGAGGTGTGATTTGATACAATTTCTACCACTCCCTGCAGCCGAATCAGCCAGTTCAGTAGATAAATTAGAGTCCTATACCCATAGCTTCCATCTTGAGCTTATAGACCACGTGGCCGACCCATAATAATCAATTATTATTTCAGCCGGCCACTCTTGTCCCCCCAAGTTTGTTTGCCACTTATGACAGGCATCATCTCTTTCAGACTTCTTCTCTCCCTCCTCAGGGTCTCATACAGAGGAGCCCCTAGTAGGCTACTTTTTGTTCGAGGGAGACTAAAGAAGACTGGCCAGATCATTCCCAGAGTGCATGGCCCCTTCCACCTTGGAGATAACTCATTGTATGCCTTTTTCCTGCAAATCAAATAAATTCCATCTGGGGCTTTCCATCTAAGGTTTGTTCTCCCTGGGTCTCCCCAGTATTCTCTCAGGCCCTCCAAGTATTGGTAAGGGTTGGCTCCCGGATTTTTGACCCAGAAAAGTCCTATCTTTCTGTTCCATTCACAATTGGTCTCATTTTTCTGACTTCAGTACCCCAGAGGGTGTTCTAGTTGCCCAACCTTGCCCTTATTGTTTGAATTTACTGTTAGAGTAATTATCCAGGGAGTGTAGTCCACCATCTCGGTATATTCCTTTCCTTCCTGACTGATAAAACATGGTTCCAATCACCCTCTGGTCCAAAATCCACCCCTCAGGCCTCTGTGCCAATTTTGAGACCCTTGGATTGTCCCACTTCAGAGGCTGTTCTGGAGCCAAACCTTCCCCTTTCCATGGCCATTTCTCTGCTGACTTCAGCCCCCCACAAATCCGAGTTGCTATTTATTGCATCAAATCAATAAATATGTTCTTATTTAGGTAATAGGTTCCTAAGGTAATTCCCCATCAGCGTATTGTTTCTCAAGTAATTAATACTGTTCTCCTGGAGTTTTAAGCTTTTCTGTTCAATTCATTTCTTCCTCAGTTCTGACCCCCTTCTCTTCAATTCCTGAGTGATCTCCCTCATTCTTCCCTCAGGATCCTCACCATCTTTATTTTTCACGAAGCAGAAACCCTGTCATATTGCAGGCACACCCTATCATCATTTGCCTGTGCCAAATCCAATATGATTGGTTCCCTGCGCAAGGAAAACTTGCTATCAAATTTAACATTTCTTCCCATCCAATACATTTTCCCATTCATCATGCATATCTCTAGCCTTGCATTGTCATAACACAATGGATTCACCTGGTGATACGCTACAAAAATCGATTCCGTTTTTCCCCCAACCCACATTGTTCGATTACATTGGTTCCAAATAGGGATTGACATTATTTCTGCATTCCTTCTCCGTATCTGATGTTTGTGCTTGTCTGACTGCCTGTTCCTTGACCCTGCCTTGGGATCGATACACCAAATCCCTCTGTCCAATTTACATATTTGACCCTCATGCTGGTTCTCCAACAGTACCTGCCAGGCTCCTTGATGCACTCCTCCGGGGCTTGGTATGCTGAGGGTTTCCCGTCCCCTTGCTCAACTCGGACCACCTGAGTGCAACTTCCACACTCATCTGCGGAGCTCTCGTTTCCGCCTCTCGTTGTGACCTCAGTGTGCAGACTCTGCATCCCACACACGGCTAGGCTCAGGCCAATCAGGATTCCCACCAGGCATACTCCTCTGCCCTTGCCTCCTCCCCCTGGGGTGCCACCAGCGGCGAGGAAGACCATCTTCGTGGCAGCAGGAGTATTCTTCGGGGAACACATTCTCTGACCTAGCCGCATACATCCTTTTAAAGGCGCCTCACCGTGAAACCTTGATAGCATCTGAGCTGCACGGTACCTTGATTGATTTCCAGCACTCCACATCCAGAACCTCTGCCTTTGATCTAAGCTTTCCATGCACCCTGTTCTGAAAAGTCTGAAACCACTCCTGCAAATCTAATTCAATGATTCCTAGGCTTGTGGCTAGGGTTAGGATTTGGTCAGTCAGCTCAAGCTCCTTCTTCAGACACTGAGTGCACAACCCCTTCGGCCTCTGTCCCCTTCTACAGTGTACTACAAACACCTCCTGACAATATTCACACTTGAAATGTACAAACGGATAGCATACACAGTCAGACAGTATACAACCTATCCGCTCGCCGTTGGTCATTTACAATGATGTTGGAGTTTGAGTTTCAAGTTGCCTGGGGAAGAAGTGACCCTCCACTTGGGCGCTTCCTCCTGGTGTTCGACTTTCTTCACCCTAGACATGTGTGTCCAGCCTTTCTCCGCCGTCCAAATGGCTGTGTCTGTTGTCAGGAGCCCAAGGAAAGGACTTTCCCAGTGAGGAGAGAGGGGTACAGCTTTCCACACTTTCACAAGCACTCTGTCATCCAGTTGAATTTTGTGGATAGCAAATCCCAGAGGAGCACTCTGAGATACTATCCCTTGTTTTCTTAGTTCCTGGAAGTTTTTGTGTATCACAACCAAATACGGTTGAATCTGGCTGTCCTCAAGTCTGGGGTGTCCCACTGGCATCCCATGTTTATATGGCATTTCATATAGCATCTCGAAGGGTGAGAGCCCCGTCTCTGAATGAGGCATTTTTCTGATAATAAGCAAGGCTAAAGCTAGGCATTTTGGCCAGGACATCCGAGTTTCTAAAATTAATTTACACAACTGTGCTTTCAAGATCTGATTCATCCTTTCCACCTATCCCGCGCTCTGGGGATGCCACGGAGTGTGGTATTCCCACCGAATGCCTAGCACCTCTGCCATCTGCTTAATAATTTTTGACGTAAAATGAGTTCCTTGGTCCTAATAAATGTAATTCACCACCTCATATCAGGGCACAATTTCCTCCAGCAATTTCCTGGACACTGTCTGAGCCATTGTCTGTGGACTGGGGAAAGCTTCCACCCAATGGGTCAATTTGTCCACGATTACAAGCACAAATTTGAACATCCTCACTTTGGGCAATTCAGTGAAATTGACTTGAATCCTTTCAAATCATCGATACGTGATGGGGTGACTCCCGAGGATGGCCTTAGTCTTGTTAATTTCTGGTAAATCAGGCATCCTTGTACCTCTTGTTTGGCCAATTCATAAATTTCCCTGCACCTGAAAAATTTCAAAACTTGTTCTGCCAGGGTCTCTGCCCCTCAGTGTGTTCGCTGGTGCAGTTTCCTCAAAATCCTTCTGGTAAAACATTTAGAGACTAGTTCTCTCCCATCTCGTAAATTCCACTTTCCTTCCTCCAGTTTCCCCCCAATCTTCTCATAGCTTTCAATCTCATTTTGGGAGGGTTGAGGAGGGTTGTCTGGGACCTTGATCCCTTCCATCTCCAGGGTACTTACCATCATCAGTGTTGTGGTCTTGGCTTCCTGGTCTGCCAAATTGTTTCCCGTGTTCGGAACTGCATCCCTGCCTGGTGTCCTTTCACTTGGAAAACTGAAATTTCCTCTGGCCCCCTTACTGCTTCCAAAATTTGCCGGATCAGTTGTCCATGCATCCGTCCTTTGCCCCGTGTGTTGACCAACCCCCTTTCTTCCTAGATTTTCCCAAATATGTGAATCACCCCAGAGGCATACCTAGAGTCTGTAAAAACTGTTCCCTTCTTCCCCTTCAGTCCTTCCAAGGCTCTCAGAACTGCATACCATTCACAAGCATGTGCTGACCAACTGGCACTCAGGGGACCTGCTTCAATCGCTTTTCCCGTTTGTCCATCCATGACTGCGTATCCTGATCTCCTTTACCCATCAACCACCCTGCTTGATCCATCCACAAACCATTTTTCTCCTTCATCTAGCTCTTCCTCTTCTAAATCCTATCTGATCTTTGTTTGTAATTCAACCACCTCCACGCAACTGTGAACAAGCTCCTCTGAAGCTTCCCCAAACAAAAACTGCACAGAGTTCTGCGCAGTCATTGTCCGCAATTCCAAATCCTGTGAGTGAATCAAAATGGCCTCATACTTCAACAACCTTACATCAGTGAGCCATTTATCTGCCTTCTGCTATAGTATGCCCTGCACATTATGTGGCACAAATACTACCAATGGTGCGCCGAAGGTGGCCTTCTTATCTTCCTCTACCAGCAATGCTGCGGTGACTATCGCCTGCAAGCAGGTGGACCAGCCTCTGCTGACCAGGTCCAAAAGCCTCGACAAGTAACCTACTGGTTTCCTGACCCCTGCCCAGTCCTGTGTCAGCACCCCATGTGCTGTGTGACTGCTCACATCCACAAACAACTGAAAGGGTCCTCTGGTCTCTCAGTTTCAACGTGGATTGGCTCTATGTCCAACCTCCCAGCTTCCCCGTGGACATACCAAAACTTTGGATCTATTTTCTCCTCATCCTGGACAGTGAGTTTATACATCCTCACCCTGAGCTGGGAATTCTCCACTGCGAAGCTGATTTCTAGGGCAACCATCATGTCTCGCCCCAGCAAATTGAATACCGCATCCCATATCAATAATATGTTTCCTGTATGTTTTTTGTTCTCCATTTCTATTTCTACATCTTTTATGATTGGGACCTCAAAGAGTTCCCCTTTTGTCCCGATTACCATCATGGAATTGTCGCTCAGGGAGCACCCCTGCAGCAGCTGCTGCACAGCTCTCTGTTCTGTCCCTGAGTCTACCATAAACCACATCTCCTGCCTGTGGGGTCCTACTTTTAATTTTATCAAGGGCTCCCTCAGTGTTCTGGACCCCAAACTGAAAAGCCCCTGGCACCCCTAATCTTCCTGAAACATTGCCTGGTCCTTGGCTTTGTTGGGACAATTCCTTCGGATGTGTCCCTTTTGCTTACAGTAATAGCACTCAAAATCTCTCCTCTGATCGTTTGATCCTTTCCCTTGGGAAGAGTTCTGCTTCTTTGTCTGCGCCTTCTTTGCCGTTTCTCTGTCCTGCTCCTGTTTTTGTGCTTCCCTTACCGCAGCTACCAATATCTTAGCTTGAATCTTCTGTTTCTCTTTGTCTCATCTCATGTAGACTTTTTGGGCTTCCCGAAGCAGTTCCTGCAACCCCTTGTCCTGCCAACCATCTATCTTTTCTAGCTTTTTCAGAATGCCTTCCCAGGATTTTGCCAGAAACTGAGTTTTTAGCAAAACCACCCCGATCGGAGAATCGGGATCCGTCCCTGAATACATTCTCAAACACTTGTAGAGCCTCTCTAACCATTCCATGGGAGTTTCACCTTTCCCCTGGCACTCCCTGAGTACCTTGCTCATGTTCTGTCCCTTGGGTATGGCTTCCCTGATACCCTGAATTATCATATTTCTCAAATTTATCATTTTCTGCCTCCCCTTCTCCATCTGGGCATTCCAGAATGGTTTCTGGTTTGGCCATCTCTCATTCCCGCTTTCCCCAGTGGTGTTTCTCTTTTCCCAATCTATGATTGCGGCTTGTCTGATCATGTCCCTCTCCTAATTGTTGAACAGCGATCTCAGGATCACTTGGAGATCCTCATAGGTGTAGGTGCTTGTCCCTAGAAATTCATCTAGCCTTTCCACCACCCCCAAAGGATCATCCATTAATTTTCCCATCTCTTTCTTGAACATTCTCACATCTCTGGTATCAATTGGCGCGTGTATGAAGCCGATCACTCCAGGAGCCGTCAGCACCTCCGTAAAGGGAAGAAGCCAGGCTTCTCTTCCTCATCCCCGCTGTCTCCCATGGTTGCCCTCCTCATTCACTGCCTCGTTTGATGGGCCAGGGGAGAGCTGGTTTTGGGGATGGTTACCTGTTTTGGGAAGGGTTGGCGGCAACGGTTGCTCACATGGGAGCGGAGGTGCCGCCTCTTGTTCACGTGGAGGAGAGGCGCTGCAGCCGGCCCCGGTGGGAGCAGCAGTGCCGAGACCTGACCCAGTGGGATTGCCGCCTCTAGAGGCAATGCAGGCATGGGTGGTGCCTAAGCCAGTCTGGGCTGGGGTAGAGGAACAAGGTAGAGAGGTGGAAGATTGTCAAAGGGTTCCCATTCCTTTCCCCTCTTTGCCGCGCGTCGGAGGGTTCATACTGGGTATAAACTCATACAAGCGTACCTCCACATCTCGGCATACTCGATTTCCTCAAAATCCTGCGGGCGGCAATCAAATTGTGATCATACAAGGACTCGCAAGTCCATGCCTCAAACGTGCTGAACACCACCCAAACCACGTATTTTCCAATCTCCTTCCCTCCCCATTTTTCCATACAAAAGTTTTCTCCTTGTGTAAGCATTCAAAAACACATAATCACGGGGATTATATGCGGTGCTTTTTATTAAAGAGCTCTGGGAATCGGGGTATTACCCAAATCTGATTCTGACCATACATCCAAAATGATCATGTTTTTACACTCTATCGTTACATACATTTCATGTTAATTATTAAACTTATATTGTTCTATTGTATACATAAATTTAGCCCCTCTCTGAATTTCCAACATAGTTTCTCATTATTCTTCTTATAGTTATATAATAATTATATTTAATTACTAAGCAATCATCAAGTCTAACAATTATATAATTTTTCATACTGCTTACGCAGGTGCAGTTGATCTGGGAAAGCACAAAACGTAACATTTTAGATTCTATCTTTAACTTTTTCCAGGGCTCCACTATCATTCTCCCCGCTTTGAAAGCATTTTCACTTCACTATAGGTGTAAATGTTTTCATTTGATACTGTCCTTTATTCCTCAGTTCGTACTTGGTTCTTCAAATCCAGGGTTGATGTAAATGTTGTCGTGGATGCTGTTACGAACTGGAGAACCAGAAGATGGTGGGCGTGGATCTCGTGTTAGTGCCTTCATTATCCTCTGGTTCCAGGACGTTTTCTTCTGTATCTCTCCCTTTAAGATGCTGTAAACTAACCAAATTGCTAAGAATACAATTAGTAAGATTATCACACTCTCAATGATAGATTTAATCCATGAACTCACATTCCCCCCTAATCCTTTAAAGATTTTTCCTAACCAGCTTGTAGCCAAATCCTTTTGCTCTTCTTGTGCTTCATGATCTATTTGTTTCAACTGATTGATGTCATATTCTACATCTGCAGTTACATTTGGGATATGAACGCAGCAATGATCAACTCGTCCCTTTAAAAATCCACATACTCCATGCTTTTTCAGGAGTAACATATCTAGGGCCAATCGATTTTGTAAAGTCATTTTTGTGGTGGCTTGTAATTGTATATTCAATTCTTTAAATCCTTCCTAGGTGACTTTTACCAGTCTATCTACCTGACCTGTAAGTTTGTAGAGCATCTCTCTACTCTGATAGTTTGCTATAGGACCAAGCAATGACTCTAGGGCCCATCCAAATTTCACTCCACTAAAGGGTTTTTGCCAAGTGTCATCTGGATCTTCATTGTCTAGAACTTCTCATCTTGCTCTTATCTGCAGAAGTTCATGTTTTCCATTAAATGGGGACTTTTTCCAAATTGGACAAAAGGTTGGGAGGCCTAAAGTAATCTCCTTTACTTTCCCGTCTACAGGCAGATATATTGTCCAGGTACCATCACTTGCTGCCCATACAAATTGTCCTGGACCTCGGACTGTAACCCTGGTACACCCTGTAATTACTCTATAATTCACTCTGCCTTGTTTATGTTTAATCTCTCTGCAAGCACAACCAGTTTGTAGGGCTATTGCCAGGGGTGGCATCTGTTTTATCTCTTCATCATCCGAAGTGCAGTCGTAAGTTTTATTACATGCCCACCAACTTACTTTGTCTGCCCTTGTTTTGCTACTAGTGTCAGTGTTCGTTATTGCTGGATCTGTTTCATTCTCGGGGCCTTCCCACTTAATACACCAAGGGGTGTTTGCCATATATTGGAATCTTTGAAGAATACTCACAGACCACGCACTGTCCCAAGGTTCTATCTGTTCCTTCCTATCCTTGGCCTCACATTCCCATACCAGAGTTGTTTCTGTAACTTGCCTCGATTTGGGTACCTGTTTACATGTAATTGTTTTGTTCCTTTGTATTTCAGGTAGTTTTGATGTTATGATTCCCCAATTTACTGGGTCTCCTGCTGCCTTTGGTATTGGCAGACAGGCAGTTATTTGGCTGGTGTTTTGCATTTTGGCAAAATCTTTGACTAATCTGATCATTACATTCTCAGCCCGAACTGCATTAGAAACCTTTATCACCTGTGTTTATATTTGTACCTCTCTCTTCATTCTAGAATGAAGAGTGGTTAGTTCATCATTTTGCATTCCACATCCCAAAGACATTAATGACCATAATGTTAGCACAATTACTGATAGCATTCTGAAAGCAATTAAACACGTCTTATCTGCAGGCTTTGTTCATTCCAGAGTTTATACAGTCTGTGATCCAGGATGGACTTTCTTCACTCGGGTATAGTGGATCCAGGGTTCCACGCCGGCTACTTTGACTGCTGTAAAGGTGGTCAGTAGTACCTGATGGGGGCCACTCCACTTTTCTTTCAGCGGTTCCTCATTCCAGTTCTTGATGTACACCTCGTCTCCTGGATGTATGTTATGAACTGGGTTCTCGAGAGTCAGTGGTCTGTTCCACACGAGGATACTCCGGAGCCGAGCTGAAGTTTTCCCAAGAGACAGAACATAATTATATGCTTCCTGCTTTCCTGTGATATGTACATTAGGATTAGGCTCAGGAGATTCATATGGTTTCCCATACAATATCTCATAAGGACTGACTGACATCCCACTCCTAGGCTTTATCCGAATCCTCAACAGTGCTATTGGCAAAGCCTGGGGCCACTGCAATTTGGCTTCTTGGCATATTTTACTGATTTTCCTTTTTAGTGTCTGATTCATCCTCTCTACCTGTCTACTTGACTGGGGTCTCCACGGTGTGTGGAGGTCCCAGTTTATCCCCAGCAACCTACTTACCTCTCTTACTACTGTAGCTATGAAATGGGGTCCCCTATCTGATGATACCCCTAGGGATACCCCGAATCTGGGAATAATCTCCTGTAGTAACCACTTAACCGTTTCCTTTGCTTGGTTCATGCAACAGGGAAGGGCTTCTGGCCACCCAGAGAATGTGTCAACCCCCACTAACAGGTATTTGTATCCTCGGGTTCTTGGTAGTTCTACAAAATCTACCTGCCAATAGTCTCCTGGCTCTATTCCTATCCAAATTCTTCCTAGCTGTGCCTGTTGCCTGGCCACTGGGTTGTTTTTCAAGCAGATATCACATTTTGACATTACTGATTTTGCCATTGTTAACATCCGTACTGAAATTAAACTCTGCTTTAGCAATTTTACCAATGCCTCTGCTCCCCAGTGACATTCGTTATGTTTAATTTGTAGAACCTCTCTCATTATCAAGCGGGGTACCACTATTTGTCCCTGTGCAGTCACATACCATCCCTCTGAATTCTTTTGTGCATTTAGCAAACGTGCCAGTCTCTCATCTTCTACTGAATATTTTGGTTTTGGAGGCAAATTGAATTGGGATACATTAAGCCTCAAAGGTATCAATGCTATTATTATTTGTACCTCCCGAGCAACCTGTCGGGCTGCCCAGTCTGCCTTTCGATTTCCCTCACAGATTTTGGAGTTTCTTGATTGGTGTGCTTTGCAGTGTATGATTGCCACTTGTTCAGGTTTTCGTACTGCCTTTTTCAATTGCAGGACTGCATCCTGATTGTTTAATGTGGGTACCCCGAGAAGATAACAGTCCTCTTTCTTTCCACAGTGCTCCATGTACATGCACCACTCCAAAAGCATATTTTGAGTCGGTCCAGATATTTACCTTTTTTCTTTCACTTAATTCTAGTGCCCTGGTTAAAGCAACAGATGGGCAGATGTATTTGGTGGTAATGCCTTTGCCTCCACTACTGTATTGACTGTTGTTACCGCATATCCAGTGTATCTGATTCCATTTTCCACAAAGCTGCTGCCATCTGTAAACAGCTCCCACTCCGGCTGCTCTAGTGGGACGTCTTTCAGGTCTTCTCTTGCTGAATAGGTGTACTCTATTACTTCTACACAGTCGTGTTCTAATGGGCCTTCTTCAGTTGTGGTACCTAGGAACAAAGCTGGATTCAAAAGGTTAGTTGTTTTAATGTGTGTCCTGCTCAGTCAGGACTACCTGGAATTTCATCATCCTGCTGGGAGATAGCCAATGGCCCCCCTTTTGCTCTAAGACAGTGGTTACCATGTGTGGTACATAGGCATCTATGTGCCTTCCCATAGTAAGTTTCCTGGCTTCTTGTATCAGGGTCACAGTAGCTGCGACTGCCCGCAGACATGGGGGCCACCTGGCACTTATGTTGTCGAGTTGTTTGGAAAAGTAGCCCACCGGCCTTTTCCAGCTTCCCAGACGTTGGGTCAGGACTCCTAGTGCTAGGCGCAGCCTTTCATGTACAAACAGCTGAAAATCTTTAGACAGATCAGGTAACCCTAATGCTGGAGCAGTTATCAGTGCTTCCTTTAATTTTAGGAAGGCTTCTTTCTGTGGTTTGCCCCAGGTGAATGGCTGCGTCTTCTGAGCTTCATACAGGGGTTTCACAATCAGTCCCTAGTCCATGATCCACAAGCGACACCATCCTGCCATCCCAAGGAAGACTCGCAGCATGTAAATTCTGGGGCTCTGGAATAGCACAAATTGCTTGGATATGGTTAGTACCTAGTTTTCATTGCCCTTGGGAAATTTAAATCACAGTGGTTACCTTTATACAGGTTGCTTTTTCTTCTGTAGCTATTAGTATATCATCAACATACTGCAACAATAAGTATTGGTCTCTTGGTACTTGCCCAATTTCGCTTCAAATCTCCAGTTCCTTTGCCAGTTATTTTCCAAATAGGGTCGGCGAGTTCTTGTCGTGTCCAGGTGAGCTGGGTCTTTCTTCCGTTCCCTAGGTTTTTCCACTCAAAGACAGTTTCCTACTTTCTTTGTCAAAGAGTATGCAGAGAAAGGCATCTTTTAAATCAATTACAGTAAACCACTTATGTATCCCCTTTATGGATGTTAGCAATGTGTGAGAATTTGTTACCACTGGATAAATGCCCTTTTTATTTCTTGCTTTCAAATCCTGCGCTAACCTATATTCACCTATTTGGTTTCCTTACTTGAAATATTGGTGGGTTAACTTCTACTGTATATTTGTGGTGAGTTCTTGAACCTGTTCCACAGGTTCAGTTAGTTATATTCTCCTAACACCATGGCTTTGGCAGCGTTTCCCTGCTGGAACTGATTGTCCTGGTGAAACAATTCTGGACAATCTCGCTTCCAATGTCCCACCCCCTTGCAATATGCACATTGATTCAGGCTTAAGCCCTGGGTAACTGGTATCCTACCCTGACGATTCCTGTTATGTCCCCTGAAATTTGGGTTCCCTTTTCCATGTATTACTGCCAAAACATTCTGCTGCTCCTTTTTACTAACTTCTCTTTCGCGATTGTTATATACCTTCCAAGCAACCTTCCTTAAGCCTCTCCAGAAACGCAGTGGCAGATTCCTTCTTTTCCTGTCGAACCTCATATAGTTTGGACTAATTTATGGTTTTGGGCACGGCGTTCTGAACTCCTATTTGGATCCACTCTTGATATTTCCGTAATTTCCTCATATGGCACAATAAATTAGGGTCCCAATTTGGATCCTCAATTGGGCAATTCACAACTAAATTCCCTGTTACTATATCCTCTCTTGCCCTCTCTTTGGCCGCCTTAAGTACCATTTCTTTTTCAGTAGAATCCATCAGAGTATCTAATACTACTTGTATGTCATTCCAGTCAGGATTTTGAGTTTTTATATCCATTTTTACTACGCGTACCACTTTATCAGGATTTTCTCTATAAGTTCTGGCTGACTGTTTCCAAATAACTAAGTCTGCCGGGGAAAAAGGCACTTTTACAAATACTGGCTCTTCCACTCCGACACCTTGTCGCAAGGGGGCAATCACAGTCCGTTTTTGTTTGCTTATGCCATCTCTATGCACAACTGGAGCAAGCTTTGCCCGACCCCAGTTTCTATGGGCTGTTGGGGTCACTGATTCATTACCATTGCTATCTTTTTCACTTGCATACCTCTTTCTCCTTTCTATCACACTTTGGTTTTGCTCATCTTTCGAGGAAGAGGGATCAGGTGATGATGGGAGAGGACGATAAAGAGGGAAAGGTGTACTAGATGAGACAGGTTCAGGACTAGGTGGGTGAGGAGCAGGCAGTGGGATAGGGACAGGTGAAACAGGTGAAACAGGTGGGATAGGGTTAGGTTCTCTTGTTCCTATTGGAGCTACTTGTAAATCAATATCTGTATAATTTTCTCTACTCAAGCTTTCTCTTAATGCCAAGTGTTCTAAACAACATTCCTCACAAACCCCACACTTTGCAGATGTTTTAACCACTAATAATCCACATTCATCCTGCCATTCTGGCTTTCCCCGTAAGTAGAAAAACAGATCAACATATGGTACTTCATCCCATTTTCCTTCTTGTTTAAAAAGCAACATCAACCATGAAATAGTGTTATATTTCAGAGTACCATATTTTGGCCATTTTTCGCCATTCTCCAAGGCATATTCTGGCCACCATGAATTACAATAATCAATCAACTTAGTTTTACATAATTCTTCCCCAAAATTACCCTGTTTCCAATGTGCTAATAAGCGCCCCAAAGGAGAATTTTGCCGGATAGGGGTGTTACTGCCCAAAATCCCTTTAAGTTTCTCCATTTCAAATACACCACAAATGCCGAACCCGCAACACTTTCGCGATTGTCTTACAGAACAGCACCTAGGCTTACACCAACACGAATTCCTTTAGCCCAACCAAGCGTAGCTTTTGCTGTGTCTTATTGGCAGGCACCCAAACCAAAGTAAAAAGCACCTTACCTTTCTCCCGGGGACGTTTGTGAGTGGCGGAAGCGGTCGCGGCCGATGGGCTCCCTGAGAATCCCTCGGTGCCGGCTGGAGCGTGATCGAGTCGCGAACTCGCTCAGCAGCACACACAAGTGTCCAATCTGGGGGTCCCAAAATGTTAACGTTCAAAAACATAATCACGGGGGATTTTATGCGGTGCTTTTTATTAAGAGCTCTGAGTGTCAGGGGTATATTCAACCCAAATCTAACTCTGACCAAACATCCAAAATGATCATGTTTTATACTCTATCATTACATAACTTTCATGTTAAATATTAAACTTCTATTGTTCTATTGTATACATAAATTTAGCCCCTCTCTGAATTTCCAAAATAGTTTCTCATTATTCTTCTTATGGTTATATAATAATTATATTTAATTACTAAATAATCATCACATCTAACAATTATATAATTTATCATACTGCTTACGCAGGTGCAGTTGATCTGGGAAAGCACAAAACGTAACATTTTAGATTCTATCTTTAACTTTTTCCAGGGCTCCACTATCATTTTCATAGATGGTGGATCCTTTTCACATAGTAGAGAAGAACCAGAGAAAGAAAAAAATAATTCCAAGAGCAGCGGGGATGACCCAGACTGGACACCAGGAGAAAGGAATTTCCCTGCCAGAGCAGGGCTGTGGTGCAGCACATCCCCCAGAAGGAGCCTGGAGCAGCCCAAGGCTTTGTGTGGGCAGGCAGGAGGCAGAGCTGTCAGCAAAGAAAGGGCCCAGCCAGGTGGGGCAGCCAGGGGATGCCGACAGCCTGAAGGGACAGAGACACAGGTTTGCTCAGCATCAGAGACACCTTTTCCATGCTTGTCACCATCTGTCATCAATGCCACCAGTGTTCTGCTCTGCCTGGAACCTGGGGAGACTTTCTCAGTCCTGTCCCTCAGATGGATCTATTTAAAGTATGAGAAACTTCAGTGTTGCACTCTCTTTTTGAGTCCTTGAGAAGTTTTTTGAGCACACTCTGAGGGACTGAGTCTGATGCAAAGAGCACCAAAGCCCCAGAGGGTCATTAAGTCCCTGTGCAGTGTCTGTGCTGCTGAGCTGGGCCGGGCTCCTGGCCCAGAGGCAGCTCCTGGCAAGGGCAGCGCTGCAGAGAGACAGCTCTGGCCAGGAGCAGCTCCTGTGCACAGCCCAGCAGGGCTGGGACGCTGCCAGGGCCCCTCAGGGACACCAGCAGGGCACAGACAGAGCTCACAGGGGCTCAGCACTGGCAGGGGCTGTGGCATGTCCCCGAGGGGGCTGTGTCACAGCAGCTCCTCTGGAGCTGTGTCATAGAGGCACAGAGCAGCTGTGATGTCAGCAAGGGGCTGTGTGACAGCACAGAGTGGGCTGTGTGAGGTCACAGATTGGGCTCTGACATCACAGAGTTTGTTGTGTGAGGTCATTGAGCAGATACAGCAACATGGAGGGGATTGTGGGACATCATAGAGCAAGCTGTGACACCATGGCATGGCTGTATGGCATCATGGAGCGGGCTGTGATGTCAAAGTGTGTGTTGTGACCTTACAGAGTGGCAGTATGAAATCACAGAGAGGGTTTTGTGACAATCACTGAAGGGATTGTTACATCACAGAGCTGGCTGTGATGTCATGGAGTAGGATGTGATGCCACAGTGCAGACTCTGCCATCATAGAGGGTGGCTCTGTGAAACCAGAGAGTGGGTTGTGACATCACTGGGTGACTAAGTAACATCACAGAACTGGCTGTGACATCACAAAACAGACTATGATGTCACTGTGTGACTGTGTGATATCACAGAGTCTTCTGTGACATCACAGAGTGACACAGACATATTTTATGAAAGATCCTTTGCCAGGATTTTTCTCCTGAGAAGCTGAGAGGCCTTAGAAACAAAAGGTAAACAATAATTATCTGTTGCTGCGGAATGCAACTGGTACATCTTTGATTGGTCTCATGTGGCTGTTTCTAATTAATGGCCAATCACAGGACTGTCTCGGACTCTCTGGTCAGTCACAAGATTTTATAATCATTCCATTCCTTTCTACTCCTTGCTAGCCTTCTGATGAATTATTTTCTTCTATTCTTTAAGTATAGTTTTAATATATAATTTTCTTTTAATATAATATATATAATAAAATAATAAATCAGCCTTTTGAAACATGGAGTCAAGATTCTCTTCTTTTCCCTTGTCCTGGGACACCTGTGAACACCACCAAATCAGAGCAGCGGTATCACATCACAGGGTGACATCTCAGAGTTGGCTCTGTGACATCACAGGGGCTGTGTGACATCACAGAGGGCTGTGTGACATCACAGGTGCTGTGTGAGGTCACTGGGGAGGTCACTCTGCCCCGGCCCCCCTCACAGCTCCCCCCAGAGCAGTCCAACCCTGCTCATGCACAGCGGGGTCCCCTGTCCCCCCGGGTCCCCCCGGCCCCGCAGCCTCCCCCAGAGGATGTTCCACGAGATCGACCCCAGAGCCTGACACGGGGACGGGGGGCCGGGGCCCTGGGGGTGGCACAGGGGGACAGGGACCCCCCGGCAGTGTCCCCGTGTCCCCCAGGGCCAGAGCCTGGGCCAGGGCTCCTTCACCCTGTTATGAACGAGGCCTTGAGAGCGCTGAAAAACCCCTGGCAAGGGATCAGCCAAAACCAGATTTAATATTAAGGGACAGCATGGCAAAGTTCCTTGGTAAGAATCACTCTGCTCCTGACTGGACACTTGAGGCACACCAAGGAAACAAGGAACAACAAAACCAAACCAAATCCAGGCAATCAAACCAGAAATTACCCGAGAACTGCCTCTGTGTGTGTGTGTGTGTGTGTGTGTGACACAAGGAAAGTGAGGGCAAGGATAAAAGGAATACGGCCTTAAAGCTTAACAGAGCTCAAACTTAACAGGACTTAACATAAACTTGACTGATACTTTAAACTTGACAATTTAACAAAAGAACAGCACTTAACAGTATTTAACCTAACGTTTAACTTATGACTTTGCAATTCAACAGAGAAATGACATTTAACAGTATTTAACTTAGCTAATAACTTAAACTTAACAACTTAGCAAAAGAGCAACTCTTAGCAGCATTTAACTTAGATTAGACCTTGTGACTTGACCTTCCTTACAGGCATGACTGACTCAGCTATCCAAGGCACTCAAACCCCTCTGAGAGCAGCATTTCTGCCACATTTCCCCAGCACAGGCACTCCTCTGTGCACACAGAAACTAAGAGTCAGTTGTCGAGATCCGCCCGAGTGAACGGGTGACGGATGATTTTTTGGTGCAAAATAACCAACAAGGCACAGGTGGTTTGCAGTAACAAATCAACAAAATGCAATTTTATTGATAATAACCACAGCTGAATAAGCATTTGATTAGGGAATCTAGGGAAGAAAAGGGTAAGACAAGGGAAGAGGGAGGAAAGAAGGTCAGGTGGGGTATAGCTACCGAAACGTGTCATTGTCCTTTGGGGGTCCAGCCGTCGAAGCTCACTGGTGCACGTCCCAGGGAGATCTCAAAGCACGGTCAGATTGCACCCCAAAATATACTGTTTTTCGTTGGGGGAAGGGTGGTTGAAATAAGCTTTCCAAGGAGGGGAAAAGAATAGGAACAAAAGGAGGGGGTGCTTATTCCATTGTTTTCATGGCCAAACGCTTCGCAGGTGCGTTTATTCTGGGCAGTTTTCCCCCTTCATGCACACCCCCCCCCTGAGCTGGGGGGGTTCAGTCCCAGGGGGTGCCAAGGGGGTGCCAGGGGGGTGCCAGGGGGTAGCCAAGGGGGTTTTTCTTGTCTTGTCTTGGTTCCTTGAAGAAGAGGCTCACCTCTCTATTTGTCTGTCACGGTGGTTGAAGACAGGAAAGAGGGGTCTTCCCTTGGAGAGGCGGAACCACTCCAGAGCTCAGACCAGCCAGGTCAGGAGGTAGGGAGGAAGTCCAGATCCATTGTTCAGAAAGGGCAGCATGCATCTTTCGAGTACAGCATGGCATGTTCTGCAAACACCACCTGTGAACACACTGAATAAGCATAATACTTTCTTTCCCAACTGGCTCAACAGTTTTTAACCTTTCAGTGTCTTTTCTCTTCATGACAGTTGTGAGGCAAAAATGAAAGATTTTCGGACAGACCCTCACCTTCAGTGCAAGGCACCTGTGAGAAATTCCCCTGAAGGCAGGAAATGTTCCCTGTGGATGCTTTGGCATCTACCCAGTGGGCGAAGGGTTGAGCCTGGAGGAATGGGGGGATTGGCCCAGGCTCCGTCCTTGTTCAGGATCCCTGAGTGCAGCAAACAGGAGAGTTCCTGGCTGGGAGAGGCCCCACTCAGAGGGAGTCGCTAGCCCAGGAGTGTCACTATAGGACACGAAAGAACACAAGCTCACCTCATTGTTCTCAAGGTGAAGTAAAAAGGGCAAGTTTATTTTCTGACTCCAACATTTACAGTTTTCCAAAAGTGACAGTGGATTGGAGGGTCACTGTCCCATCTCTCCAATGACACTGGACAAACCAACAGTGCATCAACTATCTCCTCCTCCATAAAGGAATGCAAAACAATGAGTTATTTACAGAAAGTGTGTGAGAAAGTTCACTACAAGAATGTCAACATCAGAAGGCTTAGAAAATCTTAAAATACCAGGGCGACATCTCACCCTTTTCCATTTAAAAAAGAAAAAAAGAAAATGAACAATATGAAAAAGAAAACATGAACAATGTTCAGTGCCCACTTGCGGAGGAATCATCAGAGTGATCACTCTCATCATCTGCATCTGACAATTCACCCGCTTGATGCCTTTCAGGTTGGTCACGGTTTCCATCTTGCTCGTCGGCTGGATTCTGTCTCTGCGGTCGCAGGTCAGGGCAAACACACTTCGAAGGTACCCAGCATACCCCAGTATCTGTGGATACACAAACATACCTGCGCCCCAAAGCGATAAGGTCATAGGCACCTTCCCACTGTTTGGTGAATAAATTCCACACCCGAACCTTCGCTCGATGTTGATGTGCCTTGTCCGCAGCCTGCAACGAGAGATGGTGATTCAAAGTGACAGGATTATTTGAGTTCTGTGGCACTGTGAGATGATTGACTGCGCACAAAACTTTTGCCAACCGACTGTGCGGGGTTTCACCCTGCATTCCCCGTTTTTGTTTTTGAAGAACTCACTTCAGAGTACCATGAGTGCCTTCTACAATACCTTGACCAGTCGGAGAATGAGGGATACAAAACTTTTGCGAGACACCCCACAACTGCAGGAATTGCCACACCATTTGCGATGCGCAAGCAGGACCTGCAGAAGGTACACGCCCAGAACGGCAAAGGCCTGCCTCCAGTGGGCAAGGACATCATGAGCCTTCTCCCCAGTGTGAGCCAAAGCCCACATCGCAGAGGAGAACGTGTCCACAGTGACATGCACATACTTGAGCCGGCCAAACTCGGCGACCTGGGTGACATCGGTCTGCCAAAGCTCCAAGGCCCTAAGCCTGGAATTTACCCCAGCCAGCAAAGGCGGAGCAAGTGCATGGCAGTCATCACATGACTCAACAATGTCACGAGCCTCAGCTGGCGTCGGCTGAAACTGCTTCTGCAGGGTATGTGCGTTTTGGTGGAAAAACCCATGGGATGCCTTGGCCTGCGCGAGTGTATCAGGCTGAGGCGCTACCCACGCTGGGTTAGCCAACTTGTCAGCCCTCACATTACCTTCCACTAAAAAGCCTGGCAAACTGGTGTGACTACTCACATGCAGAACATAGAATGAATGAACCCAGGCCTGAATGGCACACCACAAGGTCTTCAGTAAATGAAACAAGGCAGGATTACCGACCTCCTTCAAAACCAAATGACCCAACTGGTGTGCAATATCAGCCACATGGGCGTAATCCGTGACCAAGTTGAAAGGTTCCTGGGAAAATTTCTCAAATGCCATAACAGCAGCCCTCAGTTACAACCAATTGGGCTGACCCATCCTCATGGCCTTCCAGAACCTGCCACTCAGATCCGTCCCTCCAGGTAACAATGGCTTTTCCTGTTTTCCCTGAACCTGAAGACGGTGGGTCCTTGCACAGGCTCCTGACTATTCTTGGGCTGCAAAGAAATTGGTGTGGATTTCGCCATATGCAGTAGCCAATGACTGGGCAGATGATAAATGACCTGCCCTGAAAAATTTTCCAGAGCACTCTGCAGGGACACACTGTTTGCAAAGCTCCAGTCAAAATCCTCCCATTGCACCAGGAGTATGATCTTTGCAGGATCCGCACCCATCAATTCCAAACACCGTTGTCGGCATTTGATTATCAAGCGAGCAATCAGCTCAAACAATGCAGCTGCCGTCTTCTGCAGCTGATGGGACAGGAAAACCCATTCCAACACATGCAAGGAATCAGACCATTTGTCACTCCATTGGCCAATGGTGCCCGTGGGATATGAATCTGGAGTGGTGATGAACACAGTGACAGCAACGGAGGGATCAATGCGATAACCTTGGCAAGCATTGAAACCGCTTGCTGAACCACCTCCAACGCCTTAAGTGCCTCAGGGGTCAGTGTGCGAGGTGACTTTAGATCAGAGTCTCATTTCAACAAATCAGACAGAGGAGACAGCTGTGCGTCGGTCAGCCCCAAGTACAGATGTAACCAAGTGATGACACCTACCAATTTCTGAGCATCATTCAGTGTCTTCACAGAATGCACAAATTGCACCTCCTGGTGACAGATCGTCCATTCCAGAATTTTGACCTCCAAGTTCTTCCAACGTGGTTGTTTTTGAACCTTTTCTGGAGCCACCTGCAGTCCATGAGCATGCAAAGCATCAAGCAACCGAGGCTGAATCCTCAGCAGCTCATCCTGGGTGGACACGGCCACCAAAATGTCGTCCATATAATGATACAGACACGCATCAGGAAACTGCTTGCCAACTCCACACAAGGCACAGGCCACATACCACTGGCATATGGCAGGAGAATTACGCATGCCCTGGGGCAATGTCCTCCATTGATATCTCTGTGCAGGTTCAGTCTCGTTAATCGCTGGAACTGAGAAGGCAAACTTCGATCTGTCATCGGGATGCAAAGGAATCATAAAGAAACAATCCTTCAGATCGACAATGAGGACTGGCCAGTCTGCAGTAAGCATGGTAGGCGATGGCATGCCCGCCTGCAATGTTCCCATGCTTTCCATCACGGCATTAACCTTACGGAGGTCTTGCAACAACCTCCATTTCCCAGATTTCCTTTTGATGCAGAAGAATGGAGTGTTCCAGGGAATGGTAGAAGGCTCCAGATGACCCTGGTCCAACTGTTCCTGCACCGGATTCTGAAGAGTGACCAATTTATCTTGAGGGAGGGGCCACTGCTTCTCCCAGACAGGCTTGTCCAGCAGCCACCGTATAGGAGGTGCAGGACACTCTGCGTCCTTCATCGCAGTGGCCCACATCAAAAATCTGTCTCGATGCGCACCCCCCAGACAGACAGAACATCCCTCCCCCAGAGGTTGGGAGGAGTTGAAGTAACATGAGGCCTAACCCAGGCCATCTGTCCCTCTGGGTTCATGAGCAGCACGGGCTGCAGGCTCACGTAGCATTGTGCCGTCCCTCCCAGGCCCACAACAGACGATTCCACTGGATCCAGGGGCCACTCCGAGGGCCAGGCTGTCAAGAAGCCTGCAGAGGTGGATCTCCGACAGCGTCGCACCAGGAATGGACAGGGTACACAGCATCTCGTAACGGTCCTTGGTCAGGACCGCAGTCCAGTGAACTTGAGGCAGCCCAGTGGATCCAAAGCCACCAGCTCCACACAACTTGTCAGCTGTCCTGCGAACAGAGGACTTAAAAGGCACAAGTTGAGCAAGTCGTGTCCCTTTTGGGATCATGACGGGAGGGGGTGGGTGTGGAGACCATGGCACAAATCTGCCCTGTGAAATCTGCATCAATGAGCCCCAGGTGCACAATGATGCCCTGAAGGGTGGCACTAGACCTCCCCATAAGGAGAGCACTAATGCCCCCACCCAAGGGATCAAAGGCATCCAGGAGAGCCTTGTGTATTTTACAAGATTCTAAGACAACTGTTGCTGCGGTGCAGACATCCACACCTGCTGATCCGTGGGTGCTGGCTGCAAGCTGGGAAAGGAGACCTCCATTGGCTCCTGGGTATGGAGAGAAGCTTGTGTCTGGGCATGTCCCTGCTGCACGCTCTGCTTCACGTTTCCCAAGTCCGGTAAACCCTGGCCATTAACATGAACAGTCACCTTGCAGATAATGGACATGTGATTCGTCCTACCACACTGACCACACAAGAGCATGGGGAATTTGACCTTCCATGCTTTCTTCCCCTACTTCTTGCCACCCTGCACAGTCCCCTGCTGTGGCCGCCTTGCCCTGCGGTGCCACCCAGACTGGCTGCACAGTGGCAGCCACAGCAGCCAACTTCCAGCCCGAGGGGATGATGTCCGCACAGGCCTCTGCCATCTGGGAGACAGCAGGAAAACCAGGCACAGCTGCTATGACCCTCCTACAAGCATCGTTGCAATTACACCTCGCAAGGTTTGCAATCACAATCCTCCTTGCCACAGGATCAGGCACCTGCCTCTCCACAGAGGCAGCCAGCCTTGCCACAAATGCCATGAAAGGCTCATCAAATCATCCCCCTGGACAATGGTCGCAAATGGCTACCTCGGAGCAGCCATTTCCAGGGTCTGAACAATCGCTGCCATGCCCAGTGTGTGGCACTGGTCAAGCACAAGGGGATCGAATCCACTCTGCCCCTGAGTATTTTCATAAATCCCTGTTCCCAACAGCATGTCAGCGACATCCACACGCCTGGGGTCCTGTGGCCCCAGCACAACATTCTGCACCACCGCATCGGCTGCCAAATGAGACCACTTGGTCTCAAAAACATCAAACTGCACAGGGTCAAAAAGACACGACGCCACACGACAGAGGTCATGAGGCATCAGCATGTCCATAGCAACCCTCCGGAGAGTCTGCATAACCTCAGCAGACCCCAAACCATGCTGAGCAACCGCATCACGGACTTCCCCCTCCAGCTTATACGAAAGGGGTTGATGGGTGTTATGAGTAACACCCCTCAGCACAGGGAAAGCCTGGGAAGTCCCTGGCAAAGCCACAGCACCTGCTGTGTTCCGGTCCTTGGGCCCCAGAGGGACAAGGGTAGATGATCGACTGGGAGGCAGGTCAACACCACTCACCCCTGCACCCCCTGCAGCACCGGCAGAACCAGAGGACCCCACTCTGCAACCCTGCGGATGCCGCGAGGAGGCAGGCTCAGACATCTCATCGGTTTTAGTATTGGCTTCTCGCCAGAAACATACAGGGTTCCTCAGACACACAGTCACCTGGCATGAGAGAAACATCCACAAATTCAACGAGGAGGCGCCACGGCCCCGGGAACCCACCAGCCTCCCACTGGCCGTGTCAGCATTTGCACTAAAGGTAAATACCTCAGCACCGCAGCCGCAACAGGGGGTGCCTTGGCAGGCACAGGTGCCAGCATGGCCTGCAAACCCAGTGTGGACTGGGATGAGACCAGCACGGGGCCCCCGGCCCCCAACATGGGGGAGGAGGGGGATGCCGTAAGAGGCGGGACCCGCGGAGCCACATCACTGCAGAGCAGCACAAGGGAGCCTGGCACAGCCCCTATGAGCGTCCATCCTGAACCGCAAGACTCCACAGTGGGCACTGCCCCGGCCAAGTGGAGTGGGGCGGGCTGCCTGCCCACCAGAGTGGGGCCAGACGGAACACTGTCCATGGCCCCACACCCCCACGGCTTCCACTGACTGCGCGTCCCTGGCAGACTGCACAGACTCAGAGATGGGTTAAGCCACCCTCCCCACCAATGAGCCCAACTCGAAGGCAGTTGGACCTGCTCCTGCCGTGCTCAGGGGGAACGTCGTGGAAACACCGCAGTTTGGACAAAGAGTTGTCACCGAATCAGACTCCATCCGAGGCAGAGGCTGATCCTCAAAGGCCGGGAAGGCACAAAGAGAGGACAGCACGCCCTCCGCCCTGCCGCCCGCACAGGGCGAGGCAAGGATGACCTGCCAAATCCACAGAGCCATCCCCCAGTTGGACCTGTTCCCCAAAACACCATCCTAGGTCCAGGGGGAGGGCTCTACATCACACAGAAACTCAAACTCTCCCTCGTCCACGTCCGAGACAGGAGCGCATCCCTGGGAAATCTGAGAGGTGCAAGAACCAGACCCCTGCCAAAGCTCCTCACACTTCTTCCACTGCATCAGCAGCGATCCCACTTCTACAGTGCAATCATCAAAGAGGGCCTGCATGAGGCGGACCCCCATGAGAAACCGCGCCTCCCTGGAGAACACCTTCGCAGGGTCCGAAAAGAGCTCTCGCTCTCAGGCCCACAGAAACAATCTCTCAAAATCATCCCAGGAAACAGAAACCTGTTTCCACTCCAGGACCCCTGTCCAGACATCCAAAATGAGGGAATCCTCCTTGAAACCCACAGCGGTTGCCATTACCCCAAGAACAACAGACAAAGCACCAAAGAGGGGGAACAATACAACCTCACCGACAATCTGCGCTCTGTCTCAGCCTGGGCTGCAGTACACTTAGGCGGTCACCAGATCTCACTGTAGAACACAAAAGAACAGAAGCACACACCACTGTTCTCAAGGTGAAGGAAAAAGGGATATTTTATTTTCTGACTCCAACATTTATAGTTTTACAAAAGTGACAGTGCCACCTCTCCAATGACACTGGTCAAAACAACAGCCCTTCAAATCTCTCCTCCTCCATAAAGGAATGCAAAATAATGAGTTATTTACAGAAAGTGGTTGAGAAAGTTCGCTACAAGAATGTCAACATCAGAAGACTTAGAAAATCTTAAAAATCAGGGTGACACAAGTCTGGCTAGACATGGTCTCTGGTGACTGCCTCTCTGGTGACTGCCCCTGCACCACTGGGGCTCACTAGTTTCCTTCCTATGGAGACCATTGTGACACTGCGGAGCATTGTGGATCCAATGGGCCATGGTGACACTGCAAGCCCTTTTGGAACCTGTTACACTGTTGGGCCTTAAGGAACCAAGAGGAACATTGTGACCCTGCAGGGTACCATGGATCCAAGGGGGCACTGTGACACTATGGGGCCTTGTGGAACCAAGAACATCTTTGTGGCTCTGTTGGGCCCCATGGTCCCAAGGGACCAGTGTGAAGCAGCAGGGCTTTGTGGAACCAAGAGGCCATTGCTGCATTTCAGGGCCTCGTGGAGCCAAAGGGCCGTTGTGATCCTGCAGGGCACTGTGGATCAATGCAGAGCATTGTGGCATTACAAGGCCCCATGGAATCATGGAGACCGTTGTGACCCTGCAGGACCTCAAGGAGGGTAGGGGCCATTGTGACACTATGGGAAGTTGTGGAAACAAGGGAATCATTGTTGCACTACTGGGCCCCAATGGAACCAAGGGGCCATTGGACACCCAAAGTCCACTATGACACTGTGCGGCCTTGGGCTTGTGGAACCATGGAGACCATTAAGATCCTTTAAGGACTTGTGTAGCCAAGGGGCCATTATGACACCTTAGGGCCTCATGGAAGCAAGGAGCCATTGTGACACAGCAGGGCCCTGAGGAAGCAAGGGAACATGAAATATGTGTGGCTGCCTTGGTCTCTCAGGGATCACCTGATAGGTCTGGCGGACCTTGGAATGTGGAAGGCCGCTCCCATCTGCCCCGGAAACACTGGGGCTCTGGGCTCTTCTTTTATGGAAAAGAACTGTCCATTTTTTCCAGGCATGCATGGCCAAAATTTGGATTCCACTTCCAAATTTCTGTGTATCCAAGGATTGCTGCCAGACAAAAGTTGCCAGGACAGACAAGTCTGGCTGGTCTTTGACTCCTGAGGGGCACCACTCACCTGTTTTCCAAACATTGGAAAGAGCTCTGTGCTTTTCTTTTTATGAAAAAAACCCATCCCTCTTCTCCATGCACAAATGTTTTAAATTAGGACTCCACATCCATAATTTCAAATATCCAAGGGTTGCTCCAAGCAAACCTGCCTGGACAGACAGGTCAGGCTTGCCTTGGCCTCTGGTGGTTGCTGTTCATCAACTCCTGAAACATGGGGGCTCTGTGGTTTCCTTTGCATGGGGACCAAAGTGACATTTGTTAGCCTTGTGAAATGAAGGAGCCATTGTGGCACTGCAGAGCCTCGTGGAACCAAGGACATCATTGTGGCTCTGTTGGGCCACATGGTCCCAAGGGGCCAGAGCAAAGCAGCGGTGTGGGAGTTAGCCTGGCTGTAACTCAGAGTCAGCCAGATTTTACCCTAGAAGACCTGGGCGCAAGTTTGAAGCCCTGGGAATCATTTGTTTAACCTAGGGTGAGCTTGAGGGTTCCTTCATATGCCTTTAGTGTTGTTATGCTAAGTTGTCCAAGTTCTCCTCCCCTATTTGTTACTTGTTTCCCCTCTTTGGTTTTTGTTCTAGAGTGTTCTACCCCCCAAGTGTATACATTGTTGCTTCGCCTTTATCTCAGATATTTGGATCCCACACCCCTCATGCTGTGCTCGACTTCTCCATGTTTATTGTTTTTCACCCTGTTACTAAAGTTTTTTTTGGTAACTCCATTGATCCTGCTTGTAGGAGCATCAGGGGGTAGGACAGTTGGGATGGATGGAGATGATAGATCTCTGAAGCCAGGTCTTGAACTTGTGGTTTATTGCAAAGGGTGTGTGTCAGGACCCAGGACATCCCTCTGGCTGTCCTGAGCACCAAGACCCCTGCCAGGGGTCTCAAAGACCCTGGCACAGAGTCCAAAATGCCTGTGGTTTTGATTATGACCCATGGAGGAGCAAATTACCAACGTTGTATGAAGGTCAGCAGGGCACAAGAGGTTAAGTAGAATATCAGTGAAGTTAGCACAGGGGAGAAAAGTAGATTTTAGAATTTTTGGTATGGGGGTTCAGGAGGCAGGATGGAGGGAACTGGGTGTATCCAGCCTTTCTCCTTCTTCTTCTTGGCCTCCGTCTTCTGCTGTGATGTTGGCACTTAGAGATTGCTTTAGAGTAGAAGCTCACTGTCTAGCATAGGTGATAGGTTTTGGAAAGTAATTGTAAACATTGTACATGTAGTTTTTAGTATAAAGACATAACACTGCCCTGGGGGCAGGCAGAATGCCTCGGACTGTCTTGTTGAGCTGACCTCGGCAGGGCAGGAGAAAAGTTTTTACAGATAACATAAAATAAACAACCTTAAGATGGAGAAATGAAGAGCCCTGACTCCTTCTTCAAGCGCTGGGCTGGGAAAAGAAACTTTTGAACTTTTCTCAGGGTCAATCTGACCAGCTAGAGATCCCAACAGGTGTGGGTGCAGGGGCCTTGTTTGGAGCTGCCAGACACTGCTCGGAGCAGGCCCAAAAGAGGAGCTCAAAAGAAGCGCCCAAAATGGATGTCCAAAAGAGGAGAGGAGTTCCCGTTACAATACAATAAATCTTCTTCTGTGACGCATATTCTAATTTTCACTAACCACTCTGGTACAAGATACAAATCTTACAGCATTTACATACAGCCTATAAGAAACTTTACATTGCCATACTGTGTTATATTTTAAACCCTAAAAACCATCCTTTGGACCTCTTCTGCCAAGCTAGTAGGGTCTGCTCTGACCCTTGGACCTGTCTGCAAGCAGAGGGAATTGGTTCATCAAAAGATTACCTTCAGCCGGCCATACCATTGTTTTCCAGTTGTTCAGTAACTAAGGCTTGGTATCTAAAAGCTTGCTTTCATTTCAATCTCACTTATAGTTTCTCCATTCTCAAAATCTTTTGCCAGGCAATCATATTTATAAGGCTTTCCTGTTTCATCTTCCCCAGCATCTGCTCCTTTTCATTTTCACCACCCTTGCCCTGAAGTTGGGGAACCAGAAAGGTTTGTCAGAGCCTCCCTCATTGTGACATTTGGTGCACAAACAGGGACCCTGACATTCAGTCATGTCAGCTGGGGTTGACTGATGGATAGGCCAGTGCTCCCCGGGATTTTGGATTGTGCCAGGCCAGCAGATTCATCATTGCTTCGAGTGACCTCAGCCAGGATCCACAGGGACAATGACAGTTTCACCTGCGTAGGATTGCAGGTGGGTTTGGGGAAATACAGGACAATTAATGCCCATTTTGCTACTGTGTTTTTACAATATGCATCCACATCCCATAACTGATTTAGGCTGTTCCAGTGGCTGTTCTACCTAAGGCGGAGAAAGAGAAAAATGGGTAGCCGGATGTCCAAAGTAGAAAGGTGCATATATGGATGTTTTAAGTTAATTCTCACTGATCGTGACCAAATATCTTCAAAGAACAAATTAAAATCAATCATGAAGTGGATCATTAAAAATTCTGCAGATCTCCCTCACCCTGACCATCTTCTCTCCATCTTGGCTGCTCCACTTCCTGCTACCACAACCTTCTCTTCCACCCTGAATGAACCTCCAGACTTCACCCCCACAACCACAGGTTATGCCTCCACGGTCAATCACTCCCCCAGTACCCTGGGCCATGCCTCCAGAAGGCCAGCCTGGAAGTCTGCCATCCTAGGTCAAGGCCCTTCCTCCCCAACACCTGACGCCTTTTGCATCACCCTCTGGCAACAATATAACCCTATGTTCAAGGTGCTAAGCCCAACTGTCACACTATTTCTAATCCAAATGTTTCTCCTCCAAGTCATTCTTCCTCCCCGGAAGACAGTTTGGACTCCTCAGAGCCACCTTCCCCTCAACCCCAGAAGATCCCTGGGAAAGTAAGAAGACTGGCATATGGTCTCAAAATTCCTCATTGCCCCTGTATGTTATAAAAGAAGGGGGCAGAATCCCAGGTATCAGCCATTGGTTTACGGGGAAATCAAGGATCTGTGTAGGGCAGCTAAAGACCATAGGAAGGACTTACCTTGTTTTAATGGCTTAATTAGGGCCATGTTTACAGCACGTCTTAACCCCCTATGATTTAAAATGTATTATGACCATGTTGTTGTCACCTACAGAATACACCCTGTGGGAAGGGGGATGGAAGTGTTTACTAAATCAATAATAGCAGATAATGCTAATAATGAGGCAAGATCTGAATTGACAATCAACCATCTAGCTGGAGAAGGACAACACAGCCTACCAGATGATCAAGCAGCAGGTATCCCCAGAGAAGTATTGGATGATATCAAAGACATGGCTTTGCAAGCTTTAATCCAGGTATTGGATGGTAGCACCCTCAATATGGACTACCTTGGGTGGCTGCAGCTAAAGCTTTAGGACAATTAGACCATCTTGGGTGCCTGTTAAGTAAGCAAAACAATGATGCCTCCCTCACATTGTGTTCCCCGCTCTCAGACATAGAGACCATCAGACATGCCACCTTGCAGAACAGTGACAGAGTTTTTACTGCGGGCACATGGGGCATGGCCCTGTAGACTCTGAGGACATGTGTTGCATGAACCTCTCCATCCACAGCGAGTCAATCCACAAGAGCATTCAGGTACTGAAGGAAGGGTTCAAGAAGCTTTAAGTAGAAAACACAGACTGGGTCAATAAACTCTTCCAATCCAAGGGACTAAAGGGTTGGATGATGTCTAGCTAAAACAGGACTATTAATTTTCTTACTGATTGTTGCTGTATTGTTAATTGTCCCATGCTTGTTTGGATGCTTTTAGAAAGTATTACAAAATTATTTCAGTTCCATCTTTGTTGTAAAACAGAAAGGGGGAAGATACCCAACACAAGCTCCTCATGGACCCCTTGGAGGAGAGAATTGGAGACCAGGATGGCACAAAAACCTCTCAGAGACTCAGCACGGGAAGGAAAATTCTTAAAAGTACCTAAAAGTATTCTTAAATCCATAAAGTATCTTAAAAACCTTGAGTTTCTCAAGGCATTAATGAGCCACACTGAGTGTCAGTACAAAGCTCTCAAGGGATTCAGTAAAGCAGATAACTGGGGCCTTGAGTGCACAAACCTCTTAGAGAGTCCATCAAAAGGGAAACACCAAGTACCTTCAAACAACTGAAGTACCTTGAAGCATTAATGAGCCACAATGAGTGTTGTTACTGACAAAGCCTCTCCAGGGGCTAATTACAGCAGATAATTGCAGGCCAGGATTGCATAAACCTCTCAGAGACTTCAAGGCAAAAGCAAAACCCAAAGTGCTTTGAAAAACCTGCAGTCCCTGCAGGGAGCATTAAGGAGCCCCCAGGGCCATTGCTGAGCAAGGCTCCCCAGGGACTCCTTCCAGCAGATCCTTGAGGCCACTGGGATGTGGGCTAGGGGGGGATGCTGAGGGCAGGACAAGGGGCTGACAGTGCCCAGCCTGGCTGGGGCTGTGCCAGGAGGCCCCAGGGCCTCAGGACAAGGTGTCTCCTCACAGCCCTTGGTGGCACAGACCCTGCTGCTGTGCTCCAGGGCACCAAGACTTGGCTTCTCTTTGTCCCCACCTGTCATCACTGCCTCCAGTTCTCTGCGATGCCTGGGGCCTGGGGACACTTGCTCAGTCGTGAACCTCAGTGGGACCCATTAAAAGTCCAAGAAACTTTGGAGTTGGATTCTGCCTTGGAGTTCTGGAGAGGTTTCTTCAGCTCCCTCTCAGGGACTGATGTTCAGCACCTGGGCACAAAGCCCCAGAGGCTCATTAAAGTCCTTGTGCTCTGTCTGTGCTGATGAGCTGGGCTGGGCTTCTGGCACAGAGGCAGCTCCTGTTAACCATGAAGAGCTTCAAAAGCACATTTCTCTTGATGAGCAGCTCTTCTGCCAGCCCAGCAGGGCTGGGGCACTGCCTGCAGCCACCCCAGGCACAGCACAGAAGCACAGAGAGCTTCAATCTGTCAGGGCTGGGAAGGTGCTGAGAAGTGCCTGGGGCAGAATCACTGCCAGCCCTTGGCACAGGAGCCTCTGGCTGCAGGACAATGCAGCTGCAGCTCCTGGAGTGATCTCCTAAAGCTGGAACATCCCAATGCCTACAGACCCTGTGAGTACATTCTCTGATTATCTCTTGTGCAGAGCAGCCAGGGGTGGCCAGGGCAGTCCTGCAGAGCAGGGTCCTGCAGCCCAGGGTGCTGTGCTGGGGCAGGGACTCTGCTGCCTGCCAGGGACAGCTCTCAGCCAGCCCTGGCAGCTGCTCCCAGCACTGGGGGACAAGATCTGGCTGGGAGGAGATAGCTGGTAAGGCTTGGAAGTGTTCTCCTTGTGTGGGAAGGATGCTGCATGGTTCAGGACTGCTCCCAGCATGACATTTAACTGCAGAACATTTCCAAGTAGATTATGCAGGGAGCGGAGCGAGGCTGGGACTGCATAAAAGGGAAAATCCTGCTTTTTTAAAGTACTGCTCTGGGTTGTCTTGATGGGAAATTGCACACAGATATTCATCTGGCAGTCCAGGATGAGAAAAAAAAAAATTTCTCAGATGTTGCTAAACCAGGCAGTGACAGAAATCAGCACAGGGCCCCTTAGAAGCTGCATTTTGTCTTGTTTATCCAGCCTCCTCAGGGTTGCTTTGACGTTGCTATCAGAGCCTGCAGGTCCAGAGCTGTCCCTGGGCATGCCAGAGCTGGGAGGGGTCTGCAGGGCAGAGCTGAGCCCCCAGGACTGGGCTGAGCTCTGGCAGCACTGGCAGGGCCCAGCCCTGGGCACAGGGAAGCAGCTGCTGGCAGGGACAGCTCCAGGCAGCAGAGCCCTGGGTAGGGAGTGTGTGGAATGTGCCCCCAAGCTGTGCTGGGATATTTAAGGTCCTCTCCAAACCCAATTATTCCATGATTACTTTTTTTACAGATCCCCATGCCAAGACACTGCAAATGTCCAACAGCAGCTCCATCAGCCACTTTCTCCTGCTGGCATTGGCAGACACGCGGCAGCTGCAGCTCCTGCACTTCTGCCTCTTGCTGGGCATCTCCCTGGCTGCCCTCCTGGGCAACGGCCTCATCATCAGCGCCGTAGCCTGCGGCCACCACCTGCACACACCCATGTTCTTCTTCCTGCTCAACCTGGCCCTCACTGACCTGGGCTCCATCTGCACCACTGTCCCCAAAGCCATGCACAATTCCCTCTGGGACACCAGGAACATCTCCTACACTGGATGTGCTGCTCAGCTCTTTTTCTTTATGTTCTTCATCTCAGCAGAGTTTTCCCTTCTGACCATCATGTGCTACGACCGCTATGTGTCCATCTGCAAACCCCTGCACTACGGGACCCTCCTGGGCAGCAGAGCTTGTGCCCACATGGCAGCAGCTGCCTGGGCCAGTGCCTTTCTCAATGCTCTGCTGCACACAGCCAATGCATTTTCCCTGCCCCTGTGCCATGGCAATGCCCTGGGCCAATTCTTCTGTGAAATCCCTCAGATCCTCAAGCTCTCCTGCTCACAATCAAACCTCAGGGAACTTGGGCTCATTGTAGTTAGTCTTTGTTTATCATTTGGCTGTTTTGTGTTCATTGTTTTCTCCTATGTGCAGATCTTCAGGGCTGTGCTGAGGATCCCCTCTGAGCAGGGACAGCACAAAGCCTTTTCCACCTGCCTCCCTCACCTTGCTGTGGTGTCCTTGTTTATCAGCACTGGCACATTTGCTCACCTGAAGCCCCCCTCCATTTCCTCCCCATCGCTTGATATGTCAGTGTCAGTTCTGTACTCGGTGGTGCCTCCAGCCCTGAACCCCCTCATCTACAGCCTGAGGAACCAGGAGCTCAAGGCTGCAGTGCAGACAATGATGACTGGATGCTTTCAGAAACGTTGAAATGTTTGCCAATTTCTACAAATAAATGTAATAAAAATAATCTTTGATACTTCTGTTTGTTTTCATTTTGGACGTTCTTTTTCTTTGTTTTACTTTTTTCATATTATCTACAAATAAATGTAATTCCTTGTGACATTTCTCATTATGTTTCTCTCCACCTTCCCTGTGGCCACAGCCCATTTCAATGGGGAGCTGCACTCTTGGTGGCTTTAAATGAACTAAAGGATCTCACAGCAAAGTTTTCTGTAGAGATGCCCTTTGGTTGCCTTCTCTGGAGCTGCAGCAGCAATGTCTGTGTGCAGAGCTGGGGGCAGATCAGCGCTGGCCCAGCAGCTGTGCCCAGCAGCAGCAGCACTTGGTGTTGCCAGTGCTGCTGCCGTGGCCCTGCCCCGCTGCCCTGGTGGCCCTGGTGTTTCTGTAGGGCCTGAGTGCTCTCGGGGCCAGGCACAGCCCTGGGGGTGGCAGTGCCGGGGCTGCAGCAGGAACAGGCCAAGTAATATGAATAATTTGTAATATAAATAATTTGTAATATAAATAATCTTTGATAGTTCTTTTGGATTTGTTCTTTTTACCCCTGTGTTTTAGTTTTTTAATATTGTCCACAAAGTAAAACCATTGTTTGAGCCATTTCTCATTTTGGTTCTCTGCACCTTTCCTGTGCCCACAGACTGTGTCAGTGAGGGGCTGTGCTCTTGGTGTCTTTAAAGGAGCTAAAGGATCTCCCAGCAAAGTTTTCTGCAGTGATCCCCTTGTGTTCCCTATTCTGGAGCTGCAGCAGCAATGTCTAAGTGCAGAGCTGGGGGCAGACCAGTGCTGAGCACATCAGCTCTGGTCCTGCGGGCCACACCGTTCCTGATCCAGGCCAGGAGCCATTGGCCTTCTTGCCCACCTGGGAACTCTGCTGGCTCATGTCCAGCCTGCTGTCCATCAGTCCCTGCAGGTCCCTTTCTGCCTGGCTGCTGTCCAGCCACTCTGTCCCCAGCCTGTACTGCTGCAGGGGTTGCTGTGGCCGAAGTGCAGAACTTGGTACTTGGATTTGCTAAATCTCACATTGGTGGATTTGGGTTCTGGATCCAGCCTGTCCAGGGCCCTGTGCAGAGCCCTCCTATGCTCTCACAGAATCAACACTCACATCCAGCTTGGTGTCATCTGCAAAGATGTCCTTGGTTCCATGGGGCCTCTCATTGTCACAATGGCCTCCTTGTTACACCAGGCCCTGCACTGTCACACTGGTCTCCTTTGTTCCATGAGGCCATGCAGAGCAACAATGGTCTCCTTGGTTCTGTGGGGCCCCAAAATGTGACAATGGACTACTTGTTTCCATGGGGCTTCACAGTGTTACAATGTTCTCGTTGGTGCCACAGTTTCACAGTGGCCCCTTGGTTCCATGGGGCCTCATGGTGTCACAATGACCCCATGGTCACATGAGGTCCCACACTGTCACCATGGTCTCTGTGGTATGAGGTCCCACACTGTCACCATGGTCTCTGTGGTTCCAGAAGTCCCCTCAGCGTCACAACGGACTCCTTGTTTCCACGAGGCCACACAGTGTCACATTATTCCAGATTCCTTGAGTCCCCATCATGTCACAGTGGCCCCTTGGTTACACAGGATCCTGCAGTTCCCAATGTCCCCTTGGTTCCACGAGGCCCCACAGTGTCACAATGGCCCCTTGGCTCCTCTCGGCCCTGGAGTCTCCCAATGGTGCCCTTGGTTTTGCAGTGCCAAAATGGTGAAACCCCTTGGTTACTCGAGGCCCTGCAGTGTCACAATGGCCTCTGTGGTCCCACAAGGACTCACAGTGTCACAGTGCACTCTCTGGGTCCATATGGCCCCGGAGCACAACAACGGACCCCTGGTTCTATGGGGCTGCACGGTGTCACCATGGTCCAATTAGTTCCACAAGGCCCTGCAGTGTCACAATGGCCCCGGGGTGTCCCAATCATCACAGAGTGACAGAATCAAATAGGCTGGAAAAAACTTTTGGATCATCAAGTCCAACCAATGTCCTAACACTGCCTTGTCACCCAGACCATGCCACTGAGTGCCACTGGAGAGGGACAGTGACTCTGCCACCTCCCCCCTGGCCAGCCCCTTCCAATGCCCACTCATCCATTCTGTGAAGAACTTCTTCCTATTGTCCAGCCTAAACCTCCCCTGGTGCAGTTTAAGGCTGTGTCTTCTTGTCCTGCCCTCCAGCAGATCCACACTCACATCCAGCTTGGTGCCATCTGCAATTTTTGAATGGTGGACTCGATCCCCTCACTCAGATCATCAGTGAAGATATTAAACAGGACTGGGCCCAGCACAGATCCCTGGAGGACACCACCAGTGCCTGGACACCAGCTGGGTGCAGCACCATCCCCACCACTCTCTGGGCCCAGCCTCCAGCCAGCTCTTAAATCTCCCAGCGAGGAGGGAACCTGCCCAAGCCGTGGGCTGCAGCTTTTCCAGGGAATGCTGTCAGAGACAGAGTCAAAGGCTCTGCTGGAGTCCAGATAGACACATCCACAGCCTTTCCTTCATCCACAGGTGGGTCAGCTGGTCATAAAAGGAGACCAGGTTGGTCAGGCAGGACCTGCCACCCCTAAATCCACTCTGGCTGGCTCTGATCCCTCGGCCATCCTGTGGGTGCCCTGTGGTGACACTCAAGGTGATCTGTTCCATAACCTTGCCGGGCACCCAGGTCAGGCTGACAGTCCTGGAGTTCCCCAGATCCTCCTTCCAGCCCTGCTTGGGGATGGGCTCACACTGGCACCTCCAGTGCTCTGGGCCCTCCCTGCTGAGCCAGCACTGATGGTAAATGATGGAGAGCAGCATGGGGAGCTCATCCACCGCTCCCTCATCCCCCTGGGATGGATCCCATCCAATCCCCATACCTGTGAGCATCTGAGTGGCTCAGCAGGTCACCAACTGCTTCCTCCTGGATTACAGGGGGGCTGTTCTGCTCCCTGTGCCCATTTACCAGCTCAGGAGAACACTTGTCCTGAGGACAACCTGTCCTAATATTCAAAATTGAGATAAACAAGGTGTTAAGTAGATCAGCCTTTACCTTATCTTTAGTTACTATCTTCTCCGCTGTATGCAATAAAGAGTAGAGGTTCTCCTTATCCCATTGTTTGCTATTAATTTATTTATAGAAATATTTTCTATTATTTTTCACGGAAGTGTCCTACTTAAACTCTAATTTAGCTTTCACATCAAAACTTTTCTTTCTGCATGACCTTACGAAATCCTTAAACAATTCCTAAGTTGTCTGACTTTCTATCTAAAGGTGATGCTCACTCTTTTTTCCCCTGACTTCCCACAAAAGCTCCATGGGCAGCCACGCCAGTCATTTTCCTTACCAGCTCATCTTTTGCCACACTGGGACAGGCAGCTCCTTCCCCCTTAAGATTACTTTCTTGAAATGTGCCCATCCTTCCTGGACCCCTTTGTTTTTAAGGGCTGTTTCTCTTAAAAAAATCATGACCTGATTTGGTACTCCCCAAATCTGCATCCTAAACAGGCCAAAGTCTGCCCTTCCTAATTCCAGTGTGGAAGTTTTGTTCCCGCCTCTCCTTCTTTCACAGAACTTTGAAAACTTGATTATTCCATGGTCACTGTGCCCCAGGTAGCCTCTGAGCCCCACATCTGCCACCAGCCCTTCTCTGTTTGTGAACAGCAGCAGACTGAGCTTTCCTTGGAAGCGGGAGTGTTACCAAAAATTCAGTAAACCAGAAAACTCCTTAACACCAATGTAGCATAAAGAAGCAGCATTCTTTATTCAGCTGGATGCACGGGGATAGCTTCTTCCAAAGCCATGCATGCTGAGTACAGGAAAGTTTCTGTTTATATTCTGTATCTTGCACACATATTCTTTGATTGTCCTGGACTAAACACACATATGATAATCATTTCCCCAAAATCATCCTCTCCCCTTTACCCATGTATTCTTCTGTCCTGGGGGTCTCTGGTGGTCCCTGGTGCTCATTAACCCCAATGTTCCAGTGGGCCTGGCTGAGCTGGCAGGACACTCAGGATGGTGAATTTCCAGTTCCCTTCCCACACAATCGGCATTGTGTAGTTTCCACAGGCCTGGGGTTTTGGAGAACAAGCTCCAGGTGTGAGCTCAGCTGGTGGAGACAATTTATCATCTGGTAACATGAGGTCACAGAGTGGGCTATGACATCACAGAGTGGGTTATGTGAGGTCATCAAAAAGCCATTATAGACTGCCTCTGTGACATCACAGGGCAGGTATCTGACATTCCAGAGCAGACTGACATAACAGAGTTGGTTGTGACATCACAGAGGCACTGTGTGACATCCCAGCAGGGCTGTGTCAGGTCACTGGGTTGGTCACTCTGCCCCAGCTCCCCCTCTCAGTTTCTCCCAACAAGTCCAATGCTGTTCATGCCCAGCGTGGTCCCCCGGGATCCCCCCGGCTCACCTGGAGCCACAGCCTCCACCAAAGGATGTTCCACCCCAGAGCCTGACAGGGGACAAGGGGCCAGGGCTGTGTGACCAGGACATCAAGGATGGGGATTATCCAGGTCACTGGGGCCTGGTTTGGGTTCCCCAGGGCAGGAAAGATACATGCATCTGGAGCAGGGTCTGGGAAGGGCCTCCAAGGTGGGGCTGGAGCCCTTGGGCTGTGAGCAGAGGCTGAGGGAGCTGGGCTGGTCCAGCCTGGAGCAGGGAAGGCTGAGGGGCTCCTCATCCCAGCCTGGCAGTGCAAGTGAGGAGGGGATGGAGAACACAGAGCCAGGCTCTTCACCAAGGGGCCTGGTGGGAGAGAAAATCCAATTGGTGGAAGGAGAAAGAGGGTAGACCAGCCAGGACAGGAGGGCCCTGCCAGATGAGAAATGCTCCTTGGGCCCAGCCTTGGCCAACAGCCCCTGGGCTCAGCTCCTCTGCAGCTCATCACAAACACTGTCTGCTCCAGGCACTGCTGCTGCCCAACCAGCCCCTGGTTTCTGTAGGAGCAGCCCTGGGACCTGTTTGTGTTCCCTGAGTGGCACAACATCCCTGTTCTCACACTGCCAAAGAAAGCTGCTGATGCCAAGTGCGGCCAGGATGAACCATTGCTGGGACTGAAGCCCCTCTCTTGGGGCCCTGCAAACAGCACTCCAAAAGGAGCCCTTGGAGCTCTCCTGGGCCAGCGACTCCCTCTGAGTGGGGCCTCTCCCAGGTGGGAACTCTCCCGTTTGCTGCACTCGGGGATCCTGAACAACGATGGAGCCTGGGCCGATCCCCCCACTCCTCCAGGCTCGGCCCTTTGCCCTTTGCTGGGGAGATGCCAAAGGATCCACAGTGAGAATTTCCTGCCCTCAGGGGAATTGCTCACAGGTGCCTTGCACCGACACTTTGTGTGCACACAGGAGTGCCTGTGCTGGGGAAATGTGGCAGAAATGCTGCTCTCTGAGGGGTTTGAGTGTCTTGGATAGCTGAGTCTGTCAGGCCTGTAAGTGAAGTTTAAGCCACGAAGTCTAAGCTAACTGAAAAGTTTCTAAGAATTGTTTTTTTCCTAAGTCATTAAGTTTAATATTAGTTATAAGGTAAGATGGCTATTGTTATGTGATATTCCACTGTTAAATCATGAAATCATAGGATATAAGTTAGGTTAAATACTGTTAAGTGCTGTTCTTTTGCTAAATTATGAAGTTGAAGGTATCAGTTAAGGTTAAGATATAAGTCAAGTCCTGTAAATTTGAACTCTGTTCAGCTCTTTGGCCATATTCCTTTTATCCTTGCCCTCAATGTCCTTGTGTCACACACACAGGGACAGTTCTCAGTTCATTTCAGATTTGATTGCCTGGATTTGGTTTGGTTTTGTTGTTCCTTTGTTTCCTTGGTGTGCCTCAAGTGTCCAGTCAGGAGCAGAGTGACTCTTGCCAAGGAATTTTGTGCTGCTGTCCCTTAATATTAAATCTGGTTTTGGCTGATCCCTTGCCAGGGGTTTTTCAGCGCTCTCAAGGCCTCGTTCGTAACAGGGTGAAGGAGCCCTGTCCCAGGCTCTGGCCCTGGGGGACACGGGGACACTGCCAGGGGGTCCCTGTCCCCCTGTGCCACCCCCATGGCCCCATCCCCCCGTCCCCGTGTCAGGCTCTGGGGTCGATCTCATGGAACATCCTCTGGGGGAGGCTGCGGGGCCGGGTGCGGGGGGACCTGGGGGTACAGGGGACCCCGCTGTGCACGAGCAGGGTTGGACTGCTCTGGGGGAACTGTGAGGGGGCTGGGGCAGAGTGACCTCCCCAGTGACCTCACACAGCACCTGTGATGTCACACAGCCATCTGTGATGTCACACAGCCCCTCTGATGTCACATAGCCACATGTGATGTCACACAGCACCCTTGTGATATCACAGAGCCAACTCTGGGATGTTAGCCTGGAATGTCAGGCAGTTGCACTGTGATGTCACAAAAGACTCTGTGATGTCAGAAAGCCACAATGTGATGTCAGAATCTGGTCTGTGATGTCACTGCCTGCTCTATGATGTTACACAGCCACCCAGTGATGTCACAACCCATTCTCTCATGTCACAGAGCCACCCTCTATGATGGCAGGATCTCCTCTATGGCCACACACCCTACTCTATGATGTCACAGAAGCTGTGTGACAGCACAACTCCCTCAGTGATGTCACAAAACCCTCTCGGTGATGTCATTCTGTTATGAGTAGAGAAGTTTCCCATTTTATTAAAAGGTTGCCGAGTTCACAGGTTGGGCCAGTTGCTGCCAGGGTGGAGTTCTAACTGTTTGTTGTTGTAATCACCTGTTTTTAATAGTTTTTTGTTAACTACCTGTTGTTGATGGTTGGGAATTCCCCTTTTTGTCAAGTGGCACCCTGCTGCGTCCTGGAGGATGGCACCCGGGATGGTGAAGAGGAGGGGTGTCCTGGGTTGACTATATGATGCTTTTATCCCCAGTCGTCTCATTCTGTTTATGTTGAATAAGGTTTGTACCTTTAAGAGTGTTCCAGAGAGTGAAGGAGGGGAGAGAAGAAGCGCGCAGTTTGTTTTCAGACACTGCACTCACTCCTCCACATTCCTGCTCCTGGACTGTGTTGTCTGCGGACAGACAGCGGGATAGAGCTCTTCTTTTGCTTTTTAGTTAGTGTTAGCTAGCTGAGGCAAAGAGGTTCCCTGGACTGTTTTTTTTTTTCCTTTTTCTTTGGACCTCTTGAAACTGCTCTGGCCTGAACACCCAGGAGAGCACCGGCAGCTGCAGCTGTGGCCCACCGGGCCGGGCCTGGCCTGCGACAATTCCAGCACTGGAGGGACTGATCAGAGACTGAGTGAGCTGTTGCTTGAACCCGGGGTTTTCTCAGTTTGTCATCTCTTTTAGAGTGGCAAGGGGTATCATTGTTTGATATTGTTTTGGTCTTATTGTTTAATAAACAATACGTTTTTTTCCACCTTTCTCCAAGGAGGTATTTTTTCCTCCTGGACCAGTTGTGGGGAGGGGCCAATTGGATCTGCTTTTCCCACCAGAGCTCTTTTGGGGGATTCTTCCCCAAATTTGCTCTAAACCTGGACAAGGGGATAATCAAGTTGCCATGCAAATTACATCGGGGTTAGCATGCAAATGAGAAATTATTGGTCATTGGTTCTAAGTAATACAATTCCCTTCATTCATTCGTTAATATCCATTAGCTATTTATTTATTCCTCTTAATGGTAACTAGTAATATTTGAGTGATTTTGTCACCTTTTTTGTCATGTTTTTCTCAGAAAGGGTCAAGGGAGGCACTTTGGGGTCCCTGGTGACATTTCTGGGGATCATTTGGGGCAGTTTTGAGTCTGGGGAGAGAATTCAGAGAGAACTTGAGGGTCTGGAGGACACCTGGGGGAGCCGGGTGGGAACTTGGTGGGGCTCTCAGGGATTCTGAGGGACAGTTCTTGGTCGGAGCAGCACTTGGGGGTCCAGGGTGGCCGTTGGAGGTCAGCGAGGGGAATTTGGGGCCCGTCGGGGTCCGGGCGGGCCCCTGGGAGGCTCTGACGGGGATCTGTGGGGCGCGGGGGTGATGGCAGTTGTAAGCGCGGGTCTAATGCAGTTTAACGGGGCCGCGGAGCATCACGGGAGTTCGAGACGCAGCTGCAATGGCTCTCAGTGGAAGCGCGGGGCATGACGGGAGATGAAGTCCCGGCTGGAACAGGGCTGGACATACGCCGCAGAGCATGATGGGAGCCGTAGTCCCGGAAGTGGTTCCAACGCTTTGTTTGGGGGTCCGGGAAGGCTCTTCGGGGAGACTCCTGCGTCTGAGCCGCGACTTGAGATCCTCGGGGGAACGTAAAGGTTTGAGAGAAGTTGTGAGGAGTTCGAGGACCTCTAATAAGGCTCTTTAGGGTGCGGGGCAAGGCAGCAGTTTTAGGCACAGGACTTGTCATGAGGGGCTCTGCGGGGGAGGAGAGGAGATGAATTCCCAGAAGTGGCTGTATCGGGCATCTGTGGGGTCGGGAGCACTGAGGGGATCTAGGGACACTTTTCGGGGGTCCTGAAAGGCACTGAGGGGGCACTGAGGGATCCTGGAGGGTCTGGGGGATACTTAAGGGACAAAGGGGAGGCGGATCCTGGATGTTCTGTGGAGCGCGGGGCATGACGGGCGTTGTAGTCCCGGCTCCAATGGGGCTCAATTGGGCCGCGGAGCATGACGGGAGTTGTGGCTACCGTAGGCACCGGCCCCGAGTCTCCGATCTCTGGGGCTGATTGGCTTCGGGCGGTGATGGGCGGGAGTCTCGGCAAATGGGATGTGGCAAACGCGGGAACAGCCCATTAAACTTCTCCCCTCCCTCCAAGTACAGCCCAGTCTCTCCCAGTATACCTGAGTTTATTCGCAGTCCCTTCCAGTTTCCCCCCAGTGTCATGCACAGGATGCCCCAGTGTCCCCAGTCTTCCCCGCAATGGCCCCAGTGTCCTCAGTTTGCACCTGTATCCCCTAGTATCACTCGCAGTATGTCCCAGTCCTCCCCAGTGTCACTCCCAGTGTGTCCCAGTGTCTCCCACAGCGCTCCCAGTGTTCCCCAGTATGTCCCAGTCCTCCCCAGTGCTTCCAAGGACAGTTTCATTTCTCACGGTGGCTGTGGCAGCCAAACCCAGCAGTGGGGTCAGTGCAGTGCCCATGGCCACAGCCCCTTGCAAGGGCCCAGTGCAGCTTGGGCTGATGATCCACCCTCACAGCTGGCCCAGGGCAGCTCTGCAGTGCCTTTGGTGGCACCTGGGGCTGGCACACACCTGAGCACTGGGTCTGTTTGCACTGGGGAAACTCAGGAGTGTGAGATTGCTGCAAAAAGTACAGAAAGTGAAAACCCCACTTAGGCTGGGTGCAGCCAGCTGTGCAAGCACAGCAGGGCCCAGGGCAGTGAGGACAGACAGGATGGGGCTGGGCAATGTGGAGCAAGGTTGTCCACACTGGGTCAGAGCTCCAGGAACGGCTTCTGTGAGCAGGCCGGAGCTGCTGAGGAGAGACCCTGGGTCAATATCAATCACAGAATGCTGCAATCACCTCTGCTCTAAAGAGAAATTTAATAAAAGACACCCTTTAAAATAGGAATGTGTATTTTATTACTGCTCTCTGAAATCATTCTCCATAACTGGACTAGGAAAACTTTAATGACCATCTCAGGGCTTCGGTGTTGTTTACATCAGACTCAGTCCTTGAGAGTGTCTTGAAAAAACTTCTCAAGAACTCAAAGGTAAATTTAGACTACAAATTTTCTTGAACTTTTAATGGCTCCCACTGAGGGACACGACTGCCTGCCTCTGCCTGCCCACACACAGGCTCCTACTGGGGGACATGCTGCACCACAGCCCTGCCCTGGCAGGGAAATTCCTTTCTGTTTGTGTTCTGTCTGGCTCTCCCTATCTGCCCTTTGCATTAATTATTTCTCCCTCTGTCTGTTTTCTTTTATGCCAAAAGGATCCACCATCTCTGAAACCTCCCTTCAATCCCTCCCAGGGCTCCTTTGCTGTCCTCAGTCTCCACTCCACTGAGCACAGAGCTGATTTGTCCCTGTACACGAATTTGCTATTTCAGAGGGTGTCATTTATTCAGGCCTGAGCTCTAGTGAGGAATAACTCCCAACTTCACATGGACATGTAATTCTACCAGCGTGTTGCTTCTATACAGTCACTAAATGTGAATTAAAATTTATCCATTTCCATAAAACCCACCCCAAGTTCCCAGATTCAGTCCTTGTTTTCTCTATCCCTGCACCCTTGAGCCAGATGTCTTCATCTTCTCTTCCAACCATCCTTGCTGGGAAAGCAGCCCCTGCATGCCTTGTTCATGCGCTGAAAGTTCGCAGGCAGGGTAAAAATGGAATGAACCCTTTTGGTATCAGCCCCAGGCTCTGTGTGGGCAGGCAGAGGCAGGCAGGAGGCAGAGCTGTCAGCAAAGGAAGGGCCCAGCCAGGTGGGGCAGCTGGGGGATGCCGACAGCCTGCAGGGACAGAGGCGCAGGGCAGGGACACCGTGGGACAGCCTGGGCTGCACAGGGCACAGGGATGGGCAGCAGCTGCAAGACAGCCCTGCCAGAGCCAACATGGGCAGCACTTTGGCCATGGCTGCTGGCCCAGGGCCTGAGGCCACGAGGGGACAAGTGACCCTTGCAGGGCTGGGGCCTCATTGCCTCCTTGTCCCTGCTCAGCAGCCTGGCAGGGGCCGCCCCATGCTCCTGTCCCTGGCATTGCACATCCCCACATGCCAGTGCCCATCCCGGCAAGAGCCCTGAGCAAGGAGGGAGGGACAGCATCTGCCTGGCCAGGCCCTGGGGCTCAGGCCTTGGCCCTTTGCATTCCTCAAACACATCCAGCATTGGTCAGCACCAGAGACACCTTGGCCTTGCTTGTCCCCAGCTGTCATCACTGCCTCCAGTGTTCTGCTCTAACTGGAACCTGGGGACATTTTTCCAGTCGTGTCTCTCAGTGGGACCCATTAAAAGTTCAAGAAAATTTGGAGTCTAAATTTAACTTTGTGTTCTTGAGAAGTTTTTTCAAAACACTCTCAAGGACTGAGTCTGAAGTAAACAACAGCAAAGCCCTGAGAGGGTCATTAAAGTTTTCCTAGTCCAGTCATGGAGAAAGATTTCAAAGAGCAGTAATAAAATACACATTCCTATTTTAAAGGGTGTCTTTTATTAAATTTCTCTTTAGAGCAGAGGTGATTGCAGCATTCTGTGATTGACATTGAACCAGGGTCTCTCCTCAGCAGCTCCAGCCTGCTCACAGAAGCTGTGCTTGGAGCTCTGACCCAGTGTGGACAACCTTGCTCCACATTGCCCAGCCCCATCCTGTCTGTCCTCACTGCCCTGGGCCCTGCTGTGCTTGCACAGCTGGCTGCACCCAGCCTGAGAGGGGTTTTCCCTTTCTGTACTTTTTGCAGCAATCTCAAACTGCTGAGTTTCCCCAGTGCAAACAGACCCAGTGCTCAGGTGTGTGCCAGCCCCAGGTGCCACCAAAGGCACTGCAGAGCTGCCCTGGGCCAGCTGTGAGGGTGGATCATCAGCCCAAGCTGCACTGGGCCCCTGCGAGGGGCTGTGGCCATGGGCACTGCACTGACCCCACTGCTGGGTTTGGCTGCCACGGCCACCGAGAGAAAGGAAACTGTCCTTGGAAGCACTGGGGATGACTGGGACATACTGGGGAACACTGGGAACCCTGTGGGAGACACTGGGACATACTGAGAGTGACACTGGGGCAAACTGGGACATACTGGAGACACTGGGGCCATTGTGGAGAAGACTGGGGACACTGGGGCATCCTGTGGATGACACTGGAGGGAACTGGAAGGGACTGGGAATAAACTCAGGGTTATTGGGAGGGACGGGGCTGTACTGGGAGGGACTGGAGGGGCACTGGGATTGTACTGGCCTTTACTTGGGATGAACTGAGCTGTACTGGGGTTGTACTGGTCTGTACTCGGGATGAACTGGGCTGTAATGGGAGGGACTGGACAGGTTGAAGGGGCCGTTCCCGCCTTTGCTACATCCCATTTGCCGAGACTCCCGCCCGTCATCTCTCGAAGCCAATCAGCGCCAGAGATCGGAGACTCGGGGCCGGTGCCTACGGTAGCCACAACTCCCGTCATGCTCCGCGGCCCAATTGAGCCCCATTGGAGCCGGGACTACAACGCCCGTCATGCCCCGCGCTCCACAGAACATCCAGGATCCGCCGTCTCTTTGTCCCTTAAGTATCCCCCAGACCCTCCAGGATCCCTCAGCGCCCCCTCAGCGCCCATTCGGGACCCCCAAAAAGCGTCCCCGGATCCCCTCAGTGCTCCCGACCCCACAGATGCCCGATACAGCCACTTCTGGGAATTCATCTCCTCTCCTCCCACGCGGCCCCAGAGCCCCTCAGAACACAGTCCTGCGCCTAAAACTCCTGCCGTGCCCCGCACCCTAAAGAGCCTTATTAGAGGTCCTCGAACTCCTCGCAAGTTCTTTTGAACCGCTTACGTTCCCCCCAGGATCTCAAGTCGCGGCTCGGACGCAGGAGTCTCCCCGAAGAGCCTTCCCGGACTTCCAAACAAAGCATTGGAGCCACTTCCGGGACTACGGCTCCCATCATGCTCTGCGGCGTATGTCCAGCCCCGTTCCAGCCGGGACTTCATCTCCCGTCATGCCCCGCGCTTCCACTGAGAGCCATTGCAGCTGCGTCTCGAACTCCCGTGATGCTCCGCGGCCCCGTTAAACTGCATTAGACCCGCGCTTACAACTGCCATCACCCCCGCGCCCCACAGATCCCCGGCAGAGCCTCCCAGGGGCCCGCCCGGACCCCGACGGGCCCCAGATTCCCCTCCCTGATCTCCAAGGGCAACCCTGGACCCCCGGGTGCTGCTCCGGACCCCGAACTGTCCCTCAGAATCCCTGAGTGCACCTCCAAGTGCCCACCCGGCTCCTGCAAGTATCCCCCAGACCCTCAAGTTCTCTCTGAATTCCCTCCCCGACCCTGAACTGCCCCAAATGATCCCCAGAAATGTCTCCATGGACCCCAAAGTGGCCTTTTTTACTCTGTCTGTGAAAATGATAAAAAAGATGACAAAAGGATTTAAAATGGTTCTAATTAGCATAAAGAAGAAATCAAGAGCCGCACTGGACAGTGAATTAATGAAGGTGGTATGTTTGTCCAATTGAAATAAACAAAGGGCCAGGAGACTTCTTCTCCTGTTTAATGCCTTTATTAAAAGTGATCAGCTCAGGATTGGGTAGCTCGGCGGGGCTGCAGTCTCCCGTCGTCTCTCCCAGGGCGACTCAGAGGAGGAGGATATGCACAGCTCTGTCCACCAGGGGCAGAGCTGGGGATCAGATCCTCTTGGGAGCCTTTAGGGCTTGATCCCATAAGATGTTGCTCGGTCCGGGTCTCCAGACCCCCCCAGTCCTGGCTCGGGGGATCTCGAGGACAGGGTGAGGAACGATGAAGGTTTCCCGCATCTCTGCAGGCTCAGCACTTGGTTCCTCACGTCCAGACATCACTCCAGTCTCTTAACTCTTAGGTGGCTCGTTGTTTTTGGGGTTTCTCCACGAGTTTGGAGATGGGGGTCCCACAAAGCATTCTGGTCTTGCGAGTCACTTTGCATAACCCCCCCCACCTTCTCAGGTATCTTCCCTATTCTGAGAAAGGTAAAACTTAGCCTTGGGCAAGGTCCCCACCCAGGAGAAGGGCCATTACCTCGCCCCAGCCAGGGCTTTTACCAATACAAAGACAACCATTAACGACAACGACCCGTGATTACAATAACAAAACACACAGAACTTGGGCAGGGCCAGTGGTCTGGCTGCCTTTTTGAAACTTTTTCTCATAAAAAATATTAACCGAGTTTTTGTTCATAACAGTCCCCCCTCTTTTTCTTTGATCGAGCTTAAACTCTAAGCTCGCATCAACTCTCGATTTTTGTTTTGAATCTACTATAAATCTCTTGTGCACTTTGGTAATCATGGTTACTTAACCTTGTTACTCCCCTTGGTTTCTTCAGGTTTGTCTTCATGGCAAACACTATTTTACTGAAACAGATAAATAAGCATAGTAAAAATAGCAATCCTCCAAGTACACACACAGCGAGAAAAACTACCTTTTCCCACACATCCTTTTTGAAAATCTCCAGGTTCTCTCACCCACTGGGATCAAGTGTAGGAGTTTGATCTTCATTATTTACACATGCTAACCTTTTTATTTCGTTTGAAATGTTCTTAATAATTGAATTCTTTATTTTTAATACTGCCTGGAGCCGAATAACTTTGTTTAACATAGATATTGGGATACGAATTTGGCTTTTACAATTTTGGATTTTCTCAATTTCTATTTCACTGTGCCTGTTCTGTTTAATTTCTCCCAAATCATTATATATAGGAACTCCCAAACTTGATCCAGTTTCTTTGGGTAATAAGAAAATTGGTTTTATCACTCCAGCGGTGCAGCTGCCAGACAAGATCAAATCTAGGGGTTTAAGGCTCCCCTGAAATGTGTTCTTAAAGGGGTTTATCTCTTTTCCAGTACACTCATATAAATACTTGTAACAAACAATTTTTTTTACCATTTTCACCATTTCTTTGCTTTTTACTAGATCTGCTGAGCTTGTTTCAGCAGTATCCCATTCAAAACACAACCAGGCTTCCTCTATAGGGCACTCTCCTAGGAGTGGCTGCCTAAAAGTGGCAGTATTGTATACTATCCAATACACTCTCTTATTTTTTTGATAAAAGACCAATTGGGAGAGGCTAACACAATGAGGGTTAGAACTGATGTGGACTCTCGACAAGGAGCTCACTTCCTCCTCACAGAGGGGTTGGTAGCATTCATTGCACGGCTCAGCTGGGCTCCCCTGAGCACCACCAGCAATCAGAGCCATCAGTACCACCCTTCCCAAGAGCCCAGTGTGGGTCATCTTGCACAGCCTGCCCACCCGGCCTTGCCTCTTGGGGAACTTTACTGAAGAAAAGCTTCCAAGCTCTTTAGAGTCCCTTCTACCCGTTTCTCTGGTTAAACCTCTCTTGGTCTGTTCCCTACCAATTTTGGTTTCCCCTCCCAGGGGAGTGTTCTGTAGAGGATTAACCTGGAGTCTTTAGAAATAAATTGGGGAACTTAACTAGAATTACTTATTTACAGTCTTAAACTTTTTACCAACATAGTTTACACAGAACAGTCTTAAAACATTTTAAGCAATATTAGAACTCTTAACAAACAATTTTTTTCCCACACAGTTCAGTCTTTTTGACTCTTCCTTCTGAGAGTCAACTTTAAATCCTTTGGTCCTTTTACCACAGTGTACTCAGGTGATTTAGCTTGTGAAGCAGATGAATCTTGTCCAGCGCCGGGGGGTGAGAGTGGTGTGGACTCTGGTCCAATGCCAGAGGGGGAAGCTGATGTTGGATCCAGTCCTGTACCTGGGGGTGAGACTGGCCCTTTTATTCTTGTGATATGAGTCCAACCTTTTTCTTTGGTCCGCACAGCTGAATTTGTGATCAGGAGCACCTGGAAGGGGCCTTCAAATTTAGGCATTAATGTTCCTGTAGTCCATGATTTTATCAAAACCCAATCTCCTGGACTAATGTTGTGAACTTTTGTGTCGAGAGGGGAAGTTTGAGGAAGGTATCTTTTCTTTCTAAGTCCCTCCAGAGTTCTTCCAATTATTTCTAAATACTTTCTGGTAGCTTCTTCCCCTTCCAGATAGTCTCCTGTGCTATAAGGTGTTAACAAGAATGGCAACCCAAACATCATTTCATAAGGTGAAATTCTTATGTCAGCCCGAGGTCTTGTTCTGATGCGCAACAGCGCTAGGGGCAAACACTTCAGCCAATTCATCTTTGTTTCTTCAATCAATTTAGTTAATACATTTTTGAGAGTTTTGTTCATTCGCTCCACCCTCCCAGAACTCTGGGGGTGCCACGGAGTATGCAACCTCCATTTCATTCCTAAAGCCTCAATTATATTTTGTAATGTTTGGGACACAAAATGTGGACCTCGGTCTGAGTCTATGGTGTTCACAATACCATATCTGGGGATAATATTCTCTAGGATTGCTTTTGCCACGACTTGAGCTGTTTCCCTCCTGGTCGGGAAGGCTTCTACCCAGTGCGTGAGATGATCAACTATAACCAGTAAATATCTGTATCCTTGCACTGGGGGCATTTCAGTGAAATCTATCTGTATGCTTTGGAAGGGTCTCAAGGCTAATTCCCTTCCTCCAGGTGCTACTTTTCTCATAACTTTTTGGTTCACTTTTTGACAAATGATACACCCTCTGGTAACAGCTTTAGCCAGGCTATATACCCCGATGCATAGGTTATTTCTTAGGAAATGATCACATAGTCCTTGGACTCCCCAGTGAGTTAATTTATGTAGTTCTGTTAGCACTGTCCGAGCCAGTGCTTTATTCAAAAACACCCGTCCATCTGAGGTTAACCACTCTCCCTGTTGTCCTTGATGTAACTTTAAATCTTTTATTGCTTCTAATTCTTCTTCACTAAATATAGGTTCCTCCCCTTTTTCAGGTGTCATTTTTGTCTTCAAAATTTTTACTGGATCTCCTGGTTCTAGAGCTGCTTCTTTGGCTATCTGATCAGCCAGTCGGTTTCCTTTAACTTCTAAACTGTCTCCTCTTTGGTGCCCCTTTATATGGACCACTGCTATTTCTATAGGTTTTTGTAGGGCCTCTAGTACTGATCGCACTAGGTTCTCATGGGCTAAGCTCTTTCCCTTTGAACTTAAATACCCACGTTCCTCCCATATTTTCCCAAATGTATGAACTGTCCCATATGCATATTGGGAGTCCGTATAAATGGTTCCCCGGTCCCCCTCCAGTAAGTCCAGTCCCCTTTTCAGGGCATATATTTCACAACTTTGGGCTGACCAGCTTGGGGATAGTTTCCCTTTTTCTGCAATTTGTAATGTTTCTCCATCTATAATGGCATAACCTGAAGCTCTTTTTCCATTTACTACCCTCGAAGAGCCATCTATGAATAAGCTTCTTCCAGTTGCTAGAGGCTGATCTTCCAAATCTTCTCTTACTTTTGTTTGGAGATAAACCAATTCTAGACAGTCATGTTCTAAATTCTCTATAGGCTCTCCCATTAGGAATTGTGCTGGATTGAGGGCATTTGATGTGATAAATTCTAAGTCTTCTGTATTCATTAGTATTATCTCATATTTTAATATTCTAGCATCGGTTAACCACTGCGGAGCTCTCTGTCTCAGTACTGCCTTAAGATCATGAGGAGTATGCACTTTAATTTTTCCTTGTAAGGTCAATTTTTGAGTCTCCTCTATCAGGATTGCAGTTGCTGCTACTGCCTGTATACAAACTGGCCAGCCTCTAGCCACTGGATCTAACAATTTGGAGATGTATGCCACAGGTTTCCTGCACCCTCCCCACTCCTGAGTTAATACTCCATAGGCTATATCTCCTTCTGCACTCACAAACAGGTCAAAGCCCTTTCTGAGATCTGGTAAGCTTAGGACCGGGGCAGAAGACAATTTGTCTTTTAAGTTTTCCAATTGTTGATCATCTTCAACTGTCCAAATTAGGGGTTCTGGATCTACTAGTTTATTATACAGAAATTTCACACTCTGTGTGTATTGATCCAACCATAACTTACAATATCCAAACAAGCCCAGGAGTTTTCTCACATCTCTTTTCGTTTTTGGGGCCGGGAGAGCTAAAATACCTGAAATCCTGTCAGGGCTTAGTTTCTTATACCCTCCCCCTATTATGTGCCCCAAGTATGTTACTTCTGATTGCACAAATTGTAGTTTCCCTTGGGAAACTTTTAGTCCTTTCTCCCCCAGAAAATTCAAAAGTTTAATACTAGTTTGTCTGACCTGATCTTTTTCCTTTCCTGATACCATCAGGTCATCAACATACTGCAAGATCTGCACTTCTTGTTCAGGGACAAATTGTTCCAACAAACTCTCTAAAGCTTGTCCAAAGAGATTGGGGGATTCAGTGAACCCCTGTGGTAATCGGGTCCACCTTAGCTGTTGCCTCCTTTTCGTACTCGGGTCCTCCCATTCAAAGGCAAACCAATCCCTACATTCTGTTGCCAGAGGACACGCCCAGAAAGCATCCTTCAAATCTATGACAGTGAACCAAGCATGTTCTCTTGGAATTCTGCTTAGGAGACTATATGGGTTGGGCACAACTGGATGTCTGGCAATGGTTCTTTTGTTGACTTCCCTCAAATCTTGTACCAGCCTATATTTCCCTTCAGCCTTTTTAACTGCCAGTATAGGGGTATTATGTGGTGACATGCAGGGTTCTAAAATTCCCTCCTGCAACAGTTGCTCGATGACTACAGCAAGCCCCTTCTTTCCTTCTAGGGAAATCGGATACTGTTTAACCCGTATGGGTGAGGTATCATCCTGCATTTTTATTGTTATCGGTGGAATGTCTAATAAGCCTCTCTTTCCCCCCTCAGCCCATACCTCAGGATTTATTTCTGCAACATCTCCTTGAGACAGCTTCATCACTTGTACTACCATTCTCCCTTCCCTTGGAACAATCCCAACCCCCAAATGGACTTGCAGATCCCTTCCTAACAAACTTTTTTCTAAGTTAGGCAGATAAAGAAAATTAGCTTTACATTGCCTTGAGTTTCCAATTATTTTCACTTCTTCAATCACAGATGCTCTAAATGGTCTCCCTTCTGCACCCAATACTTCACAAAATTGTCTCCCAATTTCCATACCTTGTGGTATTTTGTTGAGACAGGACTTATCTGCCCCTGTATCAACCAAAAATTCAAATTCTTCATTTAGGGGTCCCACTTCAAAATTTACCAAGGGCTCTTCTAGATGTTTCATCGGGTCCCCTATAGTAAAAAGCCCTTGACACCCCTAGTCCTCCCCCTTAAGAATTCTTCCTAAATTGTCCTGTTCCTTGGCTATTGCCTCATCGAGACTGAGCTTTTTACAAAACCTTCTGATGTGTCCTGCCTCCCCACAGTAATAACACTGTCGTACTCTCAAAGGGACTTCCTGAGGTCTCACCACCCTTCGTGCACCGGTCAGTACTGGCCTATCCTTGCCTCCTCCTGGTGGTGGACCTGCCCACCCTGCACTTTCTCTAGCTACAGCAACCATGATCTTAGCCTTGGCCTTTGCTTTATCTTCCTCTCTTCTTAAATACACCTTCAATGCCTCTTTTAATAACTCATTAATGTCCTTCTCTTGCCAATCTTCCATCTTTTCCAGTTTTCTCCGTATATCAGGCCAAGATTTGGTAACAAATTGGACTTTTAGTAGCATTTGACCTTCTGGGGTGTCTGGGTCTATTCTAGAGTACAACTGGAAATTCCGCCTTAGGCGATTAAGCCAGGCAGCAGGAGCTTCATCTTTCTCCTGTGTACCCTCAAATGCCAATTGGGTATTGGTTCCTTTGGGAACTGACTCTTTGATCCCCCGTATTATCAAAGACCTATATTCCCTCATGGCCTTCCTCCCCTCCTCCTGATTAGGGTTCCAGTTGGGCTCTGTTAGTGGCAACTTCTGTTCACCTGTTGGCACCTGGGGTCCTGGACTGTTATCTTTCTCCCAAATTTTTATGCCAGCCGCCCTAATCATCTGGACCTCTTCTGGGGAAAATAATATACTCAGGATGGAATTCATCTCCCCCCAAGTGTAGATATTCGGACCTAGAAATTGATCCACTTGCTTGGCTATGCCCACTGGGTCCTCAACTAAATGCCCCAACTCTTTCTTGAATCCTCTCACCTCAGAAGCAGTTAGGGGAGCATTCACAAAGCCAACACCTCCCGCTATTCCTCCCATAGGAACCTCTCTGAGGGGAAAAAGTTTCTCTGCCTTGGAGGTCTTGGATCTGGTGCTACAGTAAGGCCCATCTTCAGATGCCAAGCTACTTTGAGGGTTCTCTGGGTTACCCTGAATGTTCTGCCCATCAGCAGGTGTATTTGCTGATAGCTGTTTATCGGGTGAGGAGACATTTGTGTCCCAACTAGGAGGAGGTAAAGGGACAGCAATAGGAGGGGGAGAAGAGCCTGAGTAGATATTAAGCGGAGCTGGAGAAGGGGTGGAGAATGCAGCAGGTGGAGTATGCACTCGTGGTGGTGCAGAAGGAACTGGAGGAGATACTGAGTTTGTCATAGCTGAAGCTGAAGAGGTAGAAGAAGGAATTTGAGCAGGTGGTAATGAGATGGCAGCCGGGGGAGGAACCGGACCTGCCATTTGAGGTGCTTGAAGAAGAGGATTATAAGGTGGAGGGGCAGAAGGAGGCAAATAATCCAGGGGGTCCCATTTTTTACTAGTTCTATCATCCCCTCCTTCATTCCCCTCTTTCTTCCTCTGTACCTTACAAATTCGCACCCCTTCATCCTCAACAGCACTCTTTAACCAGCAAGCCACATACAGTAATTGCTCAGGATCAGTATCGCCTCGAGCTGTCAGATAATTATTTAATTGTTGGCACATCCACTTATCCTTTGTCCCACACCAAGGCCATCCTCCTTGCACCTCTAATTCTGGCCACACTTCCATACAATAATGGATCATTTTCACTTTATCTAATCCCTCCGTGGCCTCTATAAAATCCCATTTCACTAACAGTTCCCCTAAGGGACTACTAGGAGGTATATCTCTCAGTCTCTTGCCAGTCTTTTTACTACTACAACATCCCATTTTTCAGGTCTCAATAAAAAAATCCCAAAGGTGCCTCTACTGACCGAGAAACCCTTCTTTGAGGAGCCCCAGCCTCCTCCACTGAACTTCAAATTTCTGCCTGACGCTCAGGACTTTATAATGAAACAACTGCCCAATCTCTTGATTGCCCAACTTCCCAGCGTCAGGTCTTACATCTATCGGGACTTAAGCACACGAAGCCCCGGCCAAGAATCCGGGTCGTGCCTGACACCCTCAGTCAGGAAAAACAACTGCCTGATTTTTAGTTCGCCTAACCCGCCAATTTTTAGGCTTCACCGTATCAGGACTTAAAAGCAAACCGCAGCCTCCTTCGCTGGGGTTTGTGCCTGACTCCCTCTGTCAGGACTTACTTTGCCTGCAGGGCTTGTGAAACACCCGAATCCTTCTCGGGACTGACAAATCTTACTCGAATCCTTCTCGAGCCTTACAAAAGTGCCTGACCTCCCTTTGTCAGGACTTTGGGGTGCGTGCCACTCATACACAGTAATTCACTCCGCACGCCCGGAGTGGGGGGTCCCTTTATTCCCCCTTGGGAGACGACTCACTTGCGCTAATTCCACTCGCGTCCCCCTGTTCCTGGCCGCTTTTCTCGCGAAAAGCCGGAACCGCAGTACTGAGGGGTCCACTCTCGCTTCGAAGGTCCGGCTGCCGGCCCTCGTCTCACTCACACACACATGCGCACGTCTCCCACTCCCGCCACCGGATTTCTCACCAGTCCAGTGCTCCGGTGCTCCTCTGCGTCGCTGTCCTGAGCCGGTCCCTCTGGTCCTGGTAGCCAGCTGTCCTCTGAAGATCCAAGATGGCCAGTCCTGAGTCCTCTTGCGGCGTGGCTATCCCGGACGAGCCCCCAGCTGAAATAAACAAAGGGCCAGGAGACTTCTTCTCCTGTTTAATGCCTTTATTAAAAGTGATCAGCTCAGGATTGGGTAGCTCGGCGGGGCTGCAGTCTCCCGTCGTCTCTCCCAGGGCGACTCAGAGGAGGAGGATATGCACAGCTCTGTCCACCAGGGGCAGAGCTGGGGATCAGATCCTCTTGGGAGCCTTTAGGGCTTGATCCCATAAGATGTTGCTCGGTCCGGGTCTCCAGACCCCCCCAGTCCTGGCTCGGGGGATCTCGAGGACAGGGTGAGGAACGATGAAGGTTTCCCGCATCTCTGCAGGCTCAGCACTTGGTTCCTCACGTCCAGACATCACTCCAGTCTCTTAACTCTTAGGTGGCTCGTTGTTTTTGGGGTTTCTCCACGAGTTTGGAGATGGGGGTCCCACAAAGCATTCTGGTCTTGCGAGTCACTTTGCATAACCCCCCCCACCTTCTCAGGTATCTTCCCTATTCTGAGAAAGGTAAAACTTAGCCTTGGGCAAGGTCCCCACCCAGGAGAAGGGCCATTACCTCGCCCCAGCCAGGGCTTTTACCAATACAAAGACAACCATTAACGACAACGACCCGTGATTACAATAACAAAACACACAGAACTTGGGCAGGGCCAGTGGTCTGGCTGCCTTTTTGAAACTTTTTCTCATAAAAAATATTAACCGAGTTTTTGTTCATAACACAATTATCCCATCATTAAAAAAAAACAAACAATATTAAAAGTAGTAACAATTTTAATGAAATAATTAAGATGAAAAATATAAAATTGGATACAATATAATTCGATTAAAATAAGGGATAACTTGGTTCCAAAATTAGCGCATAAGCAAAAACTACCGCGGGGTATGGAGGGCAGGGTTCAATGACCTTTGCCACTTCATGTACAAGCTTGCCAAGTAAAGGTAACCCCTATATGTCATGTGTCAATGCCATCTCCTCCTATTTTCAGTTCGTCACTTTTCTGTCTCCGCCTTCATTACCACCTTTACCACGCATGCGCCACCACTCGGTTTGGTGGTCGCACAAGTCTCTGGGGGTCGTCACTGATGAAGGCCCTGTAGTCTTCTTCGTTGTCCTTTAATTCACCTTTGGGTTACACATGCGCACCAAGCCAGTACAATGTAAGCCAAGACTAACATATCACTGCGTCTACATATCAAAGCAATAAGTCCCTTATAATAAGCATTTTCTTGGACCCAACCAGGTTCTTGGTCATTTTTAGCAACTTTATCTTCAGCTTCTTTCCTGTGGTCCTTGAGAACATCTGCTGAGAAGGGGGGGTGGGTGGAACCCCTCCTTTCCCTCTCTTCTTTGGCATTACAACTTTTAACTATTAACTGTTTTATTATTCTCAAATATTAATTATTGTATCAATATTGATTACTGTTTCAATTTCTATCAGCACGAATCATACCTATTTATCACAAAGGGAATCATGTTACTTAGAACCAGTGACCAATAAATTTTTTGCTTTCTAAAATGGTATGGGTTTTTTAATAAAAACATTCAAATTTGGTAATACAAATTTAGAATAATAATACTATAAATAAGAAAAATAATTATAATTTTATTAATTCAGTTAATTTTCTTTTAAGGGGAGATGAATAATTATTTTTATGTTTTGCGATGTCAGTCTGTAAGAGACGGTCCAAAGATCCCTCATCTGCCTCACAGCCGCTGTCAAGGACGGAGATTAAAGCCCTCCCCAAGGACTGACACTGAGACCCTTCAAATTCTAACCGTGGGGTGCTGGCCTGACCGGAGCTGGATGTCTGCCATTGGAAGCAGGAGGTTTCCCTTAGGAACCAGTCCTGAAACAACGGGCCCCACTCACTGCTGGCACCGATTTGTGCTGTTCAGAACTGGACTGTCTGTACCTGTTCCCAATGGATTTATTCTCCACTGTTCCTCCATGTGCCGTCCTGCTCCCCTCCTGGCAGTAGATAATAAAAGAGCCCTGAGTTAACCAAAGGCTTTGAGACTCTCCCCGATGTGACCAGACGGATCTATTGGCTGGACCACAAAGATTTAATCTCTCTGTTGGCAGCTATTCCCCCCCTCCTTTTCTCTGTCTCTCTATCCTTTATCCCAATTCTAATCCTTGTGCTGCATCTGCTGTGGGCACTCAATAAAAGGTGTATTTGTTTTGGTTAATACTGAAAGTGCCCTGCTCTGTGTCTTTGCACCCTGAGATCAGTGAAACGAACCATTGTGACCCCCCCTTGTACCAGGGGATGGTGACACGGCCTGAGGGGGTTGCTGCCCACAGCGTGTGAACGTGATCTTCTTGGTGGTGACTGCACTGGTTCATCTGCTCTTGCTTTCTGGTCTGCCTATCCCAGAATTACCTATGGCACCAGCTTTTCTTATATTGTGGTTCTCTGCAGTTCCTTCAATAGTCAGCCCTTCTTAAGTTCACTCTTGGAATAGGGGATCATCACCTCCCCATCATATCGAGTGCATTCGAATGCACTTGAATGCATTTTGCCTGCATTCCAAATATGGTCCCTGTTTTTGATTTACTGGGGAATCTCTGTTTGTATTTTCTACCTCTGTCGAGGCTGGGATTGAAGGTACTTGAGATGATATTTCGTGTTCAGATTCAGGTGGTTTTTGTTTCTAATCAGTGACACAGCCTCACAACCATGAGTTCTGCAGCCTTTCATCTAAGGCACAAAATGGCTCCCTATCTCTTGTTACAAGGCCTGGATGGTACCAAGGAGACCATGGTGATACTGGGGATCCAAGGAGACCATGGTGATACTGGGGATCCAAGGAGACTGTGGTGACACCATGGACACTCATGAAACCATGGGCACTGTGACACACCAGGGCTTCATGGAACCAGGGAGTCAATTGGGACTCTACCAAACCTTGTGGAACCAAGTTCCCATTGTGACACTGGAGAACTTCAGGGAACCAAGAGTCTCTTGTGACACAGGGGGTACTCATGAAACCATGGAGACCATTTTGAAACCTCAAGGCCTGATGGAACCAAAGGGTCATTCTGGCACTTCTGAACTTGGAAGCAAAGAGACCACGGTGACACAGTGGGGCTCTGTGCAACCAAGGGGCCGTGGTGACATTGTGGAATTCCATTGAACCAACTGCCCATGGGGACAGTGCAGGGCCTGAGGGAATCATGGACACCATTGTGACACTACAGGGCGTCATGGAAGCAAGGGGCCATTGTCACACTCTGGGGCCTTTTGGGATCCAAGGGCACTTGGGATACCATGGAAATTATGGCAAGTGTGGCACCATGAAACCAAGGAGACCATTGTGACACAACAGGACCCCATGGAACTAAGGATTCATGGAACAGCGCAGGACACATGGAACCGAGGTGCCGTTGTGAAGCTGTAGGACCAAAAGAGCCCATTCTGACACCGTGGGCCCCCAGGGATCCAAAGGTCCATTTTGACATTGCAGGCCCTCATGGAATCCTGGAGACCACTGTGAAACTTTGGGGCCTTGTTGAATGAAGTGGCCCTGCAGGGCCTGATGGAACCAATGAGACCCCATAGAACCAAGGGTCCATTGTGACCCTGTGGTACCAAGGTGTCATGGGTTGACCCAGGCCAAATGCCAGGCATCCATGTGGGCTGCTCACTCACTCCCCTCTGCAGCTGGACAAAGAGAATTTAATAAAGGATTCATGGGTTAAGATAAGGACTGGGCAAGATCACTCATCAAATACTGTCCTGGGAAAAACAGGCTTAGCTTAGAGATGTGAAATTCATTTACTACTAACAAAATCAGAGCAGAAAAAGGGAAAATAAAATAAGCCACTCACCTCCCTCCTTCCAGCTCTGCCTCCTACCCCAGCAGTGCAGGGAGACAGGGAATGGGGGTTATGGTCAGTTCATCAGCCATGGCTTCTGCCCCTGCTCAGGGAGAGGAGTGGTTCCCCTGCTGCACCGTGGGTCCCTCCCAAGGGAGACAGTTCTGCAGGAGCTTCTCCCATGTGAGTCCATTTCAGGGGCAGCAGCCCTCTGCAAACTGCTGCAGTGTGAGTCCATGCCAGAGACAACAGTCCTTCCCAAACTGCTGCGGCATGGGTCACTCTTCCAGGGGGTGCATTCCTCCAGGGACAGCCTGCTCCAGCCTGGGAGCAGGGCCCCTCTCTCCATGGCTCTGCTGCAGGGTGCCTGGGTCTCCAGGGCCTGGAGCACCTCCTGTCCCTCCTTCTGCACTGACCTTGATGTCTGCAGAGTTGTTCTTCTCACATGTTCTCCCTCTGTTCTCCTCTGACTGGAGTTAAAACTGCGCCACAATCTCTATTTTGATTTCTTTTTAAATCTGTTTTATCACAGAGGCATTGCCACCATTTGTAACTGGCCCAGCCTTTGCCAGCAGCAGGTCCATCTTTGAAGCCACCAGGAATTTGGCTGTGCCAGACACGGTGGAAGCTTCCAGCAGCTTCTCACAGGAGCTGTCCCTGTGCCCCCCTGTGAAATACAAAGCTGTGTTTCGTGTCAGGTACATACAGGCAACGTGGTATTTGTGATTGTAATATGTGTGGAAACCGACCATGGGACAGTTATAATGATGAATTTTAATAATTACTGAGGAAAGTAAAGCACAGAAGAAGGCCTTGGAACGTATCTTTTGTTTGTAATTAACCTCAAAAAGTCTTAAGTTGATTTAGGAGCATTTGAATTAAAGCTTTAAGGATGTTGCTTTTTGACAAGAACTTTATGCTTGTAGTTAAGCCTGAAAGAGTTTGGCAATAATAACCTTTTGAAGTGTAATTTTAGAATATTGATTGTAATAAGGATCTTTGAAACGATAGCTTCAGAATATATATAAAAAGAAACATGCTTATCTCACACTTTAACAAAACAGTGAAAAGCAGCTTGAGAAAGGAAGATGAATATCAACTCAAGGATTAATAGTTTCAGCCAAGGGAAGCTTGACATCACTGTTATGAGATTTATAGTCTCTGCAACTAAAAGGTGGACCCACATCTGGAATCTGGACCACAGCATCTGGGAGATTTCTTCCTTCTTTCAGAAACCGAACCACCACCATCTGTGGAAACTCCTTTCTGGGATACATCCTGAGAAAAACTAAATCACAAAAGGTATGAAATTTTGACATAAAAATTTGGAATAGAAACGGCTGAGAAAGCTTATGAGTACCCCTATAAACACCTGTAAGCCTCAACTATCAGTGTGCAGCTGGAGGGAAAACTTCCCCCACTGTACCCATTGCTGTATTGCTCATACTTTACCATATTAATTAATGAATTGATTGCTGCTTGAATATTGGCCCAGTCAAGCTTCTTATTTATAACACCCCTGTGGTGGGAGCTGGGAGAGAAGAAGGGGACGCTGGCCTGTCCCTCAGGGGAGGCACGGCTCATTTGTATACAGCCGGTGCCTCCCAGCTGAAAACTTTCAAACTCAGTGTTTTTCTGGGACACAACGTTTTTCACAGGCTGATTCACGTTTGGTCAGGGGCTTCTCGCTGGGATTTGGGGTGCCTGACTCCCCTCACGTGCGCCAGCGGCGTGGGGGATTTGGCTCCCAGAGGCGCTGCCTCTGGCCACAAGCCTGGAGGGGATGGGAGTGATGTTGAGGAGCAGAAAACAGAACACTGGAATTTGAATCATGGGATTAGGGGTGGGGGTGTTGGAGAGCGAGCATCGCTCACTTTTTCTGGGGAAAGAAGACCTGCAGATCCGGGAGGGAGATCCCTGGGAAAGCTTCTCCTTCCCAGCTGCCGGTGTGCACTGGTGGTTCTGGGGGGAGAGGGACAAAGCGTTTGGTCACTCCTGTTGCCAAGGCACTGGCAGCACGGTGGGGGTGGGCTGTGAGAACAAAGACCCCGCCCTGCAGGCCAGGTCTGGGCTGTTTGGCCTGCCCACCGCCGGGTTTGGGGGCTTTGATCACACTACCCGGGCCCGGGGCACTGTTCTGTGGAAGGTGGGCAGAGCTACCAGCTCAAAGTACTGGAAAGCCACTGAGTCAGACTCAGCCCAAGTGATTCAATTAAGGACAGTGCCCAAGGCATTCCAGAAATTTTCTCAATATTGTTTGGTAAATATCAAGGGATTTCTTTTAATAGTTATTAGTGATTTTTCTTCAGCAGTTCTTTGTTTCAGGATTCTGCAAGTCTGTTTCAGGACCAAAAGGGACCTTCAGGGATGGCAAAGATCAACACCTTCAGTGACTGGGATTGTACTGGGATGCCACAGGGATTGTACTGGGAGCAGCTGAGCCCATGCTGGGGCAGACTGAGATCACACTGAGGGAGACTGGGATCATACTGGGATCATGCTGGGATCATACTGGGATCATACTGGGATACAGTAGGAGCCTGTGAGGGGCAATTGAGACCATATTGGGGACAGATGGGATATACTGGGAGTGACTGGGATCATTCTGAGGGTGACCAGGAGCAGCTGTGAGCAACTGGGATCATGCAAGGAGCAACTGAGAGGAACTGGGAGTGACTGGGTGTATGTTGGGGGTGATTGGAAGCCACTGGGCCTATACTGGGATGAACTGGGATCATGCTGGAGGTGACTGGGATCATACTGGCAGTGAGTGCCACTACATGAGGCTGACTGGGAGTGGTTGTGAGAAAATGGGATCATGCTGGAAGGAACTTGGAGTGGCTGGGAATGTGCTGGAAGGAACTGGGGTACACTGAGAGAGACTGGGAGTGACTGGAACAAAAGTGAGGGTGAAACGGAGCAACTGGAACCATATGGGGTACAACTGGTTCATACTGGCAGTGACTGGGAGCACACTGGGGTCATCTCTGGATCATACTGGGAGGGACTGGACTAATACTGGAAGCATCTGAGAGTGACTGGGAACACATCATGCACATCATCCCCCATACTGGGGGTGACTGGGAGCAACTGGAAGCGTGTTGGAAGCAAATGGCTTCATACTGGGGCTGACTGGGTTGATCCAGCTGGAGGCAACTGGGACCATACTTGACCAATCACTGTGAATGACTGTAAGTAACTGTGATTATACTGGAACCATACTGGGAGTGCTGGGATGTGATAAGGATCATACTGGAGGTTACTGGGCTCATATTGGTGTTGAAAAGGAGCAACTGGGATCACACTTTGGGCTACTGGGAGCAACTAAGAAACTGGGATCATGCTACAAGCAAACTGGAGGAACTGGGAATTACTGGATGCATGCTGGAGGCAACTGGGATATACTGGGCATGACTGAGATGATACTGGGATAACAAGTAGATTCCTGGGATCACTGGGGAGTATGGAAAGGACCATGGACATGCTGAGGGCAACTGGAATATACTGGGAGTATCTGTAAGCACACTGGTGATCACTGGGAACAAAAGGAACAATGCTGGGGAGAACTGGGACCCCATGCTGGGGGTAACTGGGAGTGGGAGTGACTGAATCTATACTGAGGAACTTTGGGCATGAGTGGGACCATGCCGGGAGGGACTGGGATCATATGGGGAGTGATGGGGATAATACAAGGGACAACTGGGTTCAACTGGGATCACACTAGAAGGAACAGGGATCAACTGGAACCATGCTGGGTCATACTTAGAGCAAGTGAGATTGCACTGAGGGTGACTGGCAGTGGCCGTGAGCAACTGGGATCAGGCTGGAAGCAACTGAGGACAACTGGGACTAATTGGGAACATGCTGGGAGTAACTGGAATACGCTGGGGACTGATTGAAACCCAGTGATTTATTCCCAACGTAGTGGGGATAAATGGGAGCAACTGGAACCACACTGGATGATAATGGGAGCAGCGGTGCCCATGCTGGCATCTTACTAGAACTGACTGCCATCATTCTGGGAGTGACTGGAAAAGTATTAGGAGTATCTGAGAATGACTGTGATCCTGCGGGAACCAGACTGAGAGTGACTGGGAAGCTGCTGGCTGTGACTGGAACCATGCTGGAGGTGACAGGGAGTCACTCTGGGCAGGAATGGAATCCTACTGGGAGTAACTGGGTGCAACTGGGATTATTCTGGGAGCCACTGGGATTCCAGCAGGTGAGAATGGATCCTGACTGTGGGGGTACTGGGAGCTACTGGGCCCATGTTGAGAGGAAAATGTGGACACATTGGGAGCAACTGGGATCAACTGGAGGATACTGCAACCGTGCTAAGGGGACTAAGGACACATCTGAGGTAACTGGGAACACATTTTGGGCCACTGCCAGAAACTGGGATCATGCTGAAGGCAAGTGGGAGTAAGTGGGAAAGACTGGGATCATTCTCAGGTAACCAGAGCCTCACTGGGGAAACTGGGATATGCTGGGAGTGTCTGTGACCATACTAGGGGCACTGGAACCACACTGCAAACAGCTGGGACCATGCTGGGGCCAACTGGAAGTGAGTGGGACAATGCTAAGAGGGACTGGGACTATTCTAGAGAAAACTGGGATCATACTGGGAGAAACTGGGAACAACTGGAACTATTCTGGCAGCAGCTGGGATCGTAAGTGGGAGCAGCTGGGTCCATGCTGGCTGAGACTGGGATCACACTGTGGGTGACTGGAATCATACTGGGATTGACTGGGAGGGGCTGTGGGCAACTGGAATCACGCTGAAAGCAACTGGGAGGAAGTGGGAGTGACTGGGAGCATGCTGGGCGTGTCTGGGATATACTGGGAGAGACTGGGAGTCATGAGGATCATACTGGGCACTACTGGGGTCCTGCTGGCATTGACAGGGAGCAACTGGGATCCCACTGGGGGCCACTGGCATCATACTGGGAGTGACTGGGATCCTACTGGGATTATAGTGGGTGTCAATAGACCCTGACTGGGGTTACTGGGAGCTACCAGGCCCATGCTGGGAGCTGCCTGAGCACACACTGGGAGGAACTGTAAAAACTGGGAATGACAGGATGCATGCTGGTGACAACTGGGATGTCCTGGCAGTGACTGGGATAAAACTGGGGGCAGTTGAAACATGCTGAGGTAACTGGGAGTGCCTGGCAATGACAATGAGAATGTTCAGGGCAACTGGGATATACTGGGAGTGCCTGAGACCATGCAGGTGGTGGCTGGAACCATACTGGGAGCCACTGGGAATGTGCTGGGGGAACTGGGACGAAGCTGGGGGCAACTGGGGGCAAGTGTGAGTGACTGGGGCCCTGCTGGGAGAAACTGGCATCATACTGGGAGTTACTGGGATTATACTACGGGCAACTGGTAGAACAGGGAACACAGTGGATGAAAGTGGGAGCAGCTAGGAGCAACTGGGACCATGTTGGGGACAAACTGCATCATCATAGGGAATGACTGGGAGTGCCTGGGCTTATACTGGGAAGAAGAGGGATCCTGCCAGGAGTGAGGGGAAGTGGACCAGGATCATACTGGCAGTGGCAAGGAAACTGGAATCACACAGGGGCAACAACTGAGCTCATGCTGGGAGCAGGGCTCCTGGACTATATAGATGCAGGGGCCAAACCCAACAAGATGAGGTTTAATAAGTCCAAGTGCCAGGTCCTGCACTTTGGCCACAACAACCCCTGCAGCACTACAGGCTGGGGACAGAGTGGCTGGACAGCAGCCAGGCAGAAAGGGACCTGCAGGGACTGATGGACAGCAGGCTGGGCAGGAGCCAGCAGTGTGCCCAGGTGGCCAAGAAGGCCAATGGCTCCTGGCCTGGATCAGGAATGGTGTGGCCAGCAGGAGCAGGGCAGGGAATGTTCCCCTGTGTTCAGCACTGCTTGGGCAGCACCTCAAGTGCTGTTTCCGGTTCTGGGGCCCCCAACATAGGAAGGACATGGAGGGGCTGGAGTGTGTCAAGAGAAGGGCAACAAGGTTGGGGAGGGATCTGGAACCAAACTGCTGTGAGGAGTGGCTGAGGGAGCTGTTGTTGTTTGTCCTGGAGAAGAGGAGTCTCAGAGGACAAAAGGCAGTGCCAGGGCACAGGTTGGACTTGATGATCTCCATGGCTTGTTCTATCCTTGCTCATTCTGGGATTCTCTGGAACCACCCATGGAGCAGTTGCAGGATGAGCCCTGGGTCTCTGTGGGATCTCAGCACCTCAGGACGGAGGTGCAGAGTGGCCGAGACCACCCTTGGGGGGCTCGGGAGTCCTGGAATGTTGCCAGAAGTGTCTGGTGGCTGGACTTTGATCCTACACAGGAGACAACACCTGTATGAGGATGGGAGGATTTCACTGGGTGAATGGTGAAGGGATAGGTTAATTAGAGTGTAAGACACAGAGTTTAGGATTTCTGTACAGGGGGGTCTAAAGAAGTAAGATGGAGGAATTGGCCGTGTCCTGTTCTTCTTCTTCTTCTTCTTGGCCTCCATCTTCTGTGGTGATGTTGGCACTTTGGGATTGGTTATTACTAAAAGTGCACCGGTTAATAAGGGTAAAAGGTATTGGGGAAAAATTATAAATATTGTATACGTAACTTCGAGTATAAAGATAAGTGACCGCCCCGGGGGCTTGCAGTGTGCCCATGGCTGGCTGGCTGTGCAGACCTCTGTTGGGCAGAGAGAAAATCTTTTAGATAAACAATTAATAAACACCGAGACCGAGAAAGATCTGAAGTCTCTTCTCGTCCTTTGAAGTGCCGGCTCTTCAAGGCCATCCCTGGGCCTTTCCAGGCCACCTAAACAGCCGAGAAACCGGCACTCCGGTTTCTCCTCTTCAGAAGCTCCAGCAGCCCAGGTCCCTCAGCTTCTCCTGCCAGCCCCAAAGCCCATCCTGTCAGTCCTGCAGAGCCTCTGCAGCTCCTCCTCACTGCCCAGAACAGGGAGCCCCAGAGCCAGACACAGCAGCCCAGATGTGCCCCCCTGGCCTGGGGTGCCTCTGGCAAGGGAGCAGCACCAGGCACTGCAGGAGCCTGCAGACAATTCCTGCAGCACTTGTAGGATGATCCTGCTGCCCAAGGCACGTTCCCATGGTGCCAAGTCAGGAACTGCAATGGGGAGTGGGGCCAGAGAGGAAAGGGCAAACAGGGATGGGCTGTTTGCAGGGGAGGGAACAGGGCTGGGCAACAGAAAGAAATTTCTAGCAGGGCAAAGGAAAGAAAGCAAAGGTGAAGCCAAGGAAATGCTCAGGGCAGTTTGGGAGTGGCTGCCAGGCAGCCCTGGCTCTGACCAACAGCGTCTGCAGTGGGACAGGAAACTCCCAGCTGATGGGAACAAACTTTCTGGCTGACTGCAGAGGCCAAGACAAAGTGGTTTCCCTGGTGTCCCCCAGCCCTTGCTGGCCCCAGGGGCTGATGGCATTTGTGCTCCCTCAGGTTCCTGTCCCCACACCAACAGCATGGGGGTGCTCCCCCTGCTCTGTGCAATGCAAACAGGGGCTGCTGAGCCAGTGCTGCCGTGTCTGTGCCTGCAAGGATGGGGCACCTGTGTGAGCTGGAGGAGAGGCCAGGGCTGCAGAGGGGGGTTGTTGGCAGCTCCATGAGGACGCTCTGGGGCGCTGCCCTGGGCTGTCCAGCACTCTGGGGATGGATCAGCCCCTGCTCTGCTGCTCTTTCCTGTCCACCTGAAGTGTCAGTGCTGCCCCAGCAGTGCCCACGGGCTGTCCCTGCTGCAGCCCCGGCACTGCCACCCCCAGGACTGTGCCCGGCCCCGAGAGCACTCAGGCCCTACAGCAACACCAGGGCCACCAGGGCAGCGGGGCAGGGCCACGGCAGCAGCACTGGCAACACCAAGTGCTGATGCTGCTGGGCACAGCTGCTGGGCCAGCACTGATCTGCCCCCAACTCTGCACACAGACATTGCTGCTGCGGCTCCAGAGAAGGCAACAAAAGGGCTTCACTGCAGAAAACTCGGCTGGGACATCCTTTAGTTTCTTTAAGGCCACCGGGAGCGCAGTCCCTCATTGACACGGTGTGTGGCCACAAGGAAGTTGGAGGGAAATAAAATGAGAAATGGCAGAAAAAATGACATTTCTCTGTGGAAAATATGAAAAAAATAAAACAAAGAACAATAACCTCCAAAATGAAACCAACAAGAAGTGTCAAAGATGACTTTTATTACAAGTGATTTGCAAAAATTGGCCAGCGGTTTAATGTTTCTGAAACGATCCAGTCATCAGTCTCCACACTGCAGCCTTGAGCTCCTGGTTCCTCAGGCTGTAGATGAGGGGATTCAGGGCTGGAGGCACCACCGAGTACAGAACTGACACTGACATATCAAGCGATGGGGAGGAAATGGAGTGAGGCTTCAGATAGGAAAATGTACCGGTGCTTACGAACAAGGAGACCACGGAGAGGTGAGGGAGGCAGGTGGAAAAGGCTTTGTGCTGTCCCTGCTCAGAGGGGATCCTCAGCACGGCCCTCAAGATCTGCACATAAGAGAAAACAATGAACACAAAACAGCCAAAAAACAGAAAAGCACTACCCATAAGAGGACCAAATTGCCTAATGTAGGATTTTGAGCAGGAGAGCTTGAGGATCTGGGGGATTTCACAGAAGAACTGGCCCAGGGCATTGCCATGGCACAGGGACAGGGAAAATGTATTGGCTGTGTGCAGCAGAGCATTGAGAAAGGCACTGGCCCAGGCAGCTGCTGCCATGTGGGCACAAGCTCTGCTACCCAGGAGGGTCTCGTAGTGCAGGGGTTTGCAGATGGATATGAAGCGGTCGTAGCACATGATGGTCAGGAGGGAAAACTCTGTTGTTGCACAGAAAACAAACAAAAAGATCTGCACAGCACATCCTGTGTAGGAGATGTTCCTGGTGACCCAGAGAGAATTGTGCATGGCTTTGGGGACAGTGGTGCAGATGGAGCCCAGGTCAGTGAGGGCCAGGTTGAGCAGGAAGAAGAACATGGGCGTGTGCAGGTGGTGGCCGCAGGCTACGGCGCTGATGATGAGGCCGTTGCCCAGGAGGGCAGCCAGGGAGATGCCCAGCAAGAGGCAGAAGTGCAGGAGCTGCAGCTGCCGCGTGTCTGCCAATGCCAGCAGGAGGAAGTGGCTGATGGAGCTGCTGTTGGACATTTGCTGTGGCTGCACTTGGGGACCTGTTCATGGATAAAGGACAGGGAAGGGTTAGAGGACATACCCGTAACCAAAATTAAAGCTATTTCCCATGTACCCTCCTCTGTAATACACTGACACGACCTTTAGTGTTTAACAGTTCTGAGGTTTTCTTTATAAGCTCCCCCATCACTTTGCTGGTATTCTTGGATCTCAAACCCTCTGCAATGCTTCTGCACTCAGGGAGATCAGAACAAGTTCTATGAGGCGAGATGATGACTGAGGGAAGATGGTCTGATGTTCTGACCTATTCAGATTTTCTCTGGGGTTTAACCTTTCTCAGGTGGATTGTGATCTCCTTCCCGTGCCTCCTCTAAAATGTCACCAGGCACTGCTGTGAGCAGTTAGATTCACCACAGCCCAGATCCACATTTGTAGCCAAAGGACCCATGTTGCTCATTTCACCCGCCCAGCAGCACTTTTAGTGTCACAACACCTCTGCCTTTCCCCATCAATCTTATAACTCAGAGATGTTCTAGGACAGGTTTGCACCCTGGATTGAAGCTCCCAGCTTGGACTGAAATCTCAGGGACATTTCCAAGTGTCCTTATGATGGCACTGGATTGAGGGAGATGCAGCTCCTTCCCTGGCTGCACTGACAGCATTGCTCAGAGCCGGGCACTGGGGACAGCGTCACCCTGAGCCAGCTCTGCCCCCTCCAGAGCCCCCAGGGCTGGGCAGCTGCTCCCAGCCCTGTGCTCTGCAGGGGGAACTGGGCCTGGGGTTGCAGAGCTGCCCCACGGCTCTGCTGCAGCTCTGCCTGCACAGGAGGGGCTGCACGCCTTGGAGCCCCGGCCCTGAGGGCAGAGGCTTGGCTGGGGGCACAGGAGGGAGGGGGCTTGTTCAGAGGGAGGGGCTGCACTGGAGGGGCTCCTGTGGACATCTCCAAACTCTCCCTGCCACAGCATTTCTGGGTTTTGTTTTCTCTCATTGCCTGATTTTCTCTCTGCTTTCTGGAGATTTCCCTCCTGCAGGTGTTTCCCAGTGCCTGATGTCTCTGTGCCAGCACTCACAGACCCCAAATCTCTGTGCACTCTCCTTGGCCTGACAGAACCCTGCCTGTTTGCAGGGCACTGGCTGGGGGCACGTTCTGTTTGCAACTTGGAGAAAGGACAGCTCAGACTGAGCCTGATGGTTCCGGCAAAGCTGATGCTGGTGCTGTCTATCGGCAGAGGAGGGGTGGAAAGCACATTAGGGATCTCCTGTGAACCTATTGATCACTAAAAGTAACAGTTTGGATGCCTCAGACACTTGTCAAAATTCATAATTATTATTCAACCTTTAATATTTATCCCCTTCTCCCTGCCATTCTCCAGTAGTAAGAAACAGAATATTATGTTTCTGTAAAATTCATTGTTTTGGAAATATTCTATGATTGATCAGAACCCCTCACCATGCCAGACCTTAAGGAGCATTTCACCTCCCCTGCACCAGAAATACTCAGAGTTGTACTCACAGACTCTGTAGGCATTGGGATGTTCCAGCTTTAGGAGATCACTCCAGGAGCTGCAGCTGCATTGTCCTGCAGCCAGAGGTTCCTGTGCCAAGGGCTGGCAGTGATTCTGCCCCAGGCACTTCTCAGCACCTTCCCAGCCCTGACTGATTGAAGCTCTCTGTGCCTCTGTGCTGTGCCCGGGGTGGCTGCAGGCAGTGCCCCAGCCCTGCTGGGCTGGCAGAAGAGCTGCTCATCAAGAGAAATGTGCTTTTGAAGCTCTTCTTGGATACCAGGAGCTACCTCTGTGCCAGGAGCCCAGCCCAGCTCATCAGCACAGACAGAGCACAAGGACTTTAATGAACCTCTGGGACTTTGTGCCCAGGTGCTGAACATCAGTCCCTGAGAGGGAGCTGAAGAAACCTCTCCAGAACTCCAAGGCAGAATCCAACTCCAAACTTTCTTGGACTTTTAATGGGTCCCACTGAGGTTCACGACTGAGCAAGTGTCCCCAGGCCCCAGGCAGAGCAGAGAACTGGAGGCAGTGATGACAGGTGGGGACAAAGAGAAGCCAAGTCTTGGTGCCCTGGAGCACAGCAGGGTCTGTGCCACCAAGGGCTGTGAGGAGACACCTTGTCCTGAGGCACTGGAGCCTCCTGGCACAGCCCCAGCCAGGCTGGGCACTGTCAGCCCCTTGTCCTGCCCTCAGCATCTCCCCCTAGCCCACATCCCAGTGGCCTCAAGGATCTGCTGGAAGGAGTCCCTGGGGAGCCTTGGCCAGGAATGGCCCTGGGGGCTTCTTAATTCTCCCAGTGACTTCACGCTTTTCAAAGGACTTGGGGTTTTGCTTTTGCCTTGGAGTCTCTGAGAGGTTTGTGCAATCATGGCCTCCAAATATCTGCTGTAATGAGTCCCTAGAGAGGCTTTGTCAGTAACAACACTCAGTGGGGTCCAATACTTGAGGGTACTTCAGTTATTTGAAGGTACTTGGTGTTTCCCTTTTGATACAGACTCTGTGAGAAGTCTGTGCAATCATGGCCCCAATTACCTGTTTTAATGAATCCCTTGAGAGCTTTGTACTGACACTCAGTGGGGCTCATTAGTACTTTGATATACTCAAGGTTTTAAGGTACTCTCTGTATTCAGGAATACTTTTAGGTACTTTTAAGTATTTTCCTTCCTACACTCAGTCTCTGAGAGGTTTTTGTTCCATCCTGGCCTCCAATTCTCTCTTCCAAGGAGTCCATGAGGATTCTGTGTTGGGTATTTTCCCCCTTTGTGTTTTACAACAAAGATGAAACTGAAAGAATGTTGTAAGTCTTTCTAAAAACATCCAAACAAACATGGGACAATTAACAATGAACAACAACCACTAAGATAATTAATAGTCTTCTTTTAGCTAGACATCATCCAACCCTTTTTTCCCCTGGATTGGAAGAGTTTATTGAACCAGTCTTTGTTTTCCACTTGAAGCTTCTTGAACCCTTCCTTCAATACCTGAATGTTCTTGTGGATTGACTTGCTGCAGCTGAAGAGGTTCATGCAACATATCCCTCAGAGTCTACACAGACATGCCCATGTGCCCAGAGTAAAAACTCTTTCACTGTTCTGCAAGGTGGCATGTCTGATGGTCTCTATGTCTGAGACCAGGTCACTCAATGTGAGGGAGGTAGCATTGGTTTGCTTACTTAACAGGCACCCAAGATGGTCTAATTGTCCTAAAGCTTTAGCTGCAGCCACCCAAGGTAGTCCATATTGTGGGTGCTACCATCCAATACCTGGATTAAAGCTTGCAAAGCCATGTCTTTGATATCATCCAATACTTCTCTGGGGATACCTGCTGCTTGATCATCTGGTAGGCTGTGTTGTCCTTCTCCAGCTAGATGGTTGATTGTCAATTCTGCCCTTGCCTCGTTATTAGCATAGTCTGCTATTAATTGATTTAATAAACATATCCATCCCCCTTCCCACAGGGTATATTCTGTAGGTGACAATAACATGTTCATAATATATTTTAAATCATAGGGGGTTAAGACATGTGCTGTAAACATGGCCCTCCTTAGGCCATTAAAACATGGTGAGTCCTTTCCATGGTCTTTATCTGCCTTACAAAGATCCTTGATTTCCCCATAAACCAATGGCTGATACCTGAGATTTTGCCCCCTTCTTTCATATGGGGCCAACAAGGACTTTTGAGAGTATTTGCAAGTCTCCTTCCTTAAGTGCTTCTTTCTGGATCCTTTCCTAGGGATCTTCTGGGGTTGAGGGGCAAGGTGGATCTGGGGAATCCAAACTGAGGAGGAAGACTAACTTGGAGCAGAAACATTTTGATTACAAATAGTGTGACAATATAACCCCTTGATCAAAGATACTAAGCCCAAATATTTGGGCTTAGTATCTTTGATCATGGGGTTATATTGTTGCCAGATGGTGAGGCAAAGGGCACTGCCATTTTGTCAGGTGTTGGGGAGGAAGTGCCTTGATTTAGGAAGGCCGACTTGTGGGCTGGAGTTCTGGAGGCATGGCCAAGGATGAGAGTGGAATGATTGACAGTGGGGCATGACCCGCAGTTGTGGGGGTGGAGTCTGGGGATTCATTCAGGGTGGAAGAAAAAGTTGTGGTAGCCAGAACTGGAGGAGCCAAGATGGAGGGAAGATGGTCAGGCTCAGAGGCATCTGGAAAATTTTTAATGATCCCCCTCATGATTGATTTTAATTTGTTCTTTGAAGATATTTGGTCATGATCAGTGAGAATTAACTTAAAGCATCCATATACACAATTTTCTACTCTGGACATCCGGCTACCCATTTTTCTCTTTCTCCCCCTTATGTGGAACCGCCACTGGAACACCCCAAATCAATTATGGGACGTGGGTGCGTATTGTAAAAACACAGTAGCAGAATGGGCAATAATTGTCCTGCGTTTCCCCAAACCCACCTGCAATCCTATGCAGGTGAAACTGTCGTTGTCCCTTGTGGATCCTGGCTGAGGTTCCTCGAAGCAATGATGAATCTGCCAGCCCGGCACAATCCAAAATACCAGGGAACACTGGCTTATCCATCAGCTAACCCCAGCTGACATGACCGAATGTCAGGGTCCGTGTTAGGGCGGCAAAGGTTACAGTGAGGGTGGCTGTGACAAACCTTTCTGGTTCCCCAACTTCAGGGCAAGGTTGGTGAAAATGAAAAGGAGCAGATTCTGGGGAAGATGAAACAGGAAAGCCTTATAAATATGATTGCCTGGCAAAAGATTTTGAGAATATAGAAACTATAAGTGAGATGTAAATGAAAGCAAGCTTTGAGACACCAAGCCTTAGTTACTGAACAACTGGAAAACAATGGTATGGCCAGCTGAAGGTAATCTTCTTTTGATGAAACATTACCCTCTGCTTGCAGACAGGTCCAAGGGTCAAAGCAGACCCTACTAGCTTGGCAGAAGGGGTCCAAAGAAAAGTTTTTAGGGTTTAAAATGCAACACAGTATGGTAATGTAATGATTCCTATAGGCTGTATGTGAATGCTATAGGGCTTGAATCTTGTATTAGATTAGTTAGTGAAAATTAGAATATGCAGCACAGAAGAAGATTTATTGTATTGTAATGGGGACTCCCCTCCTCTTTCGAGCATTCATTTTGGGCGCTTCTTTCAAGCTCCTCTTCTGGACCTGCTCTAAGCTGTGGCTGGCAGCTCCAAACAAGGCCCCTACACCCACACCCTTTGCAATAAACTACAAGTTACAAGACCTGGCTTCAAAAAACTGTCGTTTCTGCCCATCCCAACTGTCCTACTCCCCGACGCTCCTACAAGCAGGATCATTAGAGCTGCACAAAAAGAACTTAAGTAACAGGGTGAAAAGCAATAAACATGGAGAAGTCGAGCACAGTACAAGGGGTGGGATTCAAAGACCTGAGATAAAGGTGAAACAACAATATATACACTTGAGGGTAGAACACTCTGAAAGAATACCCACATAGGGGAAACAAGTAACCAACAGGGAAGGAGAACTTGGACAACTTAGCATAACAGCACTAAAGGCTTGTGAGGGAACTCTCAAACTTACCCTAAGTTAAACAAATCATTCCCAGGGCTTGAAACTCACACCCAGTTCTTCTGGGGTAAAATCTGGCTGACTCTGAGTTACAGCTGGACTAACTCCCACACTGCTGCTTTGCACTGGCCCCTTGGGACCATGTGGCCCAACAGAGCCACAATGATGTCCTTGGCTCAATGAGGCTCCACAGTGTCACAATGGTGCCTTGGATCCATGGTGCTCTGCAGAGTCATAATGTTCTGCTTGGTTCCACAAGTTCCTACAGTGTAGCAGGTTCCACAAGGGCCTGCAGTGTCATCGTGGCCCATTGGTTCCACAATGCCCTGGTGTCCTGCCCTGGTGTCACAATGGTCTCCATAAGAAAGGAAACAAGCACGCCCCAGTGGTGCAGGGGCAGATGAGAGGCAGTCACCAGAGGCCAAGTCTAGCCAGACTTGACTGTACGGGCAGATTTTGTCTGGGAGTAACCCTTGAGTATACAGAATTTTAGATGCAGAATCCTAATTTTGGCCATGGGGAACTAGACAAGAAAGACAGTTCTTTCCCATAGGAATAAAAGCACAGAGCCCCAGTGCTTCACGATCAGATGGGAAGTGGCCCTTGACATGACAAATTCAGGGGTCCTGTCAGACAGCCCCAAGGAGGCCAAACCAGGCAGACCTGTTCCATGTTCCATTGACTTCATGGGTCCTAACACTGTCACAATGGTCTCCTTGATTCCATGAGGTCTGGCAATGTCACAATGGCTTCTTGGTTTCATGAGCCCCAACAGAGGGTCCATTGGCCCCATGCATGCCCACTGTGAAACAATGGCTCCTTGTTTCTATTTTAAATCAATCACAATCAAACCACAGTTTGATCATTGATCCTTGCTTCCATAGGGCCCATGATTTGCACAATGGTCTCCTTGATTCCATGATTCCTAGATTCCACAGTCTCACCATCGTTTCCTTGGATCTCCATTGTCACAACTGACCCATGTTTCCATGAGGTTCCGTAGTGCCACCGTGGTTGCTGTCAGAGGCTGGATGAGATCAATGTCCCAAGACACCTTGGGATGCTCAGAATGCCCGTGTGGGGCCAGGACCAGGTCAGGCCTTGGTTTGTGGTGGGACAGAGCCCCGCCCCCAGCCCTGGCCTGGCAGACCTGTCAGTCATACAGCAGGGCGTGATGTTAACCCAGCTCTGATTAGCCCGGCTGTTAATCAATCAATCACACACTAGCAGCTGGTGCTGCTCTAGCTCTGATTGGAAAAGCAACTGGCAGTCCCACCCCAGGCGCGTGCCCATGAGTGCCCAGGGGGTTAAAAGCCGGAGCACGAGGCCAGCCCAGTGTGGGTCCTGCCTTCTACTGGGGTTCCTCTGTTGGCAGCGCTGGGACACAAGCAGTTGTGTACCCATGTGTGTGTCCTTCTATGGATCTTCTGTTTTTCCGTTGTTCTCTATTTCTTCTCCTTCGAATCCTATTTACCTGGAACATTTTTGGGTAACTTCACTTGTTAAGGGTTAAAGGATTTTAGGTTGAAAATGTTGGAACCGAGGGCACAGGGAATATTTCTCTGTCTGCTCTGAGGGGGCCTGACCCCTGGAGAAACACTGCCTTTAACCTTTGCCCATGGAGAGGACTTCCAGGACTTTCAGATAGATTAGAATTTAGCAAAGTGTGAAACAGGTAATAGAGAGTACTATACTATGTCCCTTGGGTGAGAAATTTAGGTTTTGGGATTTTTAGTATGGTGTAGATAGGAAGCAAGATGGAGGAATTTGTGTGTAGTCCCTGTCTTCTTCATCTACTCCATTTTCTGCGGTGTTGGTAGCACAGGGTGATTGGTCAAGGAAAGCACAGTGCAGAGGTTATGTGGACAGTCAAAGGATGAGTTAGTGGTAGATAAGTGGTAGAAATAATGTATGTTTTAAGAGTTTATTGGATGAGACAACTTTAAAAGACCTTGAAACCGTACATTTTAGGGCCATTTTGCAGTGCTTTTCCAGCGCGCTGAGCCTGGGGTGCACAGCAATGCAAAACTTCAGATAAGATAACAATAAACAAGAAGCTGAAGACTGAACAAGTCCCGTGCATCTCCTTTTACCTGGCGCAGAACTGCTACAGGAGGGTTTCCCCATCCAGGGAGCCCGCAGAAGGGCTCAAAATAAAACAAACATCAATAACTGGTGCCCTGACAATGTTTGTAATAAGTTGGCTCTTTTCCAAAAAGTTATTTACTGAAGGGTGTTGTCTTAATTAGCCAATCATGTGAAATGTGTTGATTAAATGACCAATGAGGTCCACCTGTAGCAAACCAAGATATAAAAGAAAAGGATTGAAAAAACAGGTGGCTTTTAGCCCTTAACCTTTTGATCGGAGTCTGTGTCATTTCTGATTCAACAGTGACATTTGGGGATCTGTGCGGGCTATTGAGGCTCCTTTCTGCACCTCGTGACCCAAGAGGAGCTTCTGTAATAAACTTGTCCTGAAGCTCCCACTGTGCCCATGACAGGAACCCCTGTAAGTGTCTGGGAAATCAGGCTCTTTGGCAGCCTGGGGACTCCTGGGATGTCACCGTGGAGCCCCCATGAGTGCCTGTGACAGATCGGTGCCTTTGCAGCCCAACGTCCCCTGGGATGTCACCATGGAATGGCTGTAACTGCCTCTGACCCCACGGCTCTTTACCATTCCCAGAAAGCCCTGGGAGGTCTCCATGGAGCCCCTGTCTCTGCCTGTGACATTCCAGCTCTTGAAAAGCCTGGAGACTCTTGGAAAGTCGCCATGGAATCCCTCTGAGCACCGGTGACAAATCTGATCCATAGCAGACAACCATCGCAGGCCTCTATATTGCTATGGTCAGTTACCATGGCAACAATCACCAGCCCCCTGTTGCTATGGTCAGTTTCCATGGCAACAATCACCAGCCCCCTGTTGCTATGGTCAGTTTCTATAGCAACCATCACCAGGCCCTGTTGCTATGGTCAGTTTCCATGGCAACCATCACAAACCCCCTGTTGCTGTGGTCAGTTTCCATGGCAACCATCACCAGCCCCCTGTTGCTATGGTCAGTTTCCATGGCAGCTCCATGGAGACCCCATGCCAGGGGTGGTTGCCATGGACACCAGCTCAGGTCTGCAGCCAGAGCCCGTTGCCATGGCAACCACTGGCAGCCCCATTCCCAGGCTCATGGGAACCCAGAACCACAGAATTGGCTGAGCTGGGAGGGACCCATCAGGATCCTCCAGTCCAACTGCTGGCCCTGCACAGGACACCCCAACAATGCCAGCCTGGGCCTGGCAGCGCTGTCCAAACGCTGCTGCAGCTCAGAGAGCCCTGGAGCTGGGACCCTTCCCTGGGGAGCCTGGGCAGGGCCCCAGCAGCCTCTGGGCAAAAACCTTTTCCTGACATCCACCCTGATCCTGCCCCGACTCAGCTGCAGCCGTTCCCTCCACTCCTGTCCCTGGGCACCAGAGGGAAGAGGTTCCCACAGCCCCAGCCAGGGACCCGCTCCCAAGGCTGCTGCCATGGCCACCAGAGCTGGGACCAGCTGGGATGCTCGGTTTCCATGGGCCAGGCTTCAGGAATGGGTTTCCCCAATTTCCTGCTCCCAATAAAACCGCACTGCCCTCACTGCCCTCCCGCCTCCCCTGGAAAGAACAGAAGGCAAAGATTCTGGGCTGGGATAAGAACAATTTACTGGAAACAGCAATGAGATAAGGAACAAACAAAAACAGAAACAATATTGATAACAGAAGGGACTGTTTACAGGGAAAACTCAACAAAAGTCACTGGGTCTTCCTGGCCACAATTTCCCCTTCCTGGAAATTTCACCCTTCTCCTCAGGGAGAGAGAGAGTCCATTTCCTGCCCCTGGCAATGACCTGAGGTGGGAGTGAATGTAATGACAGGGCAATGGCCAGACTTTCATGTTTTTCCATCCCACATCATGTCACACGCAGAGACAGGGGCTCCATGGAGACCTCCCAGGGTTTTCTGGGGATGGTAAAGAGCCCTGTGGTCAGAGGCAGTCACAGCCATTCCATGGTGACATCCCAGGGGATGCTGGGCTGCAAAAGCACTGATCTGTCACAGGCACTCACGGGGGCTCCACGGTGACATCCCAGGAGTCCCCAGGCTGCCAAAGAGCCAGAATGTCCCAGACACTCACAGGGGTTCCTGTCATGGGCACAAAGGGAGCTTCAGGCAAAAACTTTATTTCTTTATTGGAGAAACTCCTCCTGATACATGAGGTGCAGATATTACACCAAACATCCACCATGGATCCTCAAACTCATGCAGGGCCCCTAGACTTCTAAAATTCCTTCTAAGAGAGGGGACTGGTAACGGCTGTATCCAATCCAAGCTCCAGTCTTTGTCAAAGGTGTAAAAGATTGGACATTGGAATTGAACATAAACGCTATTTGTTCCACAGGAATAATCACAGAATACCCAAAAATTTTCTATAAATACAGCTCTGATTTTTTCTGATCATGATTAGACAGAATGGTTCATTTACACCACAGAGTAAATGAAAAAAAATTAGTTATTGCTGCAGTCTGAGGTGGTCTGGATACAATCTTCCCGGAGAGTGTCTTGTGCCAAGGGTAGGAACCATGAGAGCAACAGCACACAGACACAAACACAGACACACACACAGACATACAGACACACAGACACATACACACACACACACACACACACAGAGAAACGCTGAAAGTGTCCAGAGGCCAAAGAGAAAGGATTGTCCAGGGCATAAATGGAGGGAAAGAGGGTGCAATGGAGAGCACCATGTATCCTGAGGGCTCAGGGGTGGTACAGTGGGAAGGGACCAGTGGGCAATGCCCGGGTAGATGGACAGGGTTACACACCAATGGGAAGGGAGAACTCACCAGAACATGAACATATAAGTGTAAAAGGGGTAGAGAAGGCCAATGGAGAGGACAGAACTGGGACAAATGAACATAGTGCTGCAGAACACCATGGGGAAGTCTCTTTTCTCACCCTGAGCTGTGAGGAGTGCCCAGAGCCTGTGGTGTGTCTTTCCAGGGCATTGCTACTGCCTTTTCCCTGGTAGGCTCACAGGTTTGCACAGTTGTGCAGTGTCACAATGATCTCCTTGGTTCTGCAGCCCTGCTGTGGCTGCTGCGTAACAATGGACCTGTGAAACCGTGAGGCTCCATAGTGTCACCATGGTCCCTTTGGTTCCACAAGGCCCTGCTGGGACATGATGGATCCTTGGTTACATGAGGTGCCTGGCTTCCCACAGCCCCTCACAGACCCCTATGGCCTCTCAGAGTTCCCCATGGCTCCTCATGGCCTCTCAAGGCCCTTCATGGTGCCTCATGACTGATTGCCCCTCACATCCCCTCACAGCCCCTCACGGCCCCTCTCAGCCTCAGGCCTGGGGCTCTACCCAAGGCAGGAGAACAGGCTGGGCCCTACTTGTTCTGCTTTCCTTCACAGTCCCTTCACAGCCATGAGTGCAGAACGGCTGAAATGGAGCCTTTCCCCAGCGTTTCCCTCGGGGTTAACTGCGGGCTAAAGCTGTGTGCTGGCACTGGCCCCAGCGCCACCATCCCTGCAGCCGCCAGGCCTTTGCTGTCCCCCCGTGTCCGTTCCCTGTCCCCGAGTCCCGCCCGGCTCTGGCAGCAGCAGCAGCCGCAGCGCAGGGGGCGCCGGCCCGGCCCAGCCGGGGCTCCCGGCCAGGAGCAGCAGCAGCGCCGGCCCCTTCCCGCCTGCTCCTGCCTCGGCTCCCAAGGGCTTTTTCCAGCTCAGTTCTGGAGCAGAGCAACCAGCACCCACACACAGCCCTGACTGCTCAGGGCCTGCCTGTGCTGCCCCGAGCCAGCCCTCAGAGGAAGAAAGGATCGGGTTCCAGAGCTGTTTTCAACGCTCTTTTACTCACCCTGAGGTGGCAGCATGAGGCTGCTGGTGCCTTTCCCTTGGGAATTGCAAATCATGGCTGCTCTTGGCCCTCTTCTGCTTGCCACCTGAATTTTATCCATAAAAATGCAAGTGCCTCTTTCAGTTGGTGCTACCTACAGTGCTTTCATGACAGTGAAGTCAGTATTTTTGTCACAGGCATAAAGATCAGCAGATACTGGAATGCTCACCAGCCCCTGAACACTAAGATGAGGGGAATTAAAGCTTCACAGGCCACATTTGCAGTGCTCAAACAGAGCCCTGTTGCTGGCACTGTTGAAATAGAATAAGCTGACAGAGGCTGTCACAGAATTTGTCTCCTCAATGTGGAATTAAATCAAAAAATCCACCAGGAGAAACAGAAACCAGAACTTCTGAACTCACTTCATTGCTCCTTCCCAGCAGCAGGAAATGCAGATGCCCAGAGGTGTTTTGCACTGTTGCCCGATTGATAAATGACACAAAACTCGGATAAGTTTTGTGGGTGCTTTATTAAGGGCCCAGGGAACTGGGGGACTCACGTCCCAAAGTCCGAGCCCCCGAATTCGCGTATGGGTGCTTCCCTCTTATACATGCGATTCACAACAAAGTCTCTAAGGAACAGTTTCCCCGTTCCCCTTGTCTGGTCACAGACCCCTTGTGATACATTCCTTGGTTCACAAATAAGATCATTAATCCTCTGCTTATCTTATTCTAAGAGCATTGTATGCTGTCTCTAGACAGTTTAGCATTCTTACCTTCTTGCACTAGTTTAATTATTTATTAAATCTCTAAGACTACCTGCTAGGTAACACACAAAACCCAACACACTTTCAACGGCTACAAAACTACTTTTTAACAAACCAGTTCACACACAACTCACTGTAATTAAATATTTTGCTAAATTTCATTTCTTTTCCAACATTTCCCCCCTTCAGTCCTGCTGCAAGGATGCTCAATCCACAGTAACATCTTCATAACGAGGTGGGGAGTGTTCTTCATTCTGCCGCCCACGGGTCATCGCCTTCAGCAACCGGAGAGATCGCCTCTTTTCCTTTTTGATCACACCTAAGAGGCATCTATATACAATCCATATAGTCACTAAAAATACTAAAAACATTAGTACATACTGTATAGCAGACGTAATCCAGCCAGACAGGTGAAGCCCCTAAGAATCAAATACTGTTCCTATCCAATTATGCTGTGCTTCCCTTTCAATTTCCTTGGTTTTTGTTTCCACTTCTGCCAGTTGAGAAATATCTTTCTCAACTTCAAGTGTAACATTTGGAATGTGTACACAGCAATGATCTATTCTCCTACTCAGGTAACCACAAACTCCATGTTCCTTTAACAGTAGCAAATCCAATGCCATTCTGTTTTGTAGGGTCATTCTTGATGTAGCTTGCAATTGCAAATTTAGATCTTTAAATCCCTTCTTAGTAGCTGCTGCCAACCTTTCTGTCTGTCCTAACAAATTGTTGAGCATTTCCCTGTTTTGATATGTCGCTACCGGAGGGAATAATGACTCTAATATCCATCCAAATTGCACTCCTGAGCCAGGTAACAGCACAGGCTGCATTCTCTTCGTCTCCAAAAGAAGGGGGGGGGGGGGGGTAAACAGGTCGCTCGATGCTCCCGCACCCTTCCACCGAATCCGGGCCTACCGTAAATGGGCCACGTGGCTTTCCCCTCCTCCAGCCCAGCCAGCAACTGGGCCGGGGCAGGGAGGCCCAACCCTTCATGCCGGAAATCCCAAGAGGGCTCTGAAGGACAAGAGCCCTGCTTTTAACTCCTTGGGTTTGTAGTCTCAAGAGGCGGATCCAATGCCCCACTGGTCAAACCAGGTGCTCATCTTAAAATCCGAACACCCATTGGTAACCACAGCAAAACAACATATCCCAGATGTCCTATTTCCGGTCAAACCACGACAGGCAGAAATATTCAGGCCCACCAGACCAGCCTGCTTTGTGCTCTGTGGTGCACAGCAAGTGCTGTGCAATGCAGCTCTGAGCTGCTGGGAGAGAGGCAGTCGGATGTGCCTGAGATGAGCCAAGGGGTTAGCTGAAAATGGAATTAGGATAATTGAAAAATGCAGATGAGTTGAGGGGCCAGCTAGGAATAGAATTGGGATAGTAGAAGATTGCATATTTTAGTTAAGATTTTCAAATGAGGTAAGAAGCTAAGTTAGTAATACAGCTAGCAGAAATCACGTACCTTAGTTAAAGAGTACCAAATATATTAGGATCATAAAGCTAGGAGTGATAGGGATAGAGGAAGCAATTGTGAAGAAGAAGAAACCATAGAAATACCTTGCCTTAAGAATAACTGACCAGTCAGGAGAGGCTTGGACCATGAGCAGCAGGTCCAAAGGTCTTGCCAACTGGCCATGGGAGAAGAGTTCACCATGAGGAAGACAGCTTTTTTCCTCCCATAAAACCACTCCCTCATTTCAAAATCCCACCCACCCAGTTAAGGGAGTACAATTGCACAGCTGTAATAGATATTCAGCTGATAAAAATGCGAAGCAGGCAGGTAAGAATTATGTATTATGGGTCATTAGAAACCTAATGTAATACCTTTTCTGTAGAAATAGAGAGCAGGAGTCTGCAACTCCTTGCAAGTGCCTTTGGAAACTAGTTCACATGTCTCCAGCGCTGCAATAAATACCCTTCTTTTCTACTATAATTAGTTGAAGAGTTGTCTGTCCATGCTTCAAGGATTATGCTGGAGTAGTGAATTGATTTGGATGGGAGCAGAAGAGTTTCAGCAGGCAATTTTTGGAAGAGATGGAAGGCTCTTGTGACTGAAGGGAAAGCCATTTGGAATGGAGTAATGATCCCAAAGTCCATACAGTTGTATCTTTGTGTCTGAATTTAAATCAGAATGATTATAGATAGCTTCATGCAATTTGTCTCAAATTTATCAAAGTCTTCATTCTTCTTTGGTAAATTTGTGTAAAAGACTTAGTGTGTAACCCATCTGGAAGTGCAAGAACAGCATTATATGCTAGTTGATGGCTCATCTGTAAGACTTGATCAATGCTCCTAGCCTGGGCAGTGGCAGTAGCCCAGGGCCCTTTGCCAAGTAACTGTTGTGCTGTTAAACCATACAGAGGATCACCCTGCACTCCAGGTCTTGCTGCTTCTTGAGCACACTTTTCCTCCCAGCTTTTATGAAACATCTCCTGCTGATGGGGTGGCATTATAAGTCTTATTAGGGTATGCACATCAGCTGGAATTAATGTGTTAGATGGAAAAATAAACTGCAGAAGTGACTGTGAAGGTTGGGATTTTCAACTAAATTGTGAAATTGCAGCTCAATTTTTCTAAAATCTTCCAATTGAAAGGTTCTCTGTGGAGAGTTTAGTTCAGGCATGGCTTAAAAAAAAAGGCCATGAAGCCATGCAATTGAGGGAAAAGTAAAAGGTAGTTGTGAAGCAGTTCCAAAAGCATTTCCCAGCCTGATTTCTATAAACAATTAGACTCTCTCAGGCATCACTTTATAAACAATAAGGTTCTCAGGCAGTCTTCCCATAACAAGCGAAACACCCTCTCTGGGAACAGATGGCACCCTGGGAACAGATATGGAAGTTTGGGAACCTTTCATATCACAGTGGGAACACTGGTTTTATTTTGTGTAAACAATCAACGGTATTGTAAAACAAAAGGAGTGGTTAGAGTTTTCTCTGTTAGCCTATCATGAACCTGGATTTTGGAATATGCATGAATTTCATTAACACTATTATTTAAACTGGCTGATCGATCAATAAAACTATTATTTAAACTGGCTGATCGATCAATAAACCTGAGTTCAATGCATCAAAGGATGGTCGTTCTCCCCTCACTTCAACAGTTCTCAAACTCTACTTGGAGCATTAGTTACTACAGGAAAAGCTTATATATCATTTGATAGAAAAGTCCCTTCTACAATAGCTTCTGGAATAACTTTTTTCTACTGTAGTTTCTGAGCTGCTTCTAGTTCAGAGTCACATTCCGACTCTAATTCCACATTCTTTACAGCGTGAGAGGGAGGATTTTGTTTAACCGGCTCAAATGCTGGCTCAGAGACAGAATGGAGGAGGTTTTGCTAGACAATGGCCATATTCAGCCGATGCACAATCCAGCCTGCTTATACTAATGGACAATGAACACCTTCACAAAGAATGAATTATGGACATATTCAGAATTGGGCTTGGTATATCCTCAAAAAAGACACAAGAAGAAGAGTCATCAGAACTCAGCAAGTTTGTCAGTAAGCTTGGGAAGGTGAGCCATGGGTGGGCCAGACAACCCCAGCAAGATGCGTGAAAAATTAGTTGATCCAATCAGCATTCTATTTTAGACGTGTGAACAGCTTGATTAACCAATCATGTATTAGCTAGAGACACGTGGACAGTAGAGATTTATTATAAATAGAGTCTTTTTAGGAATAATAAATTTAGCTTCACTGGATCATATTGGTTATGTTGTGATGTCCCTGAACCTCCGCACCATGCACTTAAGGGTGGGTTGGTGTTGCCCATGAAATGTACACATCTGGGGAAGTGCCCTTGGCAGAGAGGGGCTGGATTCCCAAGGAAACTGCTTCCCCATGAGCCCCCAGTGAGACAGGTGCAAGTGTCTCCATTTGACTCCTGTGTTTCCTTCAGTCCTTGAGGCCCCTTGCACTTTGCAGAGGGGCTTGCAAAGGGAGAAGGCTGTGAAGAAATATGAATTATGTTCTCTTGATGCAGAGTGTGATTTTATACACTCTCTCCTATGGTGCAGATGCTATTCATTTCTACTGTGTTGATTATTCTTATCAATACATATTTTAATTTGCTCTGGCATTCTTCCCATAGAAAAGCTTTCCTTGTGTATTTGACTTACGTGTGCAAATGCTGATACGTAACTTTAGGTACCTGAATTTAGCCCATTTCTCCTCTCACTTTAATTTCAGAAAATGTCGGAATTACAGATGTATGCACTAAAGTATCCAAGATTTCTGTGCAACAGAAAGGTGAGTAAGCAGTAGTACAGTTCAATCTGCATTACCTTTAGCAGTTACCAAAGCTAGTAGGTATTTAGAAAAGTGTTCCTTCTTTCAGCAATATTATAAAAAGATTGTTATATAAAAATTATAATACTGGCTTTACAGAAATCTTAAAATGGATTCTATATGTGTGATGTTAAAGTTGTGATCTTTATAACTTTGTTATAAAGATATAGTTTTTCTTTCTGTTGTTAATTAAAGCTTAGAGAGCTCCCAAGGCCTTGAACATACTTGAGACTGATTTTGTAATAAACTATCTTTTAAAACTCTGTTTGGAAAGAGAAGGTAGGAACATCAGTCATCTGTTATGTTTGACTTTATTGTTATTTGAGATTGTAGTAAATACTGAGCATGAGCTGGGATGCAGATTTTAATTGCTCATCTTTCCAAAGATAGATATGGATACTATTAACATGTGCCCTGTTTATTGTTCCTAACTGACTAATTTACTGCAGTAGTTTTATAGAGCATTTTTATTGTTGTAATGTCTAAATGTAGTGGGAGAATATATATTTGACTTGGGGTACTTTGGCTTTTGTTTTTCAAATAATAAAACCACTCTCTTCAGCCTGGTGAAGAAGAGTGAAGAAGAAATCTGCTTCTGTCCTTGTGTACAGCTATGGGTTTGTTTACATAGCTTCTCCTTCCCTTTTCTGCCTAGGCTTTCTCACCTGCAGTTTTCAGTAGAAAAGCAACAAACCTTTGAAAGGCTACATAACTGTGACCTTCAATCAGTATTCCTTTGAAAGGCTCAACATAACTGTGACCTTCAATCAGTATTCCTTCTTCCAATTTCTTAAGATCTCTTTGTCCTGGGCACTCAGTATGGCCTTTTTCCTCAAAGTTCTTTGGCTGTCTTGAATGCTTACAGTGTAAAAGGTAAGCCCTGATCTATTTTCAACTCCCTGCTCAGATGCAGACTGCTGGAAGGGAGCTAGGACTGGTACTGGAGACCTGGCAGCTTGTCCAGGAAGCAAAATTTTTGAAATAATGAAAATGTGGAGAAGCATGCAAGTCCGGGTGGTGAACTCATATATGCAAGTACTTGCAGTTTCCTGACAGGACTTTACAGTTCAAGGGTATGGTCTCTTATTTCTGTCCCTTAATGCTTAATCCTTGCCACATTTCTTCAACTTCTTTTGCATTGTCATCTTCTGTGTTTTCTTCCTCTCTTCTTCTCTCTGTGACTTTCTATGCAGGAAGGATAACCTGTCATACACAGTCAGCTTGCTCAGTGACCGAGTAGTGATATGATGGTGTAGAAATTGTAGGTGCACAGTAGGCAAACGTGTCATGCTTCTGTGTGCCCTCTGCTGGCAGACCTGCTTCCCAAACCTTCAGTCAGACTTGGAAAAAATGCTTGTCACTGCTACTTTGTTGTGATTTATGCATTGATGAAGAAACACTTCCATCTCAGCCCGCTCAAGCCACTGCAGAGCAGGAGTTGTTGCTTTGGTAGCAGATGTGCTGTCAGGGTCCTTACAGCTCCACAAGATGTGCCTCTCCTAGAACAGATTTTTGCATTTTTGTACAATAAAAACTATGCTTTAAATTGCACCAGTGTAAGTCATGCACTCCTGTAGATGTGTTTTCAGACATAGATATTTACATATATATGCCTAGTGAATGGCCTCCTGGGGAGCAGGAACAAATGAGGAAGGAAACTGGGCTGATAAAACATGCTTCTCCTTCAAGAAAACCCCCCCACAGTCTTCCCTTTCCAGAGAAGGCTATAAACTTTTTCTTGATTGGCCTAAATGAGGTAAACAAGTCCCTCCATGTCCTGATCTTTTACTAGTCTCAAATTATTTAGAAAAGTTTTAATTTCTTTTTTTTTTGTGGGGGGCTGGTGGTGTTGGGGTCTGCACTTTAGACCTGTTCTCCCAGCAGCCAAGGACCTACAGCTGCTGTGGGTGGGGCAGGTGCTCAGGTAATTACCAACAGGTGCTTGGTGATTGCTAACAGCAGTTGAGGTGAGAAGTTGGCTGGTGCCTGGCTGAGGGCTTGAGGACTGTGGTGAGAGAAGGGATAGGGAGTGGAGTGGAAAATATCAGTTACACAAGCAAATCTGAGGTGTAGGCGGGATTTAACTGGATTAGGTACTGCATTTCATGGACTTGATCACATGAAGAACTGAACATTTAACTATGAGATAGGACTATTTAGTTGTTATTCTAATTGCTGCATTTACTAATATGTAATGCAGTTTCTTCGTATTTTGCTCAGAAGCTGTCCCAAAAACATTGAAGTCCAACTGAAGTCTTCATAAACACAAGTTAATAGCTTACTTTTTGTTAAAAACAGAAGCTGAAAGGGCCAATGGCTCTTGCATTCAGTAATTCACACATTTTAAAAGAAGTGGCTCTCTCTTGTTCCTGTGGCTAGCTTGCCTCTTCAGGCTAGAAAACATTTCTGGGAGCATTTCCTTGTTGCTCCTATATCTCTATGCCCTTGGAATCTGATGCTAATACTATATTTTTCTAAAATTAGAAAATTTTAAATGTCTGTAGGCCCTTTCATTTTGTAATGCACCTGTCACTCAGGGGGGGAAAGTCTGATAAGTTTCTTTTTCTTGTAGGCCTCTCAAATTGCAGCCCATTGCATTTAGCTGCAAAATCCTAAGTCATGCTAACAGGATGCCTGAAATGGACACTGGTCTGGTAGAGAGTAAAAAAAATTGCCTGATACAGATGCTATCAACTATTTTTAGTTCCTGACAGTCCAGTATTTTCCTTACCCAAGGACTGTTCATATTTCTTTCTCTTTTTCTTGCAGCTCTCAGTTCTGTGATGACTGAGAAACAAAAATACAAAGTAAGCGTATGCAGAGTAGATGATGGACTTTATGAGGATTAGGGGGCAATTTGACCATACACTGATCTGTATGATTGCCTTCTTCTGTGAGATTGTAGTGGTGTTGTAATATATGTTGGGAAATAATTAATGCTATAAAAGCATGTATTTCATTAAGATTGCAAAATCCAACCAAGTCTCTGATCACAAGCAGCCTGAGAGGCAGGAGTCTCTTCAAATTCCGAAATTCCTGAAGGTGGTCGGATAAGGATCGGAACTTTAGCCCAAGAATAGACACACCCAGCACAATGATCACCATTATCCTGAGTCATGGGAAGACCCCTGAGAGCGATCATTGCCCTGTTGATAACATCGATCAAGATAGCCAAAGTCGCCAGAAAGATACCTGTGAATACGTGACTTCCCTGAATCCGATCAGTGCTGGCTATCAACAAGGAAATGGCAATTGTCCAGCTCTGCACACTGAAAGAACCAACTATGAATATGCAGTTACAAAAGAAACTGGGACTTCTTTGCTCAAGCATAATAAACTATATAAAGCATCCCTACAAGAAGCAGCTCTCGTGAATGGTGGAGGGTCCGATGCAATAGAGGTGGGATCCAGGTTCACCCAGCACCGAACCCGGGCTCGACACTGTCTCTTTGGCTGTGGTGGTTTTGAAGACCATATTTTAGTCGCGGAAAAAGATAAAGAAATCTTTTCGCATTTTTTATAATTTGGCTTTTGACTGATCATTCATAACACTTCCATATAGATGATTCCACATTTGGTGTCTTGCTGCATAAATCAAGAGCACAATCAGTTCATGATTAGCACCAGTACAAGCTGGACTTCCCAGAGTAGCCAAATGGAAGAATCTGAAAAGAAGAAATGCAGGAAATGACTTGGCAACCTTGCCTGAAAGATGAGTGACTTTTTTTTCAGTAATCTATAATCCATTCCCTCGTCTTTTGGCTTTCTTAACAAGGCCAGCTGCATCCCAGATTCCTGATGAAGTGAGAAGCCTGGGCTTGTGCAAGTGCCTGAAAGATGCCCTGTTCCTCTGCAGGGACATTCAGGCTGGAACATGAGCTGAAGCCCTCTCTGGGGCAGCCTCCTCCAAGCTGGAATTTGTGCCATGCTGGGAGAGGAGGAGGAGGGGGAGAAGGCTGGCGCTGTGTGGCAGGAGCAGGAGGATTGGCCGCAGGACATTCCGTCTGCGCCGCTGCCCCGCAATGGGCGGCCGTGCCCGGGGCTCTGGGGCCTGGCCCCGTGTGCACTGAGCTGCCTGGGCTGGGCTCAGGTTCCCGCTGGGACTGGGCAGAGACTGGGCTCAAACTGGGGGCAGCAGCAGTGCAAAACACCTCTGGTCATCTGCATTTCCTGCTGCTGGGAAGGAGCAATGAAGTGAGTCGAGAAGTTCTGGTTTCTGTTTCTCCTGAAGGATTTTTTAATTTAATTCCACACTGCGGAGGCCATTTCTTTGATGGCCTCTGTCAGTTTATTCTATTTCAACAGTGCCAGCAACAGGGCTCTGTTGGAGCACTGCAAACGTGGCCTGTGTGGCTTTAATTCCCCTCACTTTAGTACTCAGGGGCTGGTGAGCATTCCAGTATCTGCTGATCTTTATGTCCGAGACAAAAATACTGATTTCACTGTCATGAAAGCACTGTAGGTAGCACCAACTGAAAGAGGCACTTGCAGTTTTATGGATAAAATTCAGGTTGCAAGCAGAAGAGGGCCAAGAGTAGCTGTGATCTCTAATTGCCAAGGCAAAGGCACCAGCAGCCTGCTGTTGTCACCTCAGGGTGAGTCAAACAGTGCTGTAAACAGCTCTGGAACCCGGTCCTTTCTTCCTCTGAGGGCTGGCTCAGGGCAGCACAGGCGGGCCCTGAGCAGTCAGGGCTGTGTGTGGGTGCTGGTTGCTCTGCTCCAGAATTGAGCTGGAAAAAGCCCTTGGGAGCCGAGGCAGGAGCAGGCGGGAAGGGGCCGGCGCTGCTGCTGCTCCTGGCCGGGAGCCCCGGCTGGGCCGGGCCGGCGCCCCCTGCGCTGCGGCTGCTGCTGCTGCCAGAGCCGGGTGGGACTCGGGGACAGGGAACGGACACGGGGGGACAGCAAAGGCCTGGCGGCTGCAGGGATGGTGGCGCTGGGGCCAGTGCCAGCACACAGCTTTAGCCCGCAGTTAACCCCGAGGGAAACGCTGGGGAAAGGCTCCATTTCAGCCTTTCTGCACTCATGGCTGTGAAGGGACTGAAATGAAAGAAGAACAAGCAGGGCCCGACCCCTTCTCCTTTTGGAGGAGCCCTGCGCCTTGGGCTGTGAGGGACCATGAGGGGCTCTGAGGGGCCATCAGTCATGAGGCACCATGAAGGGCCTTGAGAGGCCATGAGGGGCCATGGGGAACTCTGAGAGGCCATAGGGGTCTGTGAGGGGCTGTGGGAGCCCAGGCACCTCATGCAACCAAGGGTCCATCACGTCCCAGCAGGGCCTTGTGGAACCAAAGGGACCATGGTGACACTATGGAGCCTCACGGTTTCACAGGTCCATTGTTACGCAGCAGCCACAGCAGGGCTGCAGAACCAAGGAGATCATTGTGACACTGCACAACTGTGCAAACCTGTGAGCCTACCAGGGAAAAGGCAGTAGCAATGCCCTGGAAAGACACACCACAGGCTCTGGGCACTCCTCACAGCTCAGGGTGAGAAAAGAGACTTCCCCATGGTGTTCTGCAGCACTATGTTCATTTGTCCCAGTTCTGTCCTCTCCATTGGCCTTCTCTACCCCTTTTACACTTATATGTTCATGTTCTGGTGAGTTCTCCCTTCCCATTGGTGTGTAACCCTGTCCATCTACCCGGGCATTCCCTACTGGTCCCTTACCAGTGTACCACCCCTGAGCCCTCAGACCATTGGATCTCTGGTGCTCTCCATTGCACCCTCTTTCCCTCCATTTATGCCCTGGACAATCCTTTCTCTTTGGCCTCTGGACACTCAGCATTTCTCTCTGTGTGTCTGTGTGTGTGTGTATGTGTCTGTGTGTCTGTATGTCTGTGTTTGTGTCTGTGTTTGTGTCTGTGTGCTGGTGCTCTCATGGTTCCTACCCATTGGCACAAGACACTCTCGGGGAAGATTGTATCCAGACCACCTAAGACTGCAGCAATAACTCATTTTTTTCATTTACTCTGTGGTGTAAATGAACCATTCTGTCTAATCATGATCAGAAAAAATCAGAGCTGTATTTATAGAAATTTATCGGGTATTCTATGATTAATCCTGTGGGACAAATAGCATTTAAGTTCAATTCATATGTCCGATCTTTTACACCTTTGACAAAGACTGGAGCTTGGATTGGATACAGCCGTTCCCAGTCTCCTCTCATAGAAGGAATTTTAGACGTCTAGGGGCCCTGCATGAGTTTGAGGATCCATGGTGGCTGTTTCGTGTAATATCTGCACCTCATGTATCAGGAGGAGTTTCTCCAATAAAGAAATAAAGTTTTTGCCTGAAGCTCCCTTTGTGCCCATGACAAGATCCCCTGTGAGTGTCTGGGACATCCCGGCTCTGGCAGCCTGGGGACTCCTGGGATGTCACCGTGGAGCCCCTGTGAGCGCCTGTGTAAAGCGCACCGGCCTTTGTAGCCCAAGGTCCCCTGGGATGTAACCATGGAATGGCTGAGACTGCTTTTGACCACAGGGCTCTTTACCATCCCCAGAAAGCCCTGGGAGGTGTCCATGGAGCCCCTGTCTCTGCGTGTGACTTTCCAGCTCTGGAACAGCCTGAAGACTCCAGGAAAGTCCCCATGGAACCTCTCTGAGGGCCTGTGACAAATCTGATCCTTAGCAGGCAACCATCACCAGGCCCTGTTGCTATGGTCAGTTTCCATGGCAACCATCACCAGCCCCCTGTTGCTATGGTCAGTTTCCATGGCAGCTCCATGGAGACCCCATGCCAGGGCTGGCTGCCATGGACACCAGCTCAGGTCTGCAGCCAGAGCCATTGCCATGGCAACCATTGGCAGCCCCCATCCCCAGGCTCATGGGATCCCAGAACCACAGAATTGGCTGAGCTGGGAGGGACCCATCAGGATCCTCCAGTCCAACTGCTGGCCCTGCACAGGACACCCCAACAATGCCAGCCCGGGCCTGGCAGCGCTGCCCAAACGCTGCTGCAGCTCAGAGAGCCCTGGAGCTGGGACCCTTCCCTGGGGAGCCTGGGCAGGGCCCCAGCAGCCTCTGGGCAAAAACCTTTTCCTGACATCCACCCTGATCCTGCCCCGACTCAGCTGCAGCCGTTCCCTCCACTCCTGTCCCTGGGCACCAGAGGGAAGAGGTTCCCACAGCCCCAGCCAGGGACCCGCTCCCAAGGCTGCTGCCATGGCCACCAGAGCTGGGACCAGCTGGGATGCTCGGTTTCCACGGCCGGGGTTCAGGAATGGGATTCCCCAATTTCCTGCTCCCGCTAAAACCATACTGCCCTCGCTGCCATCCCGCCTCCCATGGAAAGCACAAAAGGCAAAGATCCTGGGCTGGGATAAGAACAATTTATTTGGAACAGCAACGAGATAAGGAACAAATGGAACAGAAAATCTATGGATCAGAGAAGGGATAAATAAAACTGTTTACAGGGAAAACTAAATAAGAACTGCTGGCTCTTCCCAGCAACATATTTCCCCCACCTGGAAAGGTCACCCTTCTTCTCAGGGAGAGAGCGAGTCCCTTTCCTGCCCCTGGCAATAACCTGAGGTGAGAGTGAATGTAATGACAGGGCCATGGAAAGACCCTCATGTTCTTCAGTTCTACACCATGTCATTGACAGGGGAAGGTATTGGGGCAGTTGTCTTCCCCGCATCGATCATAGGGAACATGGATCACCCGTGCTCTTCCCGACGTTAGACCTGCATTGGCGATGAAGCTGGAGCAGTTCACAAAGCTCCTCCTGCAGCTGGGGCACTCGCAGGGCTTCCCTTAGTGGAACCTCCGTTGGTGTTTTGTTATGTTAGAGCTGCTGGTGAAGCTCTTCCCACACTGGGGACACTCGTAGGGCCTCTCCCTGGTGTGGGAGCCTGCAGCAGCATCGGCCCCAAGGCTGCTCTGTCCCTGCCTGGCTGATGGGCAGGGCTGGAGGCCTTGCAGAGCAGGGGCCATTGTGGGCACGGCTGTCCCAGGAGCTGCCCCCTGGCCCAGCTGGGCTCCACTTGGGCAGGAAGGAGGCTCCCAGCCCCGGCATGGCCGAGCAGCTCCTGCCTCCCCCTGCCTCTGCTCTGATCCCCACGCTGCCTGCTGCCACAAGAGCCCCTGGGCCAGGCTGTCAGAGGGCTGCTTTGCCCTCACCTGGCTCCCTGGCACCAGGGCCCTCCTGCATGCTGTCAGACATGGCGGCTGTCTCTCCTGCGTCGCAGTCCTCGAGGGATGTTGTCGCTGCGAGTGCAGATACTCTCTCTCTATGGGAGAAAGAAGGGGGGGGAGTTTGCAGAACAGGCCCAGAGCCACGAGGCTCTACTCCCTGCTCAGGCCTGCGTGAGCCCTGCTCCTGTCCGCTTTCTCCTCCCGTCGTCGCGCTGAGGAACACCGCAGTGTCCTGGCTCTTCCTCCGCTGATTCTGGGAAGTGATAGGCAGGTGAGGCTGCAGCACAGGCCCAGAGCCCCGAGGTGTGGGGCCCCTCTGGTCCCTGGGCAGCCACGTCCCCACCCTACCTTCTCCTCCTGGTGTCAGGTCGCACTGACGCTCGAACTGAGCCCAGCGTCCCCTTTTGTGGCCTTGGTGGCACAGGTCACAATGGCCACTCTGACATCAGAGCCGTGTACCCAAAATCGGGCAGCCATGGCCTCAGGTCCCTGGCAACCACTTGTGGCGGGCCCCTCGGGCACCGAGCTTCTGAGCTGGGTCCGAGCGTTTGCTCAGGGTGGAAGCACGGCCGGGAATCCGGCAGCAAGTGCAGGGTCAAATGCCAGGCCCTGGGGCAGCCAGCCGGGGTGGCACTGTGGGCAGGGAGGTGCTGTTCAGGCACCGCCACGCCAGGGCTCTGGCCCCGGCCAAGGGAAATCTCTGCTCCTGCCCCTGGCAGGCGGTGGCCCAGAGAGCCCGTGCGGAGTCAACTGCACTGCAGGGATTCAAATCCTGCTCTAGGTGAACTGATGTTTTCCTCAACACCTGTCTGCAGAAAACTAAGATGAACCTGATTTGATGCTGCTGCTGATCACCATTGGGTACTGGAGATAAACCTGGACACCAGCACAGCTGCCTCCAGAACCTCAGTTATCTGTCATCCTATGAACTAAGAACTTTCACATTTCATATAAATGGAAAAATTAGTATCAGGCTCCTGAGAATTGTCATCTTTTATACTGACTCAATGGTAAGACAGAAAATGCACCGAGAATTTTGTGTGTACATTTGACAGGAGAGCTTGCAACTGTCCTCAACTCCAGTCATACAGGAGGATGCTTTTCCTACGTTGTAGGAACTTTGCCAGTTTGGTCCGTGCTTTCCTACTAGAAAATACATGGGAAAAAACTCAGGAAGCGAAGCACAAACAATTCTTGTCAATTTTTCTCTTTCGTGTCTTTGCAAACATGCTCCTGGAAATCCAGATCCATGACTTCTAGAACAATCAGTGGTATCTCTGGGAAGCAGGGCAGGGGCTGACAGGCAGGGACACCCTGCAGCTGCCTGATGCTGGGGCAGCAGGAGTTTGTCCATTTTCCTGTCTCCATGGCAGAGCCACCTTGGCTGGGAAACAATCCCTTCACTGCTCTAGGAGGGAGGCACAGCCAGTGCAATGCCAGGGAGTGCCTTTACCCTGGAGGCAGGGAGGAGGCAGAGGGGGAAATTGGGAAGCTGCACCCGGGGCTCTGCAGGGCTCCCAGCCAGGGCTCGAAGCACAAGGAGCCAGAAGAGCTTGGCCGGACAATCCTGAGCTCTGGACACCGTGTCCTCAGCACCGGGAACCCGTTTGCTTCTCCAGGCCCTGGGCACTGCTCCCGTGCTGCTCATGCCAGTTACACACAGACACAGAGCTACCTGCTCTGTCTCAACCCTCTTCAGCACTGGACAGCACAACACAGTAACATGTTCTCTTCAGTACATGGTCTAATTATTAATAGTCCTGCAAAGACTCACATTCAAAGCACACACACACAAAAACCCAAGCACTGGTACACACCTTGCATCAAGCCCTGGTACAGACCTTGCATCAACACAAAATGCTTGTTGCTGTTCAGAAACACAGCACTTTTGGCTGTTCAGAAAGGGCAGCACTTTTGGCCAATGCTTTTTCCTGTAAGATCTTTCAAAGGATTGCAAAAGTGACTTTGTTTGGCAACTTCTTCAAGGAACAAACAGGAGAGGCTTCTGAGTTTTTAAAGATTTATTGGTTTGCTTTCACTTCCCTTACACTTCACCCGGCATTCCAGAAAATCGTGAAAATCCAAAATAATATCAGGGGAAGTTTCTGAATTCTTTCATGTTTCTCTCAAAGACTTTCTTGACGTACATACAAGGGACTGGTTTGATAACATACAGGGAAAGAGTGGTTTCCCTAACTGGACATTACAAGACAACCTTATAGACTCCACTACACTAAAACACTTCTGTTGCCTGGTCATTACAAAGCCTGAAGCTCTTCTAGAGGCTTTTCCCAGTGCAACTTCATTAGGTTCCTCTCTGCTCAACTCTCGAGCCTGTCCAGGTCTCACTGAAGGGCAGCAGAGCCTTGTGGTGCCTCAGGCCCTGCTCCCAGTTCTGTCCCATCCGCAAATGCTGAGGGAGCGCTCCGTCCATTCTGCCAGGTCCCTGGGGAATAAGGCAAACAGGGCTGGGCCCAGCACGGCCCCCTGAGCTCACAGCTACCTGAGTTTGGAGCTCCTCTGTCCACTTCTCTGCCCCACTGTCCCTGAGCTGCCTCAGGGGCCTGTTATGGGAGGCAGGGACAAAGCCTTGCTGAAGTCCCAGCTGACAACAGCCACTGCTCTCCCCTCACAAGCCCAACCAGGCACTGCAGCACAGGTGCCTATGGGATTGGTCAAGCATGGTTTCCATTCCTGTTATTCCACAGGCTTAGAGATGGCATCCAAGAGGAGCTGTTCTGTCTCCTTTCTGGGGATGGAGCTGAGGCTTATGGGCCTGCAGTTTCCTGGCTCCTTCTTGGTGCCCTTTTGCAAGACTGCAGTGATGTTGGCTTTCCTCCACTGCTCATGCCTCTCTCTGGGGCTGTATCCTTCCCTGACTGGCTGGCAGAGCACCCTGTGCCAGAGGCAGGAGCAGAGATTTCCCTTGGCCCCAAAAGGGAACGCTGGGCTCAGGCCGAGTGTCAGTGCGACCTGACAACTGGAGGAGAAAGTAGGGCAGGGACGTGGCTGCCCAGGGACAAGAGGGGCCCCACACCTCGGGGCTCTGGGCCGGGGGCAGTGCCCAGGCTGGGCTTGGCAGAGCCCGTCCGCTCCTGGAGGGCTGGGGGGCACTGCTCTGGCCTGGCCTGGCCCGGCCCTGGGCTCCCTTGGCATTCCTGCTTGTCCTTGCATCCACCAGGGATGGGCTGCAGCTCAATGGCCCCGGCCTGGCCACACACTCAGGCCCGGAGCCTTCCCGTGGCTCTCCAGGGCACGAGAGCCCCAGCCCCAGCTCCCAAACACGGCCTAACAGGCTTTGCTGATATTGATCCCTGTCAGAGCTTTGAAAGCATTTTCAAAGTAACCTTGTTTGGCACCACTTTCAAGGAACAAACGGGACTCGCTTCTAATTGGTAAAAACTTTATTGGTTTGCTTGCACTTCCTATAGGGTATCCTAATGCTTCCTTTGGCGTTCCAGAAAATAATGAAAATCTAACAAATTCTAAAGAGAAGTTCCTGAATCCACTATGAGGAGAAGTCTCTACATTCACTGCCCTTACATACAGTTAAGAAGCTGCTCCTGTAACACACAAAGATGGAGTGGTTTACCTGACTGGACCACACAACATGATGTTTTATACACACCGCTACACTACAAAACTTCTCGTCCCTGTTCATTACAAATTTGAAGCTCTTCTCGAGGTCCTGACTTAATTTTGCAAGCACATTCATACCTGCAATCCCTCCCCATGCTCAGCTTTCACCTAGACTAACCAGGGAACAGATGTTCCATACTCACCTCAAGCAATCATCTACGTCTGTCTTCCTAACCCTCTTTTTCTTCACTGACTTCTGCTAATCTACAAAATACCTGCGGACCCTCTGCACAAAAGAAACATCCAATTAATAGCCTTAAACACTTGTGATTGTGCTGCTGCTTCTAACAATCTTGACCAACACAGCACTAAAATCAGAAATCAATTCTCACACCCTTCCTATTCTCCTGCCCCCACCACACCTTGGCTCCAGCAGAAATGTTCCCTACTGCAACCTGGTGTGCTAAGAACAATCAAAGGCAGCAGCACTTTCCCTCAACATGCTGCAATCTGAATTGCACTGAAATTGCAGCTGTTGCATTAGAAGCTCAGCACCAGCACCCCCAGAACTGAGGCCTGAGCTCTCCATTTCAACACATCCTGTAAATCAGGCTGCCTGGAAGATTGTAGGCCGGGAACTGTGTGAACACAGCAGTGCATTTCAGCAGAGTTATGGAATCAATCTCATGGAAGGCACATCCTTTATGCTTGTCTTAAGATTCTATTCTACAAAATCTAACCAGCAATTGTTTTGGTGGCCTGTGCAGGTTTTGGGGACTGTGCATGTTTCCTTTGGATGTTGTTTTCTTTGTTTCTACATACAAAATTCACTGCATTCAGAAGAGAAAGCCCCAGATTCATTAGGACAAAGAACCACAGGGACATATGTGGCTGACACGAACACTCAACATTCCTAATGGTAACACCAGAAAGAGAGGAAAAAGATAAAGATGATTTAAATACCTGAAAGGATCCAAAATGTCTACGTAAGCTGTGAAGTGACTAAGTTTTTGGTAAACTCTAAAAGTCCAGATTCCTATTGGGTAATTGTCTGAAAGAAAAGAAAGCCAGAAATCTGCTTGACCTTCATTTTGCCAGGACTTTCTCACGGGATTCTGCCACAACTTGGATCACAAGTGAGGGTGGCAAATTTTGACTAGAAAACTTGGATAACTAGGCAGCATTTATTCCGCCTCACTGAATTACAGGAAGGGTTTAAAAGGAAAAACAAATATAAAAAATGGTAAAGAAATTCTGTCATACCTCTAAGGCGTTCATCATCTTTGGAGAAGGAAAAAAAAAACTCTAGCACTTCCTGTGCCTGGTAAAGAAAGAAACCTAGAAAAGGACAAAGGGATTTGAGTATCCTAAATTGTACTATCAAATTCCATGAACACAAGTTAAACCTGTAGTGCTTCAGAGAAATGGCATCCATTGAAAAGCTTTACTCCCTAGGAACCGAACAGAGCTTTTTATTTTACAAAACCCTCTTTTTTAAAGAGAAAACTGACTGTGTCTTGGGCTTTTGGCCAAACTCAGTTTGGAGTTGGTCAAAGCAAAATGACCCTGTTAGTTTCTTGTGCTCTACTCTTTCTTTCCATATTCACATTCACATCCAATGGGCTGCTGGGAGTTTTGACTCTGTGCAGCACACACGGTTTTCCAAGACGACTTTCATTGCTCAGAGGTGTGCAATGTCACTTTCCCATTCCCTGAGTGCTGCTATTAATATTCCCACAGCATCCAACTACTACAGCCAAGTAGACAACAAAGAGAAATGCGACTTGCATTTCTTGGTGCTGTTCCATTTCTGTCATCTCAGGCTCATCGTCACCCTCAGAACTGCTGTCCTGGAAACGTGAATCCTCTTGCCACGTGGCTTTTACCGGCTTTATTGTCCCAAGCGTGTGAGGCTCTGCAAGGACAGCACCAATAGAGAAAAAAAGCCAAAACCAGATTATTCCTCTACTCGTCAGGAAAAATTCCTCCTTTCACGTGAAATACTTACAGTGGAGAAGAGAGATTTAGGAAGGACAGAATCTGACCCTGCCAGACTTTCTAAGCTACATTTCTGCTCCAGTATTTTCCAGTTTGTTCCAGGGATCCCTTATGTATTCTTAAACATTTCTCATTGCATTCAGAAGACACTGAATACCTTCTCAGTTCAGCACAAGTCCGCGGGGCTCGTTGCTTTGTGCTGTTGCGTTGGGTCTTTTAATATTTCGGAAAACTTCACAGGGTTTCTTTTCTCTCCTACATAACTGGGACTCGAGTCAATGTTGTTTCATCTTCATTTCAGACAGCCTCATTTTATCTAAGGTTAGGACACCCCCATGATCATGTGTCATTCCATTTCCTTTTTCTAAAGGTCCAAGAGTAGAATTCAGTAACAAACAGAATGTTCATGGATCTTGGGGCCAGCTCTCGGACTTTGCTCCTCCCCCTACATTAACGCACATTTCCTTAAAAGCCTTGTGAGGTTCTATGAAACTTGATATGACTGGTGTGTCACCTTTTTCCCTGTTTGAGGAATTCAGGGCATGAGAACAAGCTTTTTCACCACTCAGCAAAAACCCCCAATGCCTTCTCAAAGCATGCCTGTCAGAATTCCTGAGATGCAAGCATGAGGCACCTCTCAATAATCTACCACAGCCCCGGCAAGCAGAAATGAAGATCAAAATGCTTCTGCCTAATTACTGACCTCTGTTGCTGAAAATCCCCTGCATCCTGACCTTCTTTACACCATATTGCCCTACAGTGCCTGCCAGAAGCTCTTCCTTAGCAATGGCACTGTTAGAAGGGTTCTGCTGTTACCTTCTTTGATGCCCAGCTCCTCTGTGCCTCCAAAGAAGGAAAACTTGAAAGAACTCGTCTCCTGAGTTGCGGCGTTCTCAGGCAAAGGTTCCAAATGGTCATCTGGGGCAGAGTGCTGTGTATCCTCTTTGTCCCAGGGTATTTCCTCAGTCTGTTCTGGTTTGTTCCTCGAAGGTCTTTCAAAGAGCAAACCAGAATAGACGGAGGAAATACCGTCTATTCTGGTTTGTTCTTTGAAAGGCCTCTTTCAAATCCGCAGCAATGCTGTAGAAGTTGTCTTCAGACACTTGAGGTAGTGTCTCACTCTCTTTCTTCCTTTTTTGGCTTTACTGAAATGAGATTGTTCAAGGATAGCAACACAGCACACGTCCTTTTCAGACACAGCTTCCCTAAGAGCCACCTTGCCCTCAATGTCTCCCTAAGGATATCCAAGCCCATTAAGGAGTGGTTCATAATGAAGGGTAAGCACTGGGGAAACATCTGAGGTTGGAGTGTAAAGGCAGGACCAAGAGTCCTTTTTAATTAGCCACATCCTTAATTGACGTTTCACTGACTACACGGTTACACAGAAATGAAGGTATTTAGCCCAGACTTCTTCCTGCCAGTAGAAACATCAAGAGCTAATTGGGTTTGCTCACAGATCTGCTCATCTCAGGGTCCCTGCACTGACCGTTCTCACCTTCACTTCCGGCAAGGAACACACGGCCTAGAAAGAAAAGATGACGGCGCTACGTGCTGCTGTTGGAGGTCCCAGTTGAGGTCCGACGTCGCTGGTGGGAGCGGCTGCTCCTGCGCGATGTCCCCGACCATGTCCCCCTACGCCTGGGCCTCTCAGCTCTGGCTGCTGTCGTCCTGCTCCTGTCCTGGCGACTCCTGGACCGCACAGTTTGAGCCGAGGCCCGGCGCTGCTGGCGGGAGCGGCTGCGTCTGGGGGACGTCCCCGATGATGTGTCCCTTCGCCTGGGCCTCTCAGCTCTTGGCCTTGTCCTGCTGCTGCTGCCACGGCGACTCCTGGAGCGGACAGGTGGACTCTGGGCCCAGCCTTGCTGGCGGGAGCGCATGCGTCTGGGGGATGGCCCTGACCATGTCCCCCTACGCCTGAGCCTCTCAGTCCTTGTCCCTGTCCCACTGCTCCTGTCACAGACACTCCTGGAGCGGACAGGTGGACTCTGGGCCCAGATTTGCTGACGGGAGCGCCTGCGTCTGGGGGATGGCCCTGGCCATGTCCCCCTACGCCTGAGCCTCTCAGTGCTTGGCCCTGTCCCACTGCTCCTGTCACAGACACTCCTGGAGCGGACAGGTGGACTCTGGGCCCAGCCTTGCTGGCGGGAGCGCCTGCGTCTGGGGGATGGCCCTGGCCACGTCCCCCTACGCCTGAGCCTCTCAGTGCTTGGCCCTGTCCCTCTGCTCCTGTCACTGTGACTCCTGGAGCGGACGGGTGGACTCTGGGCCCAGCCTTGCTGGTGGGAGCACCTGCGTCTGGGGGATGTCCGTGATGGTGTCTCCCTTCGCCTGGGCCTCTCAGCCCTTGGCCCTGTCCCGCTGCTCCTGTCACTGTGACTCCTGGTGCGGACAGGTGGACTCTGGGCACGACTTTGCCGGCGAGAGCAGCTTCGCCTGCGGCTGGGCCCAGCACGTCTGGAACGGACCCTGTCCTCAGGGTCAGGGGACGTGCTGCGTGTTGCCCTTGATCTGCTGATGCTGCTGCTGTCCAGTGAGGAAGATGGCAGCGCCTGCTGCCATGCTGCGTGGTGGGGCCTGCTGTGGCTGCCCGTCTCTGGAGATGGAGACGGGGAAACCAGCACCAATGGCACAGGGCTGTGGGAGCTGGGGCTGATGGCCTCAGATTCTGACCAGCCATGAGCAGATTGCAGTCCTGACTGTCTGGCCGGCCTGGGGCCATTGAGCTCTGTCTCATCCCTGGTGGCTGTAAGGGCAAGCAGGAATGTCAAAGATCGCCCAGGTCCCAGCCAGGCCGGGCCAGAGCAGTGCCCCCAGCCCTCCAGCAGTGGATGCTGCGCTCTGCCAAGCCTGGCCTGGGCACTGCCCCCAGCCCAGGGACACCGGGGACTTTGACTCATACATGTTCCGAGCCCAGCACAGCTGTCACACTCCCATCTCTGTGTGCTGTTCCTCAGGCCAGAGCAGCGCCGGTGGGTGCCCTCAGCAGCACAGGAGGAGCACAGGAGCAATTGCCAGGGCCTGGGGAGGCAAACAGGCTCATAGCACTGAGAACAAAGTGTACCAGCATGTGGTTGTCTGGCCAAGCGCTTCTGGTTCTTCCCGCTTTGAGCCCTTGCCGAGACACAGGTTCCCTGCAGAGCCCCAGGTGCAGCTTCCCAACTTACCCCCGTTCCTCTGCCTCCTCCCTGCCTCCAGGGTAAAGGCAATCCCTGGCGTTGCACTGGCCGTGCCTCACTCCTAGATCTGCGAAGGCATCGTTGTCCTCCCATGTTGGGTCTCTGATGGAGAAAGGAAGAGATGATGAATTTCTGCTGCTCTCCCTCACGGAGGTCCAGGGTGTATCAGCTCTTTCTCCAGCGCTTTTCCAAGTTGGGGGTGAAGCTGAAGCCCAGACTGACGGGACAGGACAGGGCCAGGGCTCCTGGGGCAGGGCCTGGCACAGCACAGCACTTGCACCCTCCTGCCTGGTGGGCCAGGCAGAAAGACACCAACCTGAAGGGGACTCGAATCCCCAAGATGAACATTTCAACAGGGAATTCCCCGCTGTCTCTGCACAGGGGGCACTGGAAATACAAAGCACCAGCGCACAAGGCCTGTCCCTGCAGGGCAAACACAGGCAGGGTGAGCGAGGCCCTGCTGTTGCTGCTGAGCACCTGCTGTGCCCTGGGGCTGAGGGGAGGGCTCCTACCTGGATGCAGTCCCTGTGGAACCAGGCCCTTTTGCATGTTGGGCACACCAGGGTTGTGAAGGTCTTTCTGTCCTCCACAGGCTCCAGGCAGATGAGGCAGACGGTGTCCGGCTCAGGAGTGGCCTCCACCTCCTGCTCTGGACGGTGCTCAGGGCAGAAGGACCTGGAGGAAAATGGATGGGGAAAGTGAGAAATGCTGGATCATTCCCCAGGGGTGGTCATAAAGAGAGATGAGGTACCTGAACGGAGTAATGTATACATTGACACAGCCGCCCTCCTTGGCACAGGGCAGGTGGAACCATCTGTCACAGTCCGGCACACAGCACATGATGGTTGCCCCGCTCTGGCCGCAGACGCAGCAGCGCTGGAAAGAGCCAAGCAGCCGCGTCAGCAGCAGCAGCAGCAGCCTCGAGGCCTCCCCGGGCAGCCGCAGGGCTCCGGGCAGGGCGCAGGACGTGGCCGCTGCCGGCTCCCAGCCCACAGAGCCGCCTGCTGGAGGAGGGAGGCTCCTGTGCCAGGGCCTCTGTGCCACAGCTGCTGGGAGCCAGACTTTGTCCCGGCTGCTGGGCCGGCCTTTCTTTCCTGCAGTCTGGGCTAAGCTCTGGCAAACCTCGCCAGGCACAAATCTCCCTGCTCTTGTCAGGCTCTCACCTTCTGTGCCGCCCGACTGGCCGCAATTTGGAGATCTCGTGGGAGAAATCCCAGGAGTCCAACGTTGCGTTTCTCTTGCCGAAATAGAAGAGTGGCGAAGAGCTGCAGGCAAGGGGAGGAGCTGATGAGGAGCGGGTGGCAGGAGCTGCCCATTGCAAAGGTAGAGGGAGCGCCTGGAGCCACTCACCATGCAGAACACGTGGGCACAGAGCCCACCCTTCTGCAGTTTGTCACCGCACATGTCCGGGTCAGCCTCGGCACGGCGACACAGCATGCAGGCTGCAGGGGACAGAGCCAATGGCACAGGGCACGAGCAGCTCTGTGGGGCTCAGAGCCTGCAGCAGCATCGGCCCCAAGGCCGCTCTGTCCCTGCCTGGCTGATGGGCAGGGCTGGAGGCCTTGCAGAGCAGGGGCCATTGTGGGCACGGCTGTCCCAGGAGCTGCCCCCTGGCCCAGCTGGGCTCCACTTGGGCAGGAAGGAGGCTCCCAGCCCCGGCATGGCCGAGCAGCTCCTGCCTCCCCCTGCCTCTGCTCTGATCCCCACGCTGCCTGCTGCCACAAGAGCCCCTGGGCCAGGCTGTCAGAGGGCTGCTTTGCCCTCACCTGGCTCCCTGGCACCAGGGCCCTCCTGCATGCTGTCAGACATGGCGGCTGTCTCTCCTGCGTCGCAGTCCTCGAGGGACGTTGTCGCTGCGAGTGCAGATACTCTCTCTCTATGGGAGAAAGAAGGGGGGGGAGTTTGCAGAACAGGCCCAGAGCCACGAGGCTCTACTCCCTGCTCAGGCCTGCGTGAGCCCTGCTCCTGTCCGCTTTCTCCTCCCGTCGTCGCGCTGAGGAACACCGCAATGTCCTGGCTCTTCCTCCGCTGATTCTGGGAAGTGATAGGCAGGTGAGGCTGCAGCACAGGCCCAGAGCCCCGAGGTGTGGGGCCCCTCTGGTCCCTAGGCAGCCACGTCCCCGCCCTACCTTCTCCTCCCGGTGTCAGGTCGCACTGACGCTCGGCCTGAGCCCAGCGTCCCCTTTTGTGGCCTTGGTGGCACAGGTCACAATGGCCACTCTGACATCAGAGCCGTGTACCCAAAATCGGGCAGCCATGGCCTCAGGTCCCTGGCAACCACTTGTGGCGGGCCCCTCGGGCACCGAGCTTCTGAGCTGGGTCCGAGCGTTTGCTCAGGGTGGAAGCACGGCCGGGAATCCGGCAGCAAGTGCAGGGTCAAATGCCAGGCCCTGGGGCAGCCAGCCGGGGTGGCACTGTGGGCAGGGAGGTGCTGTTCAGGCACCGCCACGCCAGGGCTCTGGCCCCGGCCAAGGGAAATCTCTGCTCCTGCCCCTGGCAGGCGGTGGCCCAGAGAGCCCGTGCGGAGTCAACTGCACTGCAGGGATTCAAATCCTGCTCTAGGTGAACTGATGTTTTCCTCAACACCTGTCTGCAGAAAACTAAGATGAACCTGATTTGATGCTGCTGCTGATCACCATTGGGTACTGGAGATAAACCTGGACACCAGCACAGCTGCCTCCAGAACCTCAGTTATCTGTCATCCTATGAACTAAGAACTTTCACATTTCATATAAATGGAAAAATTAGTATTAGGCTCCTGAGAATTGTCATCTTTTATACTGACTCAATGGTAAGACAGAAAATGCACCGAGAATTTTGTGTGTACATTTGACAGGAGAGCTTGCAACTGTCCTCAACTCCAGTCATACAGGAGGATGCTTTTCCTACGTTGTAGGAACTTTGCCAGTTTGGTCCATGCTTTCCTACTAGAAAATACATGGGAAAAAACTCAGGAAGCGAAGCACAAACAATTCTTGTCAATTTTTCTCTTTCGTGTCTTTGCAAACATGCTCCTGGAAATCCAGATCCATGACTTCTAGAACAATCAGTGGTATCTCTGGGAAGCAGGGCAGGGGCTGACAGGCAGGGACACCCTGCAGCTGCCTGATGCTGGGGCAGCAGGAGTTTGTCCATTTTCCTGTCTCCATGGCAGAGCCACCTTGGCTGGGAAACAATCCCTTCACTGCTCTAGGAGGGAGGCACAGCCAGTGCAATGCCAGGGAGTGCCTTTACCCTGGAGGCAGGGAGGAGGCAGAGGGGGAAATTGGGAAGCTGCACCCGGGGCTCTGCAGGGCTCCCAGCCAGGGCTCGAAGCACAAGGAGCCAGAAGAGCTTGGCCGGACAATCCTGAGCTCTGGACACCGTGTCCTCAGCACCGGGAACCCGTTTGCTTCTCCAGGCCCTGGGCACTGCTCCCGTGCTGCTCATGCCAGTTACACACAGACACAGAGCTACCTGCTCTGTCTCAACCCTCTTCAGCACTGGACAGCACAACACAGTAACATGTTCTCTTCAGTACATGGTCTAATTATTAATAGTCCTGCAAAGACTCACATTCAAAGCACACACACACAAAAACCCAAGCACTGGTACACACCTTGCATCAAGCCCTGGTACAGACCTTGCATCAACACAAAATGCTTGTTGCTGTTCAGAAACACAGCACTTTTGGCTGTTCAGAAAGGGCAGCACTTTTGGCCAATGCTTTTTCCTGTAAGATCTTTCAAAGGATTGCAAAAGTGACTTTGTTTGGCAACTTCTTCAAGGAACAAACAGGAGAGGCTTCTGAGTTTTTAAAGATTTATTGGTTTGCTTTCACTTCCCTTACACTTCACCCGGCATTCCAGAAAATCGTGAAAATCCAAAATAATATCAGGGGAAGTTTCTGAATTCTTTCATGTTTCTCTCAAAGACTTTCTTGACGTACATACAAGGGACTGGTTTGATAACATACAGGGAAAGAGTGGTTTCCCTAACTGGACATTACAAGACAACCTTATAGACTCCACTACACTAAAACACTTCTGTTGCCTGGTCATTACAAAGCCTGAAGCTCTTCTAGAGGCTTTTCCCAGTGCAACTTCATTAGGTTCCTCTCTGCTCAACTCTCGAGCCTGTCCAGGTCTCACTGAAGGGCAGCAGAGCCTTGTGGTGCCTCAGGCCCTGCTCCCAGTTCTGTCCCATCCGCAAATGCTGAGGGAGCGCTCCGTCCATTCTGCCAGGTCCCTGGGGAATAAGGCAAACAGGGCTGGGCCCAGCACGGCCCCCTGAGCTCACAGCTACCTGAGTTTGGAGCTCCTCTGTCCACTTCTCTGCCCCACTGTCCCTGAGCTGCCTCAGGGGCCTGTTATGGGAGGCAGGGACAAAGCCTTGCTGAAGTCCCAGCTGACAACAGCCACTGCTCTCCCCTCACAAGCCCAACCAGGCACTGCAGCACAGGTGCCTATGGGATTGGTCAAGCATGGTTTCCATTCCTGTTATTCCACAGGCTTAGAGATGGCATCCAAGAGGAGCTGTTCTGTCTCCTTTCTGGGGATGGAGCTGAGGCTTATGGGCCTGCAGTTTCCTGGCTCCTTCTTGGTGCCCTTTTGCAAGACTGCAGTGATGTTGGCTTTCCTCCACTGCTCATGCCTCTCTCTGGGGCTGTATCCTTCCCTGACTGGCTGGCAGAGCACCCTGTGCCAGAGGCAGGAGCAGAGATTTCCCTTGGCCCCAAAAGGGAACGCTGGGCTCAGGCCGAGTGTCAGTGCGACCTGACAACTGGAGGAGAAAGTAGGGCAGGGACGTGGCTGCCCAGGGACAAGAGGGGCCCCACACCTCGGGGCTCTGGGCCGGGGGCAGTGCCCAGGCTGGGCTTGGCAGAGCCCGTCCGCTCCTGGAGGGCTGGGGGGCACTGCTCTGGCCTGGCCTGGCCCGGCCCTGGGCTCCCTTGGCATTCCTGCTTGTCCTTGCATCCACCAGGGATGGGCTGCAGCTCAATGGCCCCGGCCTGGCCACACACTCAGGCCCGGAGCCTTCCCGTGGCTCTCCAGGGCACGAGAGCCCCAGCCCCAGCTCCCAAACACGGCCTAACAGGCTTTGCTGATATTGATCCCTGTCAGAGCTTTGAAAGCATTTTCAAAGTAACCTTGTTTGGCACCACTTTCAAGGAACAAACGGGACTCGCTTCTAATTGGTAAAAACTTTATTGGTTTGCTTGCACTTCCTATAGGGTATCCTAATGCTTCCTTTGGCGTTCCAGAAAATAATGAAAATCTAACAAATTCTAAAGAGAAGTTCCTGAATCCACTATGAGGAGAAGTCTCTACATTCACTGCCCTTACATACAGTTAAGAAGCTGCTCCTGTAACACACAAAGATGGAGTGGTTTACCTGACTGGACCACACAACATGATGTTTTATACACACCGCTACACTACAAAACTTCTCGTCCCTGTTCATTACAAATTTGAAGCTCTTCTCGAGGTCCTGACTTAATTTTGCAAGCACATTCATACCTGCAATCCCTCCCCATGCTCAGCTTTCACCTAGACTAACCAGGGAACAGATGTTCCATACTCACCTCAAGCAATCATCTACGTCTGTCTTCCTAACCCTCTTTTTCTTCACTGACTTCTGCTAATCTACAAAATACCTGCGGACCCTCTGCACAAAAGAAACATCCAATTAATAGCCTTAAACACTTGTGATTGTGCTGCTGCTTCTAACAATCTTGACCAACACAGCACTAAAATCAGAAATCAATTCTCACACCCTTCCTATTCTCCTGCCCCCACCACACCTTGGCTCCAGCAGAAATGTTCCCTACTGCAACCTGGTGTGCTAAGAACAATCAAAGGCAGCAGCACTTTCCCTCAACATGCTGCAATCTGAATTGCACTGAAATTGCAGCTGTTGCATTAGAAGCTCAGCACCAGCACCCCCAGAACTGAGGCCTGAGCTCTCCATTTCAACACATCCTGTAAATCAGGCTGCCTGGAAGATTGTAGGCCGGGAACTGTGTGAACACAGCAGTGCATTTCAGCAGAGTTATGGAATCAATCTCATGGAAGGCACATCCTTTATGCTTGTCTTAAGATTCTATTCTACAAAATCTAACCAGCAATTGTTTTGGTGGCCTGTGCAGGTTTTGGGGACTGTGCATGTTTCCTTTGGATGTTGTTTTCTTTGTTTCTACATACAAAATTCACTGCATTCAGAAGAGAAAGCCCCAGATTCATTAGGACAAAGAACCACAGGGACATATGTGGCTGACACGAACACTCAACATTCCTAATGGTAACACCAGAAAGAGAGGAAAAAGATAAAGATGATTTAAATACCTGAAAGGATCCAAAATGTCTACGTAAGCTGTGAAGTGACTAAGTTTTTGGTAAACTCTAAAAGTCCAGATTCCTATTGGGTAATTGTCTGAAAGAAAAGAAAGCCAGAAATCTGCTTGACCTTCATTTTGCCAGGACTTTCTCACGGGATTCTGCCACAACTTGGATCACAAGTGAGGGTGGCAAATTTTGACTAGAAAACTTGGATAACTAGGCAGCATTTATTCCGCCTCACTGAATTACAGGAAGGGTTTAAAAGGAAAAACAAATATAAAAAATGGTAAAGAAATTCTGTCATACCTCTAAGGCGTTCATCATCTTTGGAGAAGGAAAAAAAAAACTCTAGCACTTCCTGTGCCTGGTAAAGAAAGAAACCTAGAAAAGGACAAAGGGATTTGAGTATCCTAAATTGTACTATCAAATTCCATGAACACAAGTTAAACCTGTAGTGCTTCAGAGAAATGGCATCCATTGAAAAGCTTTACTCCCTAGGAACCGAACAGAGCTTTTTATTTTACAAAACCCTCTTTTTTAAAGAGAAAACTGACTGTGTCTTGGGCTTTTGGCCAAACTCAGTTTGGAGTTGGTCAAAGCAAAATGACCCTGTTAGTTTCTTGTGCTCTACTCTTTCTTTCCATATTCACATTCACATCCAATGGGCTGCTGGGAGTTTTGACTCTGTGCAGCACACACGGTTTTCCAAGACGACTTTCATTGCTCAGAGGTGTGCAATGTCACTTTCCCATTCCCTGAGTGCTGCTATTAATATTCCCACAGCATCCAACTACTACAGCCAAGTAGACAACAAAGAGAAATGCGACTTGCATTTCTTGGTGCTGTTCCATTTCTGTCATCTCAGGCTCATCGTCACCCTCAGAACTGCTGTCCTGGAAACGTGAATCCTCTTGCCACGTGGCTTTTACCGGCTTTATTGTCCCAAGCGTGTGAGGCTCTGCAAGGACAGCACCAATAGAGAAAAAAAGCCAAAACCAGATTATTCCTCTACTCGTCAGGAAAAATTCCTCCTTTCACGTGAAATACTTACAGTGGAGAAGAGAGATTTAGGAAGGACAGAATCTGACCCTGCCAGACTTTCTAAGCTACATTTCTGCTCCAGTATTTTCCAGTTTGTTCCAGGGATCCCTTATGTATTCTTAAACATTTCTCATTGCATTCAGAAGACACTGAATACCTTCTCAGTTCAGCACAAGTCCGCGGGGCTCGTTGCTTTGTGCTGTTGCGTTGGGTCTTTTAATATTTCGGAAAACTTCACAGGGTTTCTTTTCTCTCCTACATAACTGGGACTCGAGTCAATGTTGTTTCATCTTCATTTCAGACAGCCTCATTTTATCTAAGGTTAGGACACCCCCATGATCATGTGTCATTCCATTTCCTTTTTCTAAAGGTCCAAGAGTAGAATTCAGTAACAAACAGAATGTTCATGGATCTTGGGGCCAGCTCTCGGACTTTGCTCCTCCCCCTACATTAACGCACATTTCCTTAAAAGCCTTGTGAGGTTCTATGAAACTTGATATGACTGGTGTGTCACCTTTTTCCCTGTTTGAGGAATTCAGGGCATGAGAACAAGCTTTTTCACCACTCAGCAAAAACCCCCAATGCCTTCTCAAAGCATGCCTGTCAGAATTCCTGAGATGCAAGCATGAGGCACCTCTCAATAATCTACCACAGCCCCGGCAAGCAGAAATGAAGATCAAAATGCTTCTGCCTAATTACTGACCTCTGTTGCTGAAAATCCCCTGCATCCTGACCTTCTTTACACCATATTGCCCTACAGTGCCTGCCAGAAGCTCTTCCTTAGCAATGGCACTGTTAGAAGGGTTCTGCTGTTACCTTCTTTGATGCCCAGCTCCTCTGTGCCTCCAAAGAAGGAAAACTTGAAAGAACTCGTCTCCTGAGTTGCGGCGTTCTCAGGCAAAGGTTCCAAATGGTCATCTGGGGCAGAGTGCTGTGTATCCTCTTTGTCCCAGGGTATTTCCTCAGTCTGTTCTGGTTTGTTCCTCGAAGGTCTTTCAAAGAGCAAACCAGAATAGACGGAGGAAATACCGTCTATTCTGGTTTGTTCTTTGAAAGGCCTCTTTCAAATCCGCAGCAATGCTGTAGAAGTTGTCTTCAGACACTTGAGGTAGTGTCTCACTCTCTTTCTTCCTTTTTTGGCTTTACTGAAATGAGATTGTTCAAGGATAGCAACACAGCACACGTCCTTTTCAGACACAGCTTCCCTAAGAGCCACCTTGCCCTCAATGTCTCCCTAAGGATATCCAAGCCCATTAAGGAGTGGTTCATAATGAAGGGTAAGCACTGGGGAAACATCTGAGGTTGGAGTGTAAAGGCAGGACCAAGAGTCCTTTTTAATTAGCCACATCCTTAATTGACGTTTCACTGACTACACGGTTACACAGAAATGAAGGTATTTAGCCCAGACTTCTTCCTGCCAGTAGAAACATCAAGAGCTAATTGGGTTTGCTCACAGATCTGCTCATCTCAGGGTCCCTGCACTGACCGTTCTCACCTTCACTTCCGGCAAGGAACACACGGCCTAGAAAGAAAAGATGACGGCGCTACGTGCTGCTGTCGGAGGTCCCAGTTGAGGTCCGACGTCGCTGGTGGGAGCGGCTGCTCCTGCGCGATGTCCCCGACCATGTCCCCCTACGCCTGGGCCTCTCAGCTCTGGCTGCTGTCGTCCTGCTCCTGTCCTGGCGACTCCTGGACCGCACAGTTTGAGCCGAGGCCCGGCGTTGCTGGCGGGAGCGGCTGCGTCTGGGGGACGTCCCCGATGATGTGTCCCTTCGCCTGGGCCTCTCAGCTCTTGGCCTTGTCCTGCTGCTGCTGCCACGGCGACTCCTGGAGCGGACAGGTGGACTCTGGGCCCAGCCTTGCTGGCGGGAGCGCATGCGTCTGGGGGATGGCCCTGACCATGTCCCCCTACGCCTGAGCCTCTCAGTCCTTGTCCCTGTCCCACTGCTCCTGTCACAGACACTCCTGGAGCGGACAGGTGGACTCTGGGCCCAGATTTGCTGACGGGAGCGCCTGCGTCTGGGGGATGGCCCTGGCCATGTCCCCCTACGCCTGAGCCTCTCAGTGCTTGGCCCTGTCCCACTGCTCCTGTCACAGACACTCCTGGAGCGGACAGGTGGACTCTGGGCCCAGCCTTGCTGGCGGGAGCGCCTGCGTCTGGGGGATGGCCCTGGCCACGTCCCCCTACGCCTGAGCCTCTCAGTGCTTGGCCCTGTCCCTCTGTTCCTGTCATGGCAGCTCCTGGAGCGGACGGGTGGACTCTGGGCCCAGCCTTGCTGGTGGGAGCACCTGCGTCTGGGGGATGTCCGTGATGGTGTCTCCCTTCGCCTGGGCCTCTCAGCCCTTGGCCCTGTCCCGCTGCTCCTGTCACTGTGACTCCTGGAGCGGACAGGTGGACTCTGGGCACGACTTTGCCGGCGAGAGCAGCTTCGCCTGCGGCTGGGCCCAGCACGTCTGGAACGGACCCTGTCCTCAGGGTCAGGGGACGTGCTGCGTGTTGCCCTTGATCTGCTGATGCTGCTGCTGTCCAGTGAGGAAGATGGCAGCGCCTGCTGCCATGCTGCGTGGTGGGGCCTGCTGTGGCTGCCCGTCTCTGGAGATGGAGACGGGGAAACCAGCACCAATGGCACAGGGCTGTGGGAGCTGGGGCTGATGGCCTCAGATTCTGACCAGCCATGAGCAGATTGCAGTCCTGACTGTCTGGCCGGCCTGGGGCCATTGAGCTCTGTCTCATCCCTGGTGGCTGTAAGGGCAAGCAGGAATGTCAAAGATCGCCCAGGTCCCAGCCAGGCCGGGCCAGAGCAGTGCCCCCAGCCCTCCAGCAGTGGATGCTGCGCTCTGCCAAGCCTGGCCTGGGCACTGCCCCCAGCCCAGGGACACCGGGGACTTTGACTCATACATGTTCCGAGCCCAGCACAGCTGTCACACTCCCATCTCTGTGTGCTGTTCCTCAGGCCAGAGCAGCGCCGGTGGGTGCCCTCAGCAGCACAGGAGGAGCACAGGAGCAATTGCCAGGGCCTGGGGAGGCAAACAGGCTCATAGCACTGAGAACAAAGTGTACCAGCATGTGGTTGTCTGGCCAAGCACTTCTGGTTCTTCCCGCTTTGAGCCCTTGCCGAGACACAGGTTCCCTGCAGAGCCCCAGGTGCAGCTTCCCAACTTACCCCCGTTCCTCTGCCTCCTCCCTGCCCCCAGGGTAAAGGCAATCCCTGGCGTTGCACTGGCCGTGCCTCACTCCTAGATCTGCGAAGGCATCGTTGTCCTCCCATGTTGGGTCTCTGATGGAGAAAGGAAGAGATGATGAATTTCTGCTGCTCTCCCTCACGGAGGTCCAGGGTGTATCAGCTCTTTCTCCAGCGCTTTTCCAAGTTGGGGGTGAAGCTGAAGCCCAGACTGACGGGACAGGACAGGGCCAGGGCTCCTGGGGCAGGGCCTGGCACAGCACAGCACTTGCACCCTCCTGCCTGGTGGGCCAGGCAGAAAGACACCAACCTGAAGGGGACTCGAATCCCCAAGATGAACATTTCAACAGGGAATTCCCCGCTGTCTCTGCACAGGGGGCACTGGAAATACAAAGCACCAGCGCACAAGGCCTGTCCCTGCAGGGCAAACACAGGCAGGGTGAGCGAGGCCCTGCTGTTGCTGCTGAGCACCTGCTGTGCCCTGGGGCTGAGGGGAGGGCTCCTACCTGGATGCAGTCCCTGTGGAACCAGGCCCTTTTGCATGTTGGGCACACCAGGGTTGTGAAGGTCTTTCTGTCCTCCACAGGCTCCAGGCAGATGAGGCAGACGGTGTCCGGCTCAGGAGTGGCCTCCACCTCCTGCTCTGGACGGTGCTCAGGGCAGAAGGACCTGGAGGAAAATGGATGGGGAAAGTGAGAAATGCTGGATCATTCCCCAGGGGTGGTCATAAAGAGAGATGAGGTACCTGAACGGAGTAATGTATACATTGACACAGCCGCCCTCCTTGGCACAGGGCAGGTGGAACCATCTGTCACAGTCCGGCACACAGCACATGATGGTTGCCCCGCTCTGGCCGCAGACGCAGCAGCGCTGGAAAGAGCCAAGCAGCCGCGTCAGCAGCAGCAGCAGCAGCCTCGAGGCCTCCCCGGGCAGCCGCAGGGCTCCGGGCAGGGCGCAGGACGTGGCCGCTGCTGGCTCCCAGCCCACAGAGCCGCCTGCTGGAGGAGGGAGGCTCCTGTGCCAGGGCCTCTGTGCCACAGCTGCTGGGAGCCAGACTTTGTCCCGGCTGCTGGGCCGGCCTTTCTTTCCTGCAGTCTGGGCTAAGCTCTGGCAAACCTCGCCAGGCACAAATCTCCCTGCTCTTGTCAGGCTCTCACCTTCTGTGCCGCCCGACTGGCCGCAATTTGGAGATCTCGTGGGAGAAATCCCAGGAGTCCAACGTTGCGTTTCTCTTGCCGAAATAGAAGAGTGGCGAAGAGCTGCAGGCAAGGGGAGGAGCTGATGAGGAGCGGGTGGCAGGAGCTGCCCATTGCAAAGGTGGAGGGAGCGCCTGGAGCCACTCACCATGCAGAACACGTGGGCACAGAGCCCACCCTTCTGCAGTTTGTCACCGCACATGTCCGGGTCAGCCTCGGCACGGCGACACAGCATGCAGGCTGCAGGGGACAGAGCCAATGGCACGGGGCACGAGCAGCTCTGTGGGGCTCAGAGCCTGCAGCAGCATCGGCCCCAAGGCCGCTCTGTCCCTGCCTGGCTGATGGGCAGGGCTGGAGGCCTTGCAGAGCAGGGGCCATTGTGGGCACGGCTGTCCCAGGAGCTGCCCCCTGGCCCAGCTGGGCTCCACTTGGGCAGGAAGGAGGCTCCCAGCCCCGGCATGGCCGAGCAGCTCCTGCCTCCCCCTGCCTCTGCTCTGATCCCCACGCTGCCTGCTGCCACAAGAGCCCCTGGGCCAGGCTGTCAGAGGGCTGCTTTGCCCTCACCTGGCTCCCTGGCACCAGGGCCCTCCTGCATGCTGTCAGACATGGCGGCTGTCTCTCCTGCGTCGCAGTCCTCGAGGGATGTTGTCGCTGCGAGTGCAGATACTCTCTCTCTATGGGAGAAAGAAGGGGGGGGAGTTTGCAGAACAGGCCCAGAGCCACGAGGCTCTACTCCCTGCTCAGGCCTGCGTGAGCCCTGCTCCTGTCCGCTTTCTCCTCCCGTCGTCGCGCTGAGGAACACCGCAGTGTCCTGGCTCTTCCTCCGCTGATTCTGGGAAGGGAGAGGCAGGTGAGGCTGCAGCACAGGCCCAGAGCCCCGAGGTGTGGGGCCCCTCTGGTCCCTAGGCAGCCACGTCCCCGCCCTACCTTCTCCTCCCGGTGTCAGGTCGCACTGACGCTCGGCCTGAGCCCAGCGTCCCCTTTTGTGGCCTTGGTGGCACAGGTCACAATGGCCACTCTGACATCAGAGCCGTGTACCCAAAATCGGGCAGCCATGGCCTCAGGTCCCTGGCAACCACTTGTGGCGGGCCCCTCGGGCACCGAGCTTCTGAGCTGGGTCCGAGCGTTTGCTCAGGGTGGAAGCACGGCCGGGAATCCGGCAGCAAGTGCAGGGTCAAATGCCAGGCCCTGGGGCAGCCAGCCGGGGTGGCACTGTGGGCAGGGAGGTGCTGTTCAGGCACCGCCACGCCAGGGCTCTGGCCCCGGCCAAGGGAAATCTCTGCTCCTGCCCCTGGCAGGCGGTGGCCCAGAGAGCCCGTGCGGAGTCAACTGCACTGCAGGGATTCAAATCCTGCTCTAGGTGAACTGATGTTTTCCTCAACACCTGTCTGCAGAAAACTAAGATGAACCTGATTTGATGCTGCTGCTGATCACCATTGGGTACTGGAGATAAACCTGGACACCAGCACAGCTGCCTCCAGAACCTCAGTTATCTGTCATCCTATGAACTAAGAACTTTCACATTTCATATAAATGGAAAAATTAGTATTAGGCTCCTGAGAATTGTCATCTTTTATACTGACTCAATGGTAAGACAGAAAATGCACCGAGAATTTTGTGTGTACATTTGACAGGAGAGCTTGCAACTGTCCTCAACTCCAGTCATACAGGAGGATGCTTTTCCTACGTTGTAGGAACTTTGCCAGTTTGGTCCGTGCTTTCCTACTAGAAAATACATGGGAAAAAACTCAGGAAGCGAAGCACAAACAATTCTTGTCAATTTTTCTCTTTCGTGTCTTTGCAAACATGCTCCTGGAAATCCAGATCCATGACTTCTAGAACAATCAGTGGCATCTCTGGGAAGCAGGGCAGGGGCTGACAGGCAGGGACACCCTGCAGCTGCCTGATGCTGGGGCAGCAGGAGTTTGTCCATTTTCCTGTCTCCATGGCAGATCCACCTTGGCTGGGAAACAATCCCTTCACTGCTCTAGGAGGGAGGCACAGCCAGTGCAATGCCAGGGAGTGCCTTTACCCTGGAGGCAGGGAGGAGGCAGAGGGGGAAATTGGGAAGCTGCACCCGGGGCTCTGCAGGGCTCCCAGCCAGGGCTCGAAGCACAAGGAGCCAGAAGAGCTTGGCCGGACAATCCTGAGCTCTGGACACCGTGTCCTCAGCACCGGGAACCCGTTTGCTTCTCCAGGCCCTGGGCACTGCTCCCGTGCTGCTCATGCCAGTTACACACAGACACAGAGCTACCTGCTCTGTCTCAACCCTCTTCAGCACTGGACAGCACAACACAGTAACATGTTCTCTTCAGTACATGGTCTAATTATTAATAGTCCTGCAGAGACTCACATTCAAAGCACACACACACAAAAACCCAAGCACTGGTACACACCTTGCATCAACACAAAATGCATGTTGCTGTTCAGAAACACAGGGCAGCACTTTGGCCAATGCTTTTTCCTGCAAGATTTTTCAAAGGATTGCAAAAGTGACTATGGCAACTTCTTCAAGGAACAAACAGGAGAGGCTTCTGAGTTTTTAAAGATTTATTGGTTTGCTTTCACTTCCTTTTTTTTGCCATCCTTACACTTATCCCTGCATTCCAGAAAATTGTGAAAATCCAAAATAATATCAGGGGAAGTTTCTGAATTCTTTCATGTTTCGCTCAAAGACTTTCTTGACGTACATACAAGGGACTGGTTTGATAACATACAGGGAAAGAGTGGTTTCCCTCACTGGACATTACAAGACAACGTTATAGACTCCACTACACTAAAACACTTCTGTTGCCTGGTCATTACAAAGCCTGAAGCTCTTCTAGAGGCTTTTCCCAGTGCAACTTCATTAGGTTCCTCTCTGCTCAACTCTCGAGCCTGTCCAGGTCTCACTGAAGGGCAGCAGAGCCTTGTGGTGCCTCAGGCCCTGCTCCCAGTTCTGTCCCATCAGCAAATGCTGAGGGAGCGCTCCGTCCATTCTGCCAGGTCCCTGGGGAATAAGGCAAACAGGGCTGGGCCCAGCACGGCCCCCTGAGCTCACAGCTACCTGAGTTTGGAGCTCCTCTGTCCACTTCTCTGCCCCACTGTCCCTGAGCTGCCTCGGACCTTTTATGGCAGGCAGGGACAAAGCCTTGCTGAAGTCCCAGCTGACAACAGCCACTGCTCTCCCCTCACAAGCCCAACCAGGCACTGCAGCACAGGTGCCTACGGGATTGGTCAATCATGGTTTCCATTCCTGTTATTCCACAGGCTTAGAGATGGCATCCAAGAGGAGCTGTTCTGTCTCCTTTCTGGGGATGGAGCTGAGGCTTATGGGCCTGCAGTTTCCTGGCTCCTTCTTGGTGCCCTTTTGCAAGACTGCAGTGATGTTGGCTTTCCTCCACTGCTCATGCCTCTCTCTGGGGCTGTATCCTTCCCTGACTGGCTGGCAGAGCGCCCTGTGCCAGAGGCAGGAGCAGAGATTTCCCTTGGCCCCAAAAGGGAACGCTGGGCTCAGGCCGAGTGTCAGTGCGACCTGACAACTGGAGGAGAAAGTAGGGCAGGGACATGGCTGCCCAGGGACAAGAGGGGCCCCACACCTCGGGGCTCCTGGAGGGCTGGGGGGCACTGCTCTGGCCTGGCCCGGCCCTGGGCTCCCTTGGCATTCCTGCTTGTCCTTGCATCCACCAGGGATGGGCTGCAGCTCAATGGCCCCGGCCTGGCAGCACACTCAGGCCCGGAGCCTTCCCGTTGCGTTGGTGGGTGATGAGATGGGAGTTTTGCTTGAAGCCCTTCCTGCACTCAGGGCAGCGGATGGGCCTCTCATCCATGTGAATCCGCTCATGCAGGAGGAGATTGGAGCTGGTCTGAAACCTCTTCCCACAGGTGGGGCACTTGTAGGGCCTCTCCCCAATGTGGGTGCGCCAGTGCCTGTTGAGGTGGGAGTTGTTCTTGAAGCCCTTCCTACACTCAGGGCAGTGGAAAAGGCCTCTCCTCTCTGTGAATCTGCTGGTGTTGGAGGAGACTGGAGCTGGTCCAAAACCTCTTCTGACACTGGGGACACTCGTAGGGCCTCTCCCCAGTGTGGATGCGTTGGTGCCTGATGAGTTCTGACCTGTAGCTGAAGCCCTTCCCACTCTCCCCACAGTCGTAGGCCCATTCCCCAGTGTGGATCATCTGGTGGCAGATCAGGGTGCTGGTCTGCCTGAAGCTCTTCCCACACTCTAAGCACTTGTAGCGCTTCTCCCCACCATGAAGCTGCTCATGGACCACCAGCTCTGAGCACTGGCTGAAGCTCTGTCCACCTTCCTGGCTCAGGGGTGGTCTTTCCTCCTCAGAGCACCCTTGGCTGGGTTTGCAGCCCATCCTTGTGCGGGATTGCTGGGCTTTTCCTCCCCATTGGGTTCCTGCACTGTGGAGTCACTCAAAATGGCCTCTTCCACGAGGTTCTGCTGTGGGGATTTTTCCTCCCTGGTCTCCATCCTCAGCTCCTTCCCTGGGGGAGGAAGAACAAGGAGAGGATGGGATTTGCCAGAGGGAAGGGGAAGGAGATCCCCCCAGTGCATCCCCGGTAGGATGGTGTTGGCAGCAGGGTTGTCCTGCAGTCAGGGGCCATGCTGGGCTGGGAGATGGGGCAGAAGAGAGGGGGAAAGGGGCACTGACTTCCTCCTCACCTGCCTGGGTGTCCTGGGGATTCTTCTTGTTCATCACAGCCTCCTTTTCCATCTGGCAAAGGTTTGGGGATGGGAAATCCTGTTTTGGGAGGAAAACAAGGAATGAGTACATTGCACTGGGTTTAAGGCAAACCTGGGGAGGGTCTAAACCAGAATTACAGTTTAAAAGAAAATGAAGATCAAGGCAACGATGTAGAAACACTGCCTTAAACTGACAAAGTCAGGATATAACCTGACACCCTGTCGGTCAGGGTGGTGGCTTCAGTCCCATTAAATGGTGGCTGCAGTCGTGTTGGAGTGATGAACGTGATTCTGTCAAAGCAGTGATCCTGTAGAAGGGTCTGGTCTTCTTCTAGAGGTCCAGTGGTGGTTATAGAGCTCTTGTCCTCTGGGAATCCAGTAGGCAAGCTGCTCCTGGTGTTGCAAGGCTCAGCTTATATCCAGGTAGGAATGCTTGGTTCCTCCCCCTGGGCGGAGCATCCCACAATGGGATGATGGAATTTTATCAGTCCTGCAGTGACACTCAATGGCCCATTCACAGAAGATATCTCCCCTGGAGGGCGTTATCAGGGGTGAGTCATGGAAGACATAAAAAACACTGACCCACCTGTTTTTAACAGTTTATGGAGATGGTGATTGAAAATATGCATTTGGTTACATCTTCCATTGCAACCTGAAACAGTGGGGTAATCCCTGCTCAGGGGCTGAACACCACCCCCCTTACCCAAACTGGCTCAGCTGTAAAACCCCCACACACAGGCGACAATATCACACTTGCCCTGCTCCAGGAGAGGTCTCTTTCCCTTGTCACTCATCTTTTCTCTTTCTTTCCATCTCTCTACCTCACATTTACTGTTCAATAAAATCCATTTTGGATTTGGTATCGTTAGCACCTTAATTGGGGCAGAGGAATCTCTCTAACAATTTGCACAACCAGACTGTGACATTAGTGTTGCACAGTGTGTTTAGGCTCTGTTCTCTGACCCCAAGTGCCTTTGACAACAGCATGGCTCCCTCCACTGATGAGGTTGTGGTTCTTTCTGGAAGAACTCTTGGAAACTTGGACACAGTCCCTCCTTCCTCCTGGGGAGCTTATGGAGCTTATAAACGTTTTATTTCTTTATGGGAGAAATTATGAGGAAAATGGCTTTTATGGGTGGCCAGTGTAAAGAAAATAATTTGCTGTCTTTCCTTATAAAGTTGTTAAAATCTCTGGAGGAAACAGAGCAAATGTTACCAGTGAGACTGACAAGGTTCAGTCACCCCATGGTGAGGAATGCAAGGTGGCTAAAAGTCCCACAAGAAGCCCAGCTTAAGTAGATAAATTTCCAAATAAGTCCTGAATTCCCAGGCTTGGGGGCTTTACCAAATGTGACAATCATTTTTCTCTTTATCCCTGTCACCTTTGTGACTGCTACACAGAGCTTTCCCTTCCTTTTAATAATCTGTATTGGGCCAAATTTCCACTTTCCTTTTATCGGAACCTGCCAGCAGCTGAGCTGGAGCTGTGCAGGAAGCAATGAATATTGGAATTGCCACATCACTGCTTGGATTGTCAGTTTATTCATGTTTGGGATTTGTTTGTGCTTTCATCACCAGTTACTTGTGGGAAGATCATATATTCTTCAAAGTGATTTTTCAGAGTCAAGTTGGATTTCTGCCAAGTTTATTTTGTCCAGTGTCCAGAGGATGCTCAAAGGGTCTCCGTGCCTCTCGCACTGGAGGATGCTTGGGAGGCGTTTGGGGGGGGGTTTCCTGTCCCTTTCACCCCAGGCTGTTCCCCAGGGGGTGCCCCTGTCCCTGTCACACCAGGGCATTTCCCAGGGGTATCCCTGTCCCTCTCATACCAGGCCATTCCCCAGGGGGTCTCCATCATTTTCACCCAGGAAATGCCTGGGGGGGTCTCCCTCCTTCTCACCCCTGTGTGGAGGGGGGTGCTCAGGGCAGTCTCTGTCCCTCTCAGCACAGGGGATGCTCGGGGGTCTCTGTCCCTCTCAGCCCAGGGGATGCTCGGGGGGTCTCCATCCCTCTGGCCTCAGGCAATGCCTGTGCAGGGCTGGGCACCAGGGGCTCTGTGTCCCTCTCACCGCTGAGGGTGCTCGGGGCTGGGGGGGCTCTCCCACCTTCTCACACCTGGGGGAGGCCAGGGGGTCTCTGTCCCTCTCAGCCCTGCTGTGACCCCACCCAAACATCATCGGGGTCAGAGGGACAGAGACACCCCCAAAGCCCCAGAGGGACTGAACCTGGGATTTGGTTTGGGGCTGAGGATTTAGGAAGGGGCTGGAATTGGGGCTGGGCTTGGAGTTGGGGCTGAGATTCGGATTAGAGCTGGGATTGGGGTTAAGGCTAGACATGGGATTGGCTTTAGGGCTGGGGTTGGGATTGGGTCTGGGGCTAGACAAGTCTGGCACTGGAATGAGATTAAATACAGAACTGTGAGTGTGTCTAAACATGGAGTGAGATTGAGACCAGGATGAGGGTCAGGTTTGGGACTGAGCTCACCCAGAGCGGGACAGAGGGGATATCACTGTAGGATTTCCCTGCCATCATCCCAGCCCTCCTCAGGCACCTCCAAACATGGGGGGCAGCTGGGTGCCCCAAGATCCAGGTGCTCCCACGCTGCCCCTCCGTACCAGGCGAGCATTCCCTGAGGGAAGCCCTGACTGTGACCCTTGGGGCTCTGGGATCAGCCCTCACATCCCTGTGGAGCAGCAGCAGACAGGATGAGAGATTCCCCCGCCCCGTTTTTCCTGTGGAAGGGTGAAGTCCAGCTGCCCTTTTCTTCTGGTGTCTCCTCCTCTCCTCAGCTGAGGATGTCAAACTCCCCAGGAGCAGGAAAATCCCCATTCCCTGTTTGCTTGTGGCTGCAGCCTGGAACATCCACCCAGAATGAAGAACTTTCTGACAGCCCTGCTGAATGACACTGGCAAGAGGTTTGTGAGAAGGGGAAGAAATTGTATTTTGATAGTAAAAAAAAGGTGCAAAATTATTCCTTTCTATTACTTTTCAGTCAGTTCTGGCCTGTTTTCAGAGTGCCACCTTCTCAGCTGACTGTGTTTTTGCCCTCTTTTCTCTCCTGCCTCTCTTTGTCTGCTCTGTTTCTCTCTCAGTGTCTCCCTTGACCCAGGGCAGCTCACACCAAAGACCGTGCCCGGATTTAATTCCCAATTCAGGAGCTACAACAACCATGGGGGAAGTTATGAAGGCTCGCAGTGAAATGCCACTGTAAGATCTTGCTCCACTTGGCTTTTGGCTCCTTCTTGACAGCTTTGCCCTCAAGGGCAGGAACATCTTTTCATAGCTGAGAACTGGAATTCCAGCCCCTGGCAGTGTGTGCCGTGGATCCCAGAGGGGCATTCCCGAGGCTCCCAGAGTGCTGCTCCTGCCGTGCCTCCCAAGGGGAGAAGCTCCAGCAGCTCTGTGGGCTCCCAGAACACACAGCAAAGGTGGCTTTGATGGACATTTTCCAGGGACTAGGGTGGGAAGGGACCCTGTCCACGGATTACGACCCCGCGAGGGAGAGACGCCTCTGCCCCAGTGAAGGAGCGAATGAGAGCGTGGGAAAGCAACCGACGATTATTGAGCGTGGACTGAACGGAACAAGAAATGGGGAGGAGAAAGGGAGAGAAAGAAATCGGGAAGAGGTCTCAGAGAACAGAAAGAAACAGGAAAAGGCTCCCGCCCGGACTCCGCAGCTCCCAGGAACACCCGCAGGGCGTAGCGCCTTTTACATTTCCAGCCAATCAGAGGACGCGGTAAACAATTTCCAGCCAACCAGAGCTTTTCTCGCCGATGACTCACCGGTTGCCAGGCGGGCCCGCAGAGCCCGGCGGCCCCGGAGCGGAATTTGGGGCTCGGGCCGGGGGGACGGATCCGCCCTGGGGCCGATCGGGGGCTCCCCCACCCAGCAGCCGGTGCTGCGGGGCCGCGGGGCAGAGCGGTGGGAAAGGGGGTCCGGGCTGGGAGCGGAGGAAATGCGGGAGGAAGTGGAGGGAGAGGAGGAGCAGGAGCAGGAGCGGGAGAATCGCGGCGCTCGCAGCGCCCGCACGCCGAGCCTGCAGCAGCCCCTGCCCCGGGAGCATCGCCCCCAGCCCCGAGCCGCAGGGGAGGGCGGAGGCCGAGCTCGCCCCGGCTCCAGCCAGGGGTCTCCGGGAGGGTTTTTTGGAGAGTGTTCGGAGCCGGCAGATCCCGGACTCGAGCCCCGGATATCTCCGGGCTCCCTAAGAGGAGCTTTTTCGGCGGGAGAGGAGCCGCGATCGCCCCTCGGGAGGGTCCCGGGGGGCCCACGTGGGGATGGCCCGGTACCGACGGGGCGGGACATTGGTTTTGGGGATCCCCGTGAGAGCCGGGGCTGTGGAACGGGGGACCCCCGGGGCGGGGAGAGGGGAAGGGGCGATAGCGGAGCTGGGGGACCCCCGGCAGCCCGGAGATGAGGCGGGGACGGGACCCCCTGACCCTGACTGGGGCGTGTCCTGGGTGACTTCATGATGCTCGTACCCCATCGGTCTGTTTAGCCCAGAAATGAGTTCTGCACCTTTAAGGCTGGTTTTTAGAGAGGAGGGGAGGAGGAAGAAGCAGCAGTTTGTTTTCAGAAACTGCACTCACTCCTCCACATTCCGGCACCTGGGCTGTTGTGATGCCTTAAGGAGCTGGAACAGAGGCCAGACAGAGCTAAGAGGAACAAAGTTTTTTACTGAAATGCCTTTAAAGGCCATAATCTGGCAGTACCGGAGGCACAGCTGTGGCTCTGCCTGGATGGCTCCAAGATGGGAGCAAAAGAGGGATTGGTCACGAGATCTCACATTTTTATAAGTTTTAGTCCATTTGCACATAACTGCCCAATTAATAGCTTCCAATTATGAAGTTTCATCTCCCTTGCTTCCTTGCCTGCCCTCCTTTTTTCATGTTGTTTGTGCTTTGGGCCTGAAGTTTGAAGAGATTGTCCTTGAATCTCCAGGATTGTTTTGTCTTCACCACCCTGAGAAAAGATCCCATAACACTTAATACAAAGGTAAAAGCTGCACATCAAAACAAAGAACAGAAAAACTTAAAACCTAAGGTATTGTTTATCTGCAGACAGACAGACAGCAGGACAGAGCTCTCCTTTGCTTTTATTTAGTTTTAGCTCGCTGAGGCAGAGAAGTTCCCTGGACTGTGGTTTTTGCTTTTCTTTGGAGCTGTTTAAACCTGCTCTGGACTGAACACCCAGAACACCACCAGCACCTCACACCTGTGGCCCACCTAGGCCGGGCCTGGGCCCAGGCAGTTCCAGTGCTGGAGGGGCTGATAACAGACGGATAAGAGACTGATAACAGACTGAGGGAACCGAGCTACAGCCCACAGAGGGACTTTCTGAGTTTGTCATCAATTTTGGAGCGGCAAGAGGTTTTATTTTTTAATATTGTTCAATTTTTGTGCTGGTGAATGCTTTGCCTGTAAAATAAACAGTTTTTTCCCCTTTTCTCCATGGAAATATTTTCTCGATCCGGTTGGGGGAGGGGCCGCTTGAATCTGCTTTCTAGAGGAAAATCTTTTGGAGATTTTCTCCCAAATTTGCCCTAAACCAGGACAGGGTGGTGGGAAGAGGGGAGAGCCCCAAGTGATTGGACTGGGGTGAGGCTGAAGAGGGGACCCCAAAACCCCCAGCATCCCTAAGCAGGACCCTGGAGAGGGAGGATCCCCAGTGCCCATGGGATCTCCAGCAGCCCTGAGATGAGGGACCACCAGAACCCCAGAGACTGGAAATGGGAAAATCCTGGTGGCTTTTTTTGATTCACTCTTGATTTTTGAAGGTTTTTATGGACACCAGATGACTTCTAGTGATGGACTTGGGTGGGAGGAATTCCCAGCCCAAGGCATTCACACCTTGTTTTTCCCCAAACCAGGATTTCCCATTCCCAAACCTTGGCAATATGGAGGAGGAGAAGGCTTGGAGGAAGAGGAAGATGCCCTGGGACACCCAGACAGGTGAGGAGGAAGTCAGTGCCCCTTTCCCCCTCTCTCCTGCTCCATCTCCCAGCCCAGCACGGCCCCTGACTGCAGGACAACCCTGCTGCCAACACCGTCCTGCTGGGGATGCACTGGGGGGATCTCCTTCCCCTTCCATCTGGCACGGAGGCAAATCCCATCCTCTCCTTGTTCTTCCTCCCCCAGGGAAGGAGCTGAGGATGGAGACCAGGGAGGAAAAATCCCCACAGCAGAACCTCGTGGAAGAGGCCATTTTGAGTGACTCCACAGTGCAGGAACCCAATGGGGAGGAAAAGCCCAGCAATCCCACACAAGGATGGGCTGCAAACCCAGCCAAGGGTGCTCTGAGGAGGAAAGACCACCCCTGAGCCAGGAAGGTGGACAGAGCTTCAGCCAGAGCTCAGAGCTGGTGGCCCATGAGCAGCTTCAAGATGGGGAGAAGCCCCAGAAGTGCTTGGAGTGTGGGAAGAGCTTCAGGAAGAGATTCAACCTGATCTGCCACCAGAGGATCCACACTGGGGAATGGGCCTATGAGTGTGAGGAGTGTGGGAATGGCTTCAGCTGCAGCTCCACCCTCGTCACCCACCAACGCATCCACACTGGGAAGAGGCCCTGTGAGTGTCCCCAGTGTCAGAAGAGGTTTCGGATCAGCTCCAATCTCCTCCGCCACCATCAGATTCACACAGAGCAGAGGCCCTTCCTCTGCCCTGAGTGCAGGAAGGGTTTCAAGTGCAACTCCAACCTTGTTAGGCACTGGTGCATCCACACTGGGGAGAGGCTCTATGAGTGTCCCCAATGTGGGAAGAAATTTCAGACCAGCTCCAATCTCCTCCTGCACCAGCGCATTCACACACAGGAGAGGCCCTTTCACTGCCCTGAGTGTGGGAAGGGCTTTAAGCACAACTTTACCTTTATCAGCCACCACACCAGCACATCCACACTGGGGAGAGGCCCTACAGTGCACCCAACGTTGGAAGAGCTTCTCAGACCACTCGTTCTTTACCCGACACCAACGGAGGCACAGGTAAGGGCAGCCCTGTGAGTGCCCCAGCTGCAGGAGAAGCTTCATGCTCTGCTCCAGCCTCATCCCCCATGGGAGGACCCACGTTGTTCAGAGCCCTGGCCATCTACTTTCCCTGTGATCCGTGTTGGGAAGACACTGGGCTGGTTATTCTTTTGTTTTGGCCCTAATTTTCTTTGGATTCATCTTCATCCCTTTAAAACAGAGAAAATTGGGGTAAAAATCAATAAATTCATCAAGGGCATCTAAAACCTCACTTTTTACTTGTGTTTCAGGGGAATCTGGGATTCAGGGAGATAACTGGGAGAATTTGGGGGTTTTGGGGTTATTTGGTGTACTTGTTTCCCTTTCTTGGCACTGAAAGAGAAAAGAGGATTCAATCTGTCATCTTAATGCCACTGAAAACTACTCAATCCCACTCCAAAATTCCTCGATTCCACAGCTCTTTGGTGTGTAATGGGGTTGGAAGGGGATTGAGCAAAGTGAGCTTCAAATCAGGAGGGTTGAGATGGGCATTAGGCAGGGCAGGATGGGTGGGATGGAGTTTGGGAGGTGGAAAATGGGGGAAATATGGCTTGGGAAGGTGGCCATGATGTCCAGGAGGGGTGGGATGTGTTGAGGTTGGGAATGGGGAGGTGGGTTGGGGTCTGGAATGAGACAGCCAAAGTTTGGGGATGATGAAGGGAGGGGGAGCCCATTACTGAGCGAATTTTTTAATAATCTACATTGCTGAAGAGATTTTGAGGTATCTCACATTTCTGAGGCAGTTTTGGGGCACTCTCCAGCTCTTAGGGGCGTTCCTGAGAGCAGCTCCATGGAGCCCCATTGCCAGGGGTGGTTGCCTTGGGCACAAACTCAGAGCTGTATCCAGAGTCTGTTGCCTCGGTGCTGGAGAGCAGAGAAATGATGAACAGCTCCAGATATCTCCAGTGTGTGTTTGGGGGCAGGGAGAGTTCTGCATAGGTGGGGTGGTCACTGTCCCACCCCAGCCACTGCAGCCTCTGGCCCAGCCCCAAAGTGGCTGCCAAGCCCCTGGCACCCCGAAAACCCCACCTGAGAGAGGGACCAGAGCAGGTCAGGCTGTGACACAGGTGTGACACTGAAACGTCCCACGGCTCCAGAGCTCACAGCAGCTGAGATCCAAGACTGACTGTGGATCTCTCTCTTCTCCTGACTTCCTCTTCTCAAAATCTGCATAACTTGAAGTTGGACAGGTTAGAGTTTGCGAAGTCAGTGCTTTGTCAAGTGATTTACTGTAATTCAATGCTGTTTAAGATTTCCCAAGTACCTCATTCTCTTAAGTTTGTAACTAAGTTTGTTCTCCACCCTCCTGAGAAGTTTTTTGTTTTCTCCCCTTGGCCATGTGTCCTGCAGGCTGTGCCCCTGTGCGTGCTTGCTCCTCTGCCCTGGCTGGCTGCACTCGCCCATCTCGCTGTGCCCCAGCATTTCTCACCCAGTGTTTCTGTGCCCTCCCTGGGCTCCCTGCACCCAGCGCTGCCGGCTCCTGGCACACAGAGCCAGGGCAGGAGCCCACCCTGCCAAGGGGCTCTGGGCAGGGCGGGGGCTGCGATGGCTTCTGAGCTCAGCAGCTGCTCCTGGCATGGTTCCATGGGGACCGAGCACAGCAACGCTGCTGAGCATTGTCCCTGCTGAGGGTCACACACTGCCGGGGCACATTCCCTGCCTGCAGCATTGCTGAGCATTGTCCCTGCTGAGGGTCACACACTGCCGGGGCACATTCCCTGCCTGCAGGATTGCTAAGCATTGTCCCTGCTGAGAGTCACACACTGCCGGGGCACATTCCTTGCCTGCAGGCTTCCAAGCGCTGCACTTGTGTCTCCAGCATTGCTTTCCAACAAAAACAGGGGAATGCAAACTGTGCAGCTCATGGTATTTTAGAGTGTCTAAAACTTGCTAAGTCATTGATCTTAGAGGTGAGATGCATTTGGAATTAATGGCATGGAGAAGTAGTGTAAGATGGAAAAGGGGAGCACAGAAATAAATTGAGGAAAACATTTCACATTATTTCTTTCCATTTTCATTTCACTTCTAGAAAGCTGATTCAGTTTCCCAGGAATCTTCTCTGTAATCCTGTCTGCTCTTTTCAAAAACATTTCCTGGAGAATGAGGTCGAACTCCTGTCACAAGATGTGCCACCACCTGCGGCTTCTCTTGGCTTTCCACACTGTGCCTGCAGCAGGACTCTTGCAGCAAAGCAGGACAAAGGTTTGGAGAACTTGACAACTTGTCCTTTCTTTTGCTGGTGGACTGGGGAGTTGTGCCATTGGTGAGGTTTTCATTGTTACTGTTCCAGGCTAAGAAAACAGGAGGTGGTACCAGGAATTGTTAGGGAATACAAGCCTGGCTGTAAACTGGGGGCAGCAGCACTGCAAAACACCTCTGGGCATCTCTGTTTCCTGCTGCTGGGAAGGAGCCATGAAGCGAGTCGAGAAGTTCTGGTTTCTGTTTCTCCTGAAGGATTTTTTAGTTTAATTCCACACTGCAGAGGCAATTTTTGTGATGGCCTCTGTCAGCTTATTCTATTTCATCAGTGCCAGCTACAGGGCTGTGTTTGACCACTGCAAATGTGGCCTGTGAGCCTTTAATTCCCCTCATCTTAGAGCTTGAGGTTGGTGAGCATTCCAGTATCTGTTGATCTTTATGCCTGCGACAAAAATACTGACTTCACTGTCAGGAAAGCACCGTGGGTAGCACCAACTGAAAGCGGCACTTGCAGTTTCATGGATAAAATTCAGGTTGCAAGCAGAAGAGGGCCAAGAGCAGCCATGATCCCCAATTCCCAAGGCAAAGGCACCAGCAGCCTCCTGCTGCCACCTCAGGGTGAGTAAAACAGTGCTGTAAACAGCTCTGAAATCCGGTCCTTTCTTCCTCTGAGGTCTGGCTCGGGGCAGCACAGGCGGGCCCTGAGCAGTCAGGGCTGTGTGTGGGTGCTGGTTGCTCTGCTCCAGAATTGAGCTGGAAAAAGCCCTTGGGAGCCGAGGCAGGAGCAGGTGGAAAAGGGCCGGCGCTGCTGCTGCTCCTGGCCGGGAGCCCCGGCTGGGCCGGGCCGGCGCCCCCTGCGCTGCGGCTGCTGCTGCTGCCAGAGCCGGGCGGGACTCCGGGACAGGGAATGGACACGGGGGGACAGCAAAGGCCTGGCGACTGCAGGGATGGTGGCGCTGGGGCCAGCGCCAGCACAGAGCTTCAGCCCACAGTTAACCCCGAGGGAAACGCTGGGGAAAGGCTCCATTTCAGCCTTTTTTTACTTGTCGCTGTAATGAAGGGACTGAAATGAAAGGAAAACAAGCAGGGCCCGACCCCTCCTCCTCTGGGAGGCGCCCCGCGCCTTGGGCTGTGAGGGGTTGTGAGGGGCCGTGAGGGGATGTGAGGAACTGTGAGGGGTTGTGAGGGGCCATGAGGGGCTGTGAGGTGTCACTCTTGAGTCGAGAATGACACAGGAACAGGCGGGAGGCAGTTTGTAGAGAGAGTGAAGGAAGGTTTTATTCAAGAGAACCTTGTGGTTTTTATAGCGTGAGATGATTTATTCTATTTGATTGGCTGGTTAACAAAAATACATTACACTGTCCTTGAGAAGAACAGAAAGACAAAGTAGAAGAATACCACCTGCAGATTGTTTATACTTAACAAGTTATCACATCCCTACAACACCCTAAAAATTCTCACATGCTGCTGTGAGAAACACTTGCTGTTTCTCTCTCTCTCTTCCAGAGCATCCACAGTGAGGGGCTGTAACGGGTCTTGGGGAACTGTGAGGGAGCCATGAGCTGTGGGAGGCTGTGAGGGGCCATGAGGGGCCATGGGGAGCTGTGAGTGGCCATGGGGAACTGTGAGGGAGTCATGAGGGGCTGTGAGGGGCCATGAGGGGTCATGGGGAACTGTGAGGGGCTGTGGGAGGCCAGGCTCCTCATGGAACCAAGGGTCCATTGTGACACTGCGGAACCAAGGAGATCATTGTTGACAGTACAGAACCTCACGGAACCAAGGGGCCATTGTGGCACAGCAAGGCCTTGTGGAACCAAAGGGACCATGGTGACACTATGGAACCTTATGGTACCATAGGTCCATTGTTACACAGCAGCCACAGCAGGGCCCCAGAACCAAGGAGATCATTGTGACACTACACAACCTCAGGGAATCAAGACATTCACGTTACACCAATGAACCTCATGGAGCAAAGGGTCCATTGTGACACTGTGGAACCAAGGACACTGTTGTTGGCAGTACGAAAGCTCATGGAACCAAAAGTCCATTGTGACATTGTGGGGCCTCATTGAACCATGGAGACCATTAGGACACTTCAGGACCACTGGAACCAAGGGGCCATTGTGACACTGCAGGGCCTTGTATAACCAAGGGGTCCTTGTAGCACAGCAGGGCCTCATGGACTCAAGGGGATTAAAGTGACACTGTGGGGCTCCATAAAGGTCTGTGGAGCTCCATAAGGGGCTGTGGGGGCTCCATGAGACCACAGGGCCTTTCTGACGGTGGAACCAAGGATACCATTGTTACACTACAGAACAAAGGAAACCATTGTGAACCAGCGGGGGAATCCACTGGGACTATTGTGACACTTCAAGGGCCATTGTTGAACAGCAGGGCCTCGTGGAAGCGATGAGACCATTGTGACATCCCAGGGCCTCATGGGAGCAGGGGGCCATTGGGACACTGTGGGTCCCCATGGAAGCAAGGGGCCAGTGTAACACATCCAGGCCTGCTGGAACCAAGGGGCCACTGTGATCCCAGGGAACCCAATAGAACCAAGGGGCCATTTGGAGACACTGTGACCTCATGGAAGCAAGGGGCCATTGTGGCCTTGTACAGTCCCATGGCAAGAAGGAAACCATTTGGACACTGCAAGGCCTCATGGAAAGCAAGGGGCCATTGTGCCACTGCAGAGCCAAGGAGACCATTGTTATATCACTGGACCTCATGGAAACAAAGATCTGTGGTGATCCTACAGGGCCTCATGGAACCAAGGGGCAATTTTGATGCTGCAGGGCCCCAAGGATCCAGGAACATGAAACAGGTCTGGGTGGCTGGGCCTCCTGGGGGCTGCTTGACTGGTCCCACTGGCCTTGGCATATTGAGAGTTGCTTCTTATCATCCCCTGAAACCCTGGAGTTCTGTGTATTCCTTCCTGTGGGAAAGGACTGTCCTTCTCCTCCAGGGGTTCAAGGCTGAAATTGGGATTCCTCCCCCAAATCTGATTATATCCGAGGATTATTCCCATATGAAACCTGCCAGGACAGACAGCTCTGGCTGGCCTTGGCCTCTTGGGGGCCACCCCTCATGTGCCTTCAAAACACTGGGGGCCCGTTCTTTTCTTCCCATTGAAAAAATCACTTTCAAGTCCAGCCATCTATGGCCAAAATTGAGAATCCGCCTCTAAAATTGTTTATATGGTTTTCCAATGGTACCTCCCAGACAAAAGCTGCCAGGGCTATCTAGATTCCCTTGGCTGCCCTGGTGGCCCTGCTGTTGCTGTAGAGCCTGAGTGCTCTTGGGGCTGGGCACAGCCCTGGGGGTGGCAGTGCCGGGGCTGCAGCAGAGACAGGCCATGGGCACTGCTGGGGCAGCACTGACGCCTCAGCCCAGGCCCTGGGGGCTCCAGGCTCCTTGCCCAGGCTCTCCCAAGAACACACCCAGGCCGATGCTCAGCACAGAAAACCCCCGTGAGCAGCCCCAGGCTGGCCGTGGGCAGGCTGAGGGCAAACAGCATGGCTGGGGCTCTGCAGGGACCCGGGGGCAGATGGGAAGGAGCAGCAGAGCAGGGGCTGATCCATCCCCAGTGCACTGGACAGCCCAGGGCAGCATCCCAGAGCATCCTGATGGAGCTGCCAACAACATCCCCCCTCTGCAGCCCTGGCCTCTCCCCCAGCTCACACAGGTGCCCCATCCTTGCAGGCACAGACACGGCAGCACTGGCTCAACAGCCCCTGTTTGCATTGCACACAGCAGGGGGAGCACTCCCATGCTGTTGCGGTGGGGACATGAACCTGAGGGAGCACAAATGCCATCAGCCCCTGGGGCCAGCAAGGGCTGGGGGACACCAGAGAAACCACTCAGCTTTGTCCTGGCCTCTGCAGTCAGCCAGAAAGTTTGTTCCCATCAGCTGGGAGTTTCCTGTCCCACTGCAGACGCTGTTGCTCAGAGCCAGGGCTGCCTGGCAGCCACCCCCAAACTGCCCTGAGCATTTCCTTGGCTTCACCTTTGCTTTCTTTACTCTTCCTGATACAAATGTCTTCTGATTGCCCAGCCCTGTTCCCTCCCCTGCAAACAGCCCATCCCTGGTTGCCATTTCCTCTCTGGCCCCACTCCCCATTGCAGTTCCTGACTTGGCACCATGGGAACATCCCTTGGGCAGCAGGATCATCCTGCAAGTGCTGCAGGAATTGTCTGCAGGCTCCTGCAGTGCCTGGTTCTGCTCCCTTGCCAGAGACACCCCAGGCCAGGGAGGCACATCTGGGCTGCTGTGTCTGGCTCTGGGGCTCTCTGTTCTGGGCAGTGAGGAGGAGCTGCAGAGGCTCTGCAGGACTGACAGGATGGGCTTTGGGGCTGGCAGGAGAAGCTGGGCTGCTGGAGCTTCTGAACAGGAGGCCCAGGGCTCCTCTTGCAACTGCTCCAAGGGTTCTTTCAAAGAATCCCAGAATCAGCAAGGGTGGAACAGGCCATGGAGATCATCAAGTCCAACCTGTGCCCTGACACTGCCTTGTCTCCCCTGAACCTCCTCTTCTCCAGGATAAACAACCTCAGCTCCCTCAGCCACTCCTCACAGGACTTGTGCTCCAGACCCATCACCAGCCTTGTTGCCCTTCTCTGGACATGCTCCAGCTCCTCCATGTCCTAAATTGGGGGCACCAGAACTGCAAACAGCACTTGAGGTGCTGCCCAAGCAGTGCTGATCACAGGGGAACAATCCCTGCCCTGGTCCTGCTGGCCACACCATTCCTAATCCAGGCCAGGAGCCACTGGCCTGCTTGCCCACCTGGGCACACTGCTGGCTCATGTCCAGCCTGCTGTCCATCAGTCCCTGCAGGTTCCTTTCTGCCTGGCTGCTGTCCAGCCCCTCTGGCACCTTGTTGAGGGAGGGAAGGGAAGGGAAGGGAAGGGAAGGGAAGGGAAGGGAAGGGAAGGGAAGGGAAGGGAAGGGAAGGGAAGGGAAGGGAAGGGGAAGGGTCCAGATCCAATCCTTCCTGAAATGTGGGGTTTGCTGGCACTGCCAGTGCCTTGATCCAAAAATTTCCCTATTCTGGCACAGCCCAAGTGCAGCAATTTGCTGGCACAGAAATCCAAAACCTGGCAACTTCCTGCTACTGGGTCTGGCACCGACCACATCTTGTGTTTGCTGCCCCAGTACCCAGATTTGGAAATTTCCTGGTGCCTGCAGAGCCCAAGTCCAGTGATTTACTGGCACAGAAATCTAAAATTTTTGAAATTTCCAAGTTCTGACTCTAGCACCCTTCAGATCTAGTGTTTGCTGGGACCGCCAGTGCCCAGATTTGGAAATTTCTGGGTGCCTTCACAGCCTAGGTCTAGCAATTTGGTTTTAGCTAGCTTAGGCAGAGAAGTTTCTTTGGACTGTGACTTTCCTTTTTCTTGGAACTGTTTAAACCTGCTCTGGACTGAAAACCCAGACAAACACTGGCAGCAGCTCACATCTGTGGCCCCCCGAGCTCTGGGATGCTGCATTCCAGCACCAGAGGGACTTAGAAGAGATGAAGTGAGTCAACTACAATCCACAAAAAGGACTTTCTGAATTTGCCATCTCTTCAGCACTGTCAGAGGTTTTATTTAATATTATTCATTTTTCGTGCTTGTGAATACTTTACTTGTTAAATAAACTGGTTTTTTTCCACTTTTCTCAAGTCCTTTCCTGAACTAGTAGGAGGAAGGGCCGCTTGAACTTGCTTTCTAGACGGACCCCTTTTAGAGATTTCCTCCCAAAATTTGCCCTAAACCAGCACAAACAGTCACAATGAAAATTGCACCAGTGGCATAATTTCCTGATGGAAAATCTTGTGACAGAAGCTCGACCTTGTACTCAATGAGAGGTTCTTGGGAAGAGCAGACAGGAGAAGATTCCTGGAAAACTGAAAAAGCTTTCCAGAAGCAAAATGAAAATGAAAGAAACAATCCAAGATGTTTCTCTTTATTTATTTCTGTGCTTCCCTTTTCCATGTTGCAACCCAGTAATTCCAGATGTACCTCACCTCTAAGATCGCTGACTTAGGGATTTTTAGACACTCTAAAATACCGTAAGCCACACACAGTTTTCCTTCCCCTGTTTTTACAGGAAAGCAACACTGGAAGTGTAAGTGCAGTGCTTGGATCAGGAGGTGGGCCGGCAGTTTCTGACCCTCAGCAAGGACAATGCACAGCAACGAGCGAGGGGATCGCTGTGCCAGTGTGCAGGAGTCAGGGCTCTGCATCTGGGCTCAGCACTGCAAAGTTCCCGTGTTTGGACAGACGGAGGGGCTGTCCCCGGGGCGCGCGGGGCTCGAACGTGGGGCTCGTGGGGCGAGCAGGGAACGGACACGGGGACGGGTGAGGGGCGCTCGGGGGTCGTTGCTGGCCCCGAGCCGAGCCCTGACAGCCGCGTCCCGCCCGCAGGGACGGCGCAGGAGGCCCTACAGGAGCGGTACCGGCTGGGATCGCTGCAGGGGCGCGGCGGCTTCGGCAGCGTCTTCGCGGCCACGCGGCTCTCGGACGGCGCTCCGGTGAGCGGCGGGGCCGGCGGCGGGCGCAGGAGGAGGGGGCGGAGGAGGAGGGGATGCAGGAGGAGGAGGGCGGAGGGGATGCAGGCGGAGGAGGAGGAGGGCGGAGTTTGTGGCTCGCAGTGCGGGCGGCGAGCTCACCCCGCTGCTGCCCTTGGCTTGCAGGTGGGCATCAAAAGGGTGCCACGGAATCGCGTCCGGCACAGGGGCGAGCTGGTGAGCGGAGCCAGCGGCAGTAGCCGAGGCTGCCTGCCGGGGATGAGCCGGGGCCTGGCACGGTGGGAGACGCCAGGACGCCCCGAGGGAGAGTGGGCGTGGGGCCAGCGCAGGGCGCAGAGCATCCCGGGCTGGCTGACGGCTTCCCCAGGCCTGGAACGGCATCAGCCCCACTGACGGCATCGTGCTCCTCCCGCAGCCCGACGGCACCAGCGCACCCCTGTAGATAGTGCTGCTGGCCAAGGTGTCCACTGGCTTCCCCGGTGTGGTCCAGCTGCTGGAGTGGCTCAGGCTCCCTAACTACATCGTCATGGAGTGGCCAGAGCAGTGTCAGGACCTGCAGCGTTTCATTCGGGCACGGCGGTTCCTGCCCGAGGAGGAGGCGTGGGAGCTGTTCTGCCAGGTGCTGGAGGCTGTGCAGCACTGCACCAGCTGTGGGGTCCTGCACAGGGACACCAAACCAGGGAACATCCTGGTTGACCTGGACACCAGCCAGGCAAACTCATGACTTTGGCTGTGGCACCTACCTGCAAGACACAGTTTACACTCACTTCGCAGGTTAGCCCACGCAGGGTTGTGCTCCCGCTGCTGACATCTCATGGCCCAACATCTCCCGGCCCAAGCTGGCTGTGGCAGCGGGGATTCTCCCTTTTGCTGCCAGTCAGGGCACTGAGTCTTCAGCTGAGTTGCTTTAGAGCGGGGCTGGGTGGGCAGCCATCTTCCAGCCCTGCTGGCAGCCTTTGCCCCCCACTCTGCCCAGAACTGGAGCAGCCAGCCTGACCAAAACCCCCGTGGTTGGGGGTAGCAGAGAGGCGGGGGCGAGAACCAAAGGTGGCCTCTGGATGAACCTTCCAAGCAAAGGTTATCTTTGTATCTGCTCCCTAATGAAATATGCATGGTCATTAGCCCTGTGATAGATGTAGCCACTCATTAGTGAAACATGTATTGACCTTTATGTATTTAGAAGCCAGAAAAGGCCATGAAATCTGACATCTGACCTTGTTTGGGGCTGTATGGTCTAAGTCACCTCCCTTGGTTCCTCCCTGAGCCCTGGCCAGGCTTTGGGATGGACCCAAGAGGAGGATGAAAGCAGATGTTGTCACACTAGCAGTGCTGTCAGTTTGTTCATTCAGCACTGTCAGAGCTGGGCCCTCTCCCAGCGGGGTTGGAGCCTCTCCTGGGGCTGGAGGCACCTGCAGGAATTCCCAGTGCCCAGGAGTGGCTCTGCAGCCCTTGGCTGTGACAGCTTCCCCAGCTGCTGTGTGGGTCTGGGGGATGGTAAAGGCTGAGGGTAAATGCTGCTGGATCTTTGTTAATCACTGCTGCAATCTTTGGTGGGGATGGTTGGGTGCATTGGTGAGCTGCTCCTTTTGTGATTCTTTGCTTCCCTGAACTGCAGGAAATGACACTGATTCCTTCAGTTGGAGTCTGTGTCTTTGGTGCTGACCCTGCCCACTGGTAAAACAAAACTGGCACAGTCTGGCCAGATGCCAACAAAATGTCACTTGTTCAGTGTCAATGTGAGGAATCAGTCCCATCAGAAATTGCCAGCTGGGAAGCCCTTCCCTGGAGTTCCCTGGCTCTGGAGTGGGCTGAGGTCAGAGCCCTGTGGGAGTAGTGGGGCAATCGGGTAAAAGAAGCTGCACCCCTGGATGTCTTCAAATGCATCCAAAAATTGCATATGGAAAAGGAAACAACCTTGTGGGTTTGGGCAGACAAAGATGAATTTGTTGTGAGTACATAGGAAACAGCACCTTCAGAAGAAACAATTATTGTTGGAATGCTCCCACATGGAGCAAGAGAAGAAGGTTTTAATCTTGAGCTTATATGGATTTGTGCAAATGAAATATCTATATACATAATAATTATATATGTATTTATAGTATAATAAGACCTCAATATGTCTATTTATATAAATTTATTTATGTCTGTATCTATCTATATTTCTATATCACTATCTATCTATAAAATTATATAATAATGTGAAATAGTGCTGAAAGTAGTAATTTGGTATCTTTGGCTGCTCAGGGATGTCACACTAAATACCCTAGAGAACAGGACTGGCCAGGACCCTAATGTCAGTGGTCAACTTTGTGAGATTGTATACAATGAAAAAGGGAGAAAGGGGGAAAATTGGCTATTTTTGCAGGGGTTGCTGATACTGTGATGCAGAGTGCTTTGTCTGTTCCTGTGAAAAATACAGTGATTTTGCCTGCAGGGTTTTTTATGTACCAGATTATGCACAAGCTGCAGGATTGGTTGCACGGGTGAAGGGGTTGTTAAAAGAGCAGTTGGAAAAATGAGGAGATGGGAACCTTTGCCCATGGAGAACCCATCTCCCAGATGTGCTCCATGCCCTTCACAATGGCCCACGGGGGAAATGGAAACCCCCTGGCTGTGCACGGCTGCCCCCAATTTACAAATCCAACCATGGGCAGTGAGACTTGGGCTGCCTGGGAAATTGTTCTGGCTGTGATGGCCCCTGGCAGGGCCAGCCCAGAGGCTGCAGGGCTGGGCCTTCATGCATTGGAATGCATTAGGATAAATTCAAAGCCAATGAGAGCTGTCAATTCTGAAATAGGAATTCAGATTCCTCCAGGACACTTTGCTTTGGTAACTGCTCCCTTGGAGCTTGGCCTTGCAAAGTGTTCCTGTCATGGCAGGAGGAATTGATGCAGAATATCCAGGAGAAATTACAGTAATTCTGTAAACAATAGTGACCAGGATTGGATTAGTCAGCCCTGTGAACGGGGAGTACAATTATTGATACTGCATTTTTAGGAATGATTGTGAAAAAAGGAGATCCACCTCCAATCACCACTGTTTGTGCAAATAAAGGGCTTGGGTGCAGCAGTCCTAATAATGGAGCCAGAGTGTGGGTCCAGAGGCCAAAAGGCCTCCCAAGGCAGCTGAAGGAACAGCTGCTAGGAAAGACAACTCTGAGTCCTGAACCCTGGGCAGGAACAATGGGAATGTGTCCCTGCAGCCAAGGATTCTGTGTGAGAACAAGTAGATCTGCCAGGATACTGTTTTACACATCCTGCCAGACCAGATCTCCCTGTTTGCCCCAAGGGCCCCTTTGGGAAATGCTCTGATCCACGGGGCTTCATGTGAAGGCTGCTGTGACACTGAGGGACTTGCACAGGAATTCCATCCAGGAGCCTGGGTGCCCCTCAGGGACTGGGACCCGGCCCCTTCCAGCCAGAGGGGAAAGGGCCCCCGCAAGCCTTGTTAGCCACAGACAGCATGGTAAAGCTGAACAGCAAAGGGCCTGGGGGCATTATTCTGGAATTAAAAAGGTACCAGCTCCATGGACAACAGAATTCTTGTTCCTAACTCAAATGAGATTGAGAAAAAAGAATGAAGAACGGTGTCACTAAAGTACTACTGATGTCTGTAAGGTATACCTTGATAGTCAGCCAGAATCTTTGTCTGCCACAAACACCTCTGGTGTTTCACCAAGGGATTGGTCATCAAAATGTAATGATGGCTTTTGATGGATTGCTGAGCTTCTTTTGTAATTCTTTGCTAATGGTGATGTGCTTTGCTGAGCTTATACTTTTGTAAATCTTTGCAGCTGTGCATGATATAAATGACACAATTCCTTAAGTTGGTGTCTGTGTCTTTGGTAGTGACCCCGGGCCCTGGTGAAACAGGGCCCCCTCTTGCCCAAGTGTTCCCTGGGAAAGCAAAAACCCTCCCTCCAAAATTCCCCCCTTCCTCCCTGTTCCCCCCTTCACACCCTGAGCATGATGTGCTCTGGTCTGGGCTATGCCCGGGTCAGTTGGGGTCCCCTGTCCTGGCTGTGTCCCTGCCCAGCTCCCCCGCAGCCCCAGCCCCTCCCCAGCGTGGCTGGACGAGGGGCAGGACAGGCCTTGGCTGTGCTGCAGCTCAGCAAGAACAAAACCATCTCTGCGTGCTCAGCCCTGTGCTCAGCACCCGGCCCAGCAGTGTCTCAGTGCCAGGGGCTGTGCCCTCAGTCCCTGCCAGGGGTTTCCATGGCAACTGCCAGGCCAGGTGACCCAGGTGTCCCCCCAGTGCCGGTTGCCATGGAAACAGTGCCCAGCCCTGCCCCTTTCTGTCTGGCTGACCTGGCCTTTGGCCCTGGCAGTGCTGGTGGCTGCTGGTTCCTGGTGCCTGAGCGGCCAGCGCGGCACAGGGCAGGTGGCCATGGCACAGCCCCCAGCAAGGGATCCCCTCTGGCTCTGGGCACTGACACCAGCCCTGAGCAAGGGCCCAGGGCAGCTTTCCATGGCCACCAACCATCACAACAGGGCCAGGCATTGGTTGCCATGGCACCAAACCAAGGAATGGGTCCCCGTGGCCGTTGCCATGGCACCTGGTGGCACCAACGAGTGTCACTGCAATTGTACCTGGAACAGCCCTGGCACCTCTTTGTCCTGAGGGTTGCCATGGCAGCTGAGGGCAGCAACAGCTGGGGCTCTGCAAGGGCCCTGGGGCAGACGGGGAGGAGCAGCAGAGCAGGGGCTGATCCATCCCCAGTGCGCTGCACAGCCCAGGGCAGCGTCCCACAGCGTCCTCATGGAGCTGCCAACAACATCCCCCCTCTTCAGCCCTGGCCTCTCTCCAGCTCACACAGGTGCCCCATCCTTGCAGGCACAGACACGGCAGCACTGGCTCAACAGCCCCTGTTTGCATTGCACACAGCAGGCAGGAGCACCCCCATGCTGTTGGTGTGGGGACATGAACCTGAGGGAGCACAAATGCCATCAGCCCCTGGGGCCAGCAAGGGCTGGGGGACACCAGAGAAACCACTAAGCTTTGTCCTGGCCTCTGCAGTCAGCCAGAAAGTTTGCTCCCATCAGCTGGGAGTTTCCTGTCCCACTGCAGACGCTGTTGCTCAGAGCCAGGGCTGCCTGGCAGCCACCCCCAAACTGCCCTGAGCATTTCCTTGGCTTCACCTTTGCTTTCTTTACTCTTCCTGATACAAATGTCTTCCGATTGCCCAGCCCTGTTCCCTCCCCTGCAAACAGCCCATCCCTGGTTGCCATTTCCTCTCTGGCCCCACTCCCCATTGCAGTTCCTGACTTGGCACCATGGGAACATCCCTTGGGCAGCAGGATCATTCTACAAGTGCTGCAGGAATTGTCTGCAGGCTCCTGCAGTGCCTGGTGCTGCTCCCTTGCCAGAGGCACCCCAGGCCAGGGGGGCACATCTGGGCTGCTGTGTCTGGCTCTGGGGCTCTCTGTTCTGGGCAGTGAGGAGGAGCTGCAGAGGCTCTGCAGGACTGACAGGATGGGCTTTGGGGCTGGCAGGAGAATCTGAGGGACCTGGGCTGCTGGAGCTTCTGAAGAGGATGCTCAGGGCTCATCCTGTAACTGCTCCAAGGGTGGTTTTAGAGAATCCCAGAATCAGCAAGGTTGGAAAAGACCTTGGAGATCGTGAAGTCCAACCTGTGCCCTGACACCACCTTGTCTCCCCGGAGCCTCTTCCTATGCAGGATAAACAACCCCAGCTCCCTCAGTCTCTCCTCACAGGACTTGTGCTCCAGACCCATCACCAGCCTTGTTGCCCTTCTCTGGACATGCTCCAGCCCCTCCATGGCCTTCCTAAATTGGGGGCCCAGAACTGGAAACAGCTCTCGAGGTGCTGCCCAAGCAGTGCTGAGAACAGGGGAAGAATCCCTGCCCTGCTCCTGCTGGCCACACCATTCCTGATCCAGGCCCGGAGCCACTGGCTACTTGCCCACCTGGGCACACTGCTGTCTCATGTCCAGCCTGCTGTCCATCAGTCCCTGCAGGTTCCCTTTCTGCCTGGCTGCTGTCCAGCCACTCTGTCCCCAGCCTGTAGTGCTGCAGGGCTTGTTGTGGCCAAAGTGCAGGACCTGGCACTTGGACTTGTAAAACCTCACCTTGTTGGATTTGGGCCCTGGATCCAGCCTCTCCAGGGCCCTGTGCAGAGCCCTCCTACCCTCCAGTAGAACAACACTCCCAGACAACTTGATGTCACCATGGTTCCTGGATGCCCCAGTGGTCTCCATGATTCCATGAGGCCTCCCAGTGTCACAACGTCCCTTTGGTGCCAGGGGCCCCCTTGGTGTGACAAAGTCCCTTGGATCCTTGGGCCCCACAGTGTCACAGTGGATCCTTGATTCCCCAAGGCCCTGCAGTGTGACATTGTATCCTTGGTTCATGGAATGAGGTCTGGCAGTGGAGCAATGCTCTCCATGGTTCCACAGTGTCACAATGGCCTCTTGGTCCCAAGGGCCACCACGGTGTCAAACATGTTTGCTTCATTCCGTGAGCCCCTGAGGATCAGCACTGGCCCCTTGGTTCCATGCGGCCCTGCAGTGTCACAATGGCCCCATCATGACGGCAGGTCCTGCTCTGTCACAATGCTCTGCATGGTTCCACAAGGCCCTGCAGGGTCACAGTGGCCTTTTGGTTCCCTGAGGCCTCAGAGTGCCACAATGAATTCCTTGGTGCTGCAGTGTCACAATGGAGCTCTGGTGATACAAGATCCTGCAGTGTCACCAGGGACCCTTGGTTCCATGGGGCACCACAGAGTCACAATTGTTCACTCAATTCCCAGAGTCTTTGCAATAGAGCAATGGCCCCTTGATTTCCTTGTCCCCACACTCTCCCCAGGGTCTCCTTGGTTCTTCAGTGGCATGATGGCCCCTTGGTTCCACAAGGCCTCGCAGTGTCACAGTGGCCTCTGTGATTCCAGCAGGACCCATACTGTCACAATGGACTCCTTGCTTCCATTCAGCCCCACAGTGTCACAATGGCCCCTTGGCTCTGCGCTGCCATGTCATACACAGTGTCACCATGGTCCTCTTAGTGCCACAATGGCCCCACAGTGTCACAATGGCCTCTTGCTTCCCCAGGGCCCTGCAGTGTCACAATCATCAGAGAATCAGCCAGGCTGCAAAGGACCTTGGAGAGAATCAAGTCCAACCTGGGACACAACACCACCTTGTCACCCAGGCCATCGCAATGAGTGCCACATCCTGTCTTTCCATAAACACTTCCAGGGACAGTGACTCACCCACCACCCTGGGCAGCCAGTTCCTGTGACCTAACAGTGTGCTGCCCAACCAGTACTGAGCACAGCAGAAGAATCACTGCCCTGCTCCTGCTGGGCACACCGTTCCTGATCCATAAGAGTGCCAGGGGTTGGATGAGGGAAATGGTGGGGAGGGGGTAGGGACAAAGTGTGATTGATTGTCAGCCATGAAGGCTCTTGATTTTGGTATGTATTCATGCTGCATTAGGATGGGGATCAATATCAACTGGACATTGCATTGCTGATATCAATCTATATACAGGAAAAGAACACAGGACAAAACAGTTCTCTCTGCATTTTTTCCAATACATTATATTCACTTTGAATACATTTCTCAAGTGTGTGTAATTAATCACAGAAGAACTGAAAACTTGGATTATTCCCAGGGGCTTGTCTTGTTCGGGTGATTTGAACAAATGTGTACCAGCCTTTTTCAGTGAATTCCTGAACTGAAGAGCTCAAGAAAGAAGAGGCCTCTGGAGGAGTAAAATTCATCAGCAACCTCCAAGTGGCTGAGGATCCATCCCCATCAGAGCAGCAATGAACAGAAATGGGCACAGCTTTGTGGCTGCCCCAGCTCTGGCATGGGCCCTGGGCCTGGAGCAGGAGCAGTTCTTGAGGGCCCCAAGGCCCGGGCTCTTGTGCTGCCCTGGGCAGATGGGATGGCAGCAGGGGCTGCAGAGCTCTCAGCACCTCAGCCCAAGGAGAGCAGGGCAGCAAGGGAGCCTCCTTTGGCCTTGGCCAAGCACCTTCCCCCATGGCTGGGGCTGAGTTCTGTGGCAGCTGCAGCTGCTGCTGTGCCCTTGCCAGCGGCTGAGGCCGTGGGGCAGTGCCCAGAGCAGCCTGGCCTGAGCAGAGCTGTGGGGCCAGAGCCGGCTGGGCTGGGCTGGGCTGGGGAGAGGCCCTTGGTGCTGCCCAGAGCTCAGGGCAGCTGGCAGAGCTTGCAGGGAGCTGGGCTGGGCTCAGAGAGCCTGGCCCAAAAAAAAAAAAGAAATCATCAGTGTCCATCTCAGCCTGGCTGAGCGTGCAGGGGCAGGACTCAGGCCAGGCCTTGCGGGGCAGGGCCAGCGCCTGTGCAAGGCATTGAAAACAGGCAAGTGGCCCAGAGAGGAGGCTGCTCTGTGCCCTTGGAGGCATGGACAGAACAGGGAGGGGGTCCAGGACATTTGTCATGGCCAGCCTCTGTGCCCAGCCCTTGGCAGCCCTGGCTGCTGAGCCCAGCTTTGGCCTAGGCTGAGTTTAGCTGTGGCCCGGCTCCATCCTCCTGCGGGGCTCAGGGCCTGTTCCCGGCCATGGCCAGCCCTGGCCAGCGTCTCTGCCGGCCCAGAGACCGGCAGAGCCCAGGGCAGGGCTGTCTGTGCAGCCCCACAGGTGCCACGGGCTCTGCAGGAGCTGGCAGAGGCTGCCCAGCAGGGAGGCCATGGGGCACAGAGCCCCAAGGCTGCTGTGGGCACCATGGCACAGGGGCCATTCCAGCCACAATGTTCCTGGCCTGGGCCTGCACAGGGGCTGGGCCACCATGGCTGGGCCAGCCCAGGGCCACAAAGGGGCCATGCAGCCGCTGCCGGGGCTGACAGCAAGGCCAGGCACACACAAGCAATTGCTGAACATGGCCTGTGCTGGCCAGGCCTGACTGTGCCAAAGGCAGAGCTCAGCTGCCCTTGGGGCCTGCAGCAACAGTCCAGAGCCCAAAGAACCTCCATGGCTGTGCTGGAGATAAGGCTGCAGGAGGGAAATTCAGGGCTACTGCGGGATGGGGAGGGCATTGAATTCCAGCATACACCTCAGCTCTCTGATGATCCCGGCACCATGCTGGGCCCAGTTTCAGACTGGAGCAGAGCAGATGTTGATGGGCCAGGAGTCCTGTGGGTCTGTTAGGGACCTGCAGCTTGCAAGGTGCTCTGCTCTCCCTCAGGTGCTCTTGGAGAGATCCAATCCTAGCTGGGCACCTCAGGACACAAGTGGCACTGCCTGCTCATGGGCACAAAACTGATGTCTGCCTAGAAAGGGGCACAGGTAGATATGTTTACAATACTTGTACATTTCGTAATATAGAAGGATGTTTTTATTATCTGGGTCATTTGAGTACTTTTAAGAAATGGCAGTTTTCTCGCCCGGAATAGGAATTCCCTGGAAGTTTACTGATGGCAAACAGAGAAGAAATACTGATCTTCCTCTCTATTTGTGTCACTGTTGAAGTGAGGGGGAGAACGACCATCCTATAATGCATCGAACTCCGAATTTATTGATCGATCAGTCAGTTTAAGTAATAGTGTTAATGAACTTCATGCATATTCCAAAATACAGCTTTACGATAGGCTAACAGAGAAAACTCTAACCACTCCTTTTGTTTTACAATACCGTTGATTGTTTACATCAAACAAAATCAGTGTTCTCACTGTGATACGAACGGTTCTCAAAACTTCCATAACTGTTCCCAGGGTGCCATCTTTTCCCAGAGAGGATGTTACCTTTGTTATGGGAAGACTGCCTGAGAACTTTATTGTTTATGCAAGGATGCCTGAGAGAGACTAATTGTTTATAGAAGTCAGGCTGGAAACTGCTTTGAAACTGCTTCACAGCTACCTGTTACTTTTCTCTCAGCTGCATGGCTTCGTGGCCTTTTTCTTTAAGCCATGCTTGAACTAAACTCCCGACATTTCCCCCGTTTTTTTTTTCTTTAAGAGAAAGGAGGTTAGTTTGCCAGGTCTTCTCTATCATCCTACTAATCATCTTTTGGATACAGCCACAGAAACAAGGTAATATAAGTAAAAGCAATAAGAGTACACCTAATATCCCTATAGCATATGTTATAAGGTTTCTTAGCCAGGGTCCCAATCCGAAACTTTTAAGCCACCCATCAATACCTAATCCTTCTTCTTCCTTAAGCTTAATAAGCCCTAGCCGTAGCTCTTTTATTTTAGCATGAATAGATACAGAATGATCAGATAAATTCATGCAACACATTCCTTCAAACTCTTCACACCCATGGCCTTGAGCTAATAATAAGAAATCTATAGCAGCTCTATTTTGTAGAACAGCGTGATTAACACTTTGTACATCTGAAGTTAACATATCTAATATCTGTGAAGTTTTATTCAGTTCACCCTTAGCCCAACACCCTATTTGTTTTGCTAGAGTCATTGCTTTGCTTGCAGCACTCCATGGTAGGAGAGCTGGAACAATCACTTGTTTAAATCTATTCCAGAACCATGGATCTCCTATTTGACTACAGTCTAAATTGTGTAAGCTACGCTTTTGCCTACTTATCTTATGACTTAATTGCATTAGCACAAATATATTAGGGTGGAATAGGGATAACTTGCCTAAATAACAAGTTCCACCCTGAGGTTGGGCTGGTATTCCATTCCAGGCTCTATCTCCACAAACCAGAAATATTCCTGTAGGTAATTTCTTAGGTGTCATGATGCTAGAGCCTTTACAATGGCTGTAGAGTTGTTTAGACACTATGTTTGGCTTTAGAGCTGAATCCAGAGTAGCCCATGTTTGTTTATATGGATTCATCTTTTGAGGATTAGAATAATCAAAGCTAAACCATCCACTGTTGGAAGTGCTGGTCATGCTAGCATTTGCACTTCCAAAAAGCTCTAACTCCTCAGGTGGAGAATGCAAAGGAATATTAAGTGATTGAATTAACAGACATTGTCGGTAGCCATCACTCTGACTGGCAGTATACCCTTTCTGTGCAGGCAATTTAATATTTACCATATTGTGCATACATAAAGCACGATTATTAATAAGACTGCAGAATTCTTGAGGAGACGATACTGGCAATGCTGAGACAAAGCGACGACTGATTAATCTGTCTAGCAAGTGTTATTCATACATTATCTCTAGGTTGATTGAACTGTATTACCCTTAATTCTTCAGCTACTACTACACCTAGCAATATAACAAAAGTAAACCTCATTTTTCTGTTTTTACTTTGACCTTTTTTTTTTCTTCTTATCAGTTTTTAACCTTTAACCCTTTTCAAAATACACTGTACCTCCCACCGATAATAAGCCAAGATTTTCTGCTCATGTGATTCATAAAGATCTAAAGCTGAGGCAGTGTTTAGTCCTGATTCGTTCCGTAGAGCCCACTCCCAATTATGTTCCCAGTTACGTCTATGATTACAGGTATCACACCATAAACGAAAAAGTGACAACTGATCCACCCAAAAGGTCTCATCACAACCTCCACAACACAGTGCAACCCAAGCAGCACAATGTGGGCTGTGACATTCAAGGCAGTTCTCTTTTGCCGATCCTTTTATATGGAAAGATGATAATGATTCAATAATGTCAATCAGTTCCCCGGTCGTCCGGCAACAGCGTTTTATCCCAAAGGGTTAAAACCACCCTCAGCTGAGCCACAATGTCCGGCCTTATCAGGCATTGCACGGTAGGTGGTAATTGGACTAAGAAAAGAAAGCTGTTAGCTGTTTTCATTTATGTGAACCTGGAGAGGAGGTGAATGGCAAGTCTGAAAACGATCCTTTCTGTCCATGAGATTTTCACATCCACCTCTTCCCTGGGTTTCTCAAAAATGTTCAAAATCAGCTTTATAGTCTGTAATCCTTTAGTCATTTGGCTGAAATGGCATCAGCTGGGCGATTCTCAGTCCTTTGTTGATTTGGAGTGGTGAGAAAGTAGTATGCACTTGAAGCACTTAAAATACTTAACTTAGCAGACTTATTTTTAAATTAATAGAACTTAACTGGCTTCAAAATTCTATGGGCTAACTGTGCTACACTCTTTGCAACATAAGAATAGGCAATTCTAATAACTAAATAGTATTTTCAGCTAGCAAGGTTTCTCTGATGTTCACAACAACACTTTGAACACAAGTCATAAAACAAACACCTATCGTAAAAGCATAAATCTATCTAACATCACTTAAACTTAATAGCACTTATACTTAAAATATTTGAACTTAAAATATTTAAACTTAATAGAACTTAACATTACTTAAACTTATCTTTACTTAAACTTAATAGAATTTTAAATCAACAGAACTTACATGTAAAATCTCTTAATTCTAACAAAACTGTAACAAAATTTAACTGATTTTAGACTTGTTTGTAAATAATGTAAGATCAAACTTAACAGAATCTAACTTATCTTAAACCTAATATGATTTAACCTTAACAGACCTCGAACTTAACAGAAAATAAACTTAACAAACTTAACCTTAATAGTATTTAGCATTTAATTTAACTTAAACTACTTAATAACAGATAAAACTTACTATAGACATAAAATATAGCATTTACTATAACTTACTTACAGGCCCGATTCTAAAATATTAAGCTAAAATAACTTTCTTCACGTGTTTGCTATAGCATTTCTATATCAAAAAGCACACTCACAACATCTCACTCATACAATCAGTCTAACATATCTTAACATTTTTAAACTTTTCAAAATATAATTCTAGAGTCTGATGTTCCACTGACTGAGCCATCCGGGCTTCTGATGTTAAAGTCTCTGCCAATACAGGTGATTTCAAGACAGCATACCAATGCCGAGCCAAACCGGCCGAAATTTGACCCATGCATACAGTACGCTGATTCCTGTTTCAATCTCTGCCAGGAAGAACTAAAGTGCCTTTAACTTTCCTTGTTTACCATCACTTGTTTCTTAATTTCAACAGGGATCTTTTCCTTTTGTTGACAAAAGTTACATCCATTAGGCTGTTAGGTCTTAAACTGAAGCTTTTGCCGGCTGTGGGGGGAGGGAGAAACGCTCCTGCTGCAAAAAGCGCTCCAGTCCCGCGGTGCGTGTGTCGGAGCGGGCGAAACCCCCCCCCTGCGCTGGGCTTTTTGTTTACTCGCCGGCAGGCTGACTCTGCTGCAGGCACCGCTGCACCTGTGGCTCCCCCCGTGGCGGCTTCGCTCTCCCCCCGCGGCGGCTTCGCTCTCCCCCCGCGGCGGCTTCCTGTGGTGTCGGGTTGGAGACAGAAGAAGGTGCCGATGCTGCAGCGATGACTTCTGTTGGTGCCTGGTCGTCCGAGCGGCATTTTTGGCCCATATTATTTGATTTGCAAATGCAGCTCACGCTTGGTGAGGTGCAAGAGCGGCTAATACCTGACTCTGAGAGGACTTTGCCTGTTCTTGCAAGCCTATTCCTGACGTTGATTTCTGTTTGATCGCATCTACCACAAAAGCCTGCTGTCCCGTAGATATGAGGGCCATCTTCTCTAATGCCTCTTCTATAGTCCAATTAGTACCTAGGGTGTTAAGTACTCTCCTAGTAGTAGAATTACAATTTCGGAGAGCACACTCCCTGAGCAATACTCCCCTAAGATATTTTGGCACCTCAGCTCTTTCAATTTCTGCAGCAACCTTGTCAATAAAAGAGCTAAATGATTCCTCTCTGCCTTGCTTGATTCCTATATATACAGGTCTCTCTTCTGGTTCCTTTACCCTTTCCATCGCGAGTCTGACTAACCTTATTGCCTCCCGGCACTTCTCTTGACCTATTAAGGCTTGTGCCTCAGGACGAAAGAAAGGTCCCAGACCCATAAGCTCACTAACAGTAACGCCATAGAGGGGGTCACCCTGCTGTCTTTGTACTGCCACGCATTTATTTACTAATGCCTGCCAATGGGCGTTAAAAAGCAATTGCTGATGTTGGGTAAAGATTAATTTAACTATGCCACGACAATCATTAACGAGAAGGATGCTGGTGTCAAAAATATAGTCGAGCATTTGCTTGGCTGGTTCGCTTTTAAAACCAAACTGGCTAACAGTAGCTCGCAACTGAGATAACATCTTCCAATCTAAAGCACTAATTGTCGCTTGCATACCTCCGCCAGCCTGGGGGGTGAAAATAACCGGACAAGCCAGTTCGCTCGCTAAGCTTATCAACTCCTGGTCTCCCTTCTCCATTGCATCTTTGGCAAGAGCTGCCCACGCATCCCGTCTTTCCCGTGCAATCATCACCGCTCGATCGTTTTCCAACCCAGGGCTCTGATTACTTTTCGGGAACGGGACACACGTTTGTGGCCCTGGCTGCTGCGATGCAAGCAATACGGGAGACTCAGAAGTGCTATGCATAGCCTGCGGCAAAGCGGGCAATAAAGCACCCTGCGGAGCACCCTGCGGAGCTTGGCTCGTCAGGGGGGGCTGGCTCGTTAAAGGAGGCGGTAGAAGCGGCGCGGAGGGTAGTAAAGCGCTCTGCGGAGCTGGGCTCGGAGCCTGGCATGTAGCCGGACTCACAGCCTGGCTTGGTGCCGGACTCACAGCCTGGCTCGGCGCCTGGCTTGCCGAGGGAGGAGGCGAGGTCGGTAATGAAACCGTCCTCATTGCAGGGCCGAGAGGAGTCCCCGACTCTTTATCAAACTCCCTCTCTTGATCGTATTCTTTATTACGATCGTGAGCGGCAGTAGCCTGATAGGCAGCCCTCTTTTCCGCCTGAAACTGCAACAGTTCGTTGTTAATAACCCGCCATAATTTACCCATTTTCCTAGCAGTTTTATCATCGTCTAACGTAGCCTGCCATAATATATCACCAAATTTACGCCACTCCGACAACTCGTGAACCGTGTGGGGATTCACAAAGACTCCCCTTTCCAGACCATAAGCCAAAAGACCTTGCAATTCTTTCTGTAAGTCTATACCCTTAATTTGCCTTTTTTGCAAAAATGTAATAAAAAGTTCATATGCGGCTTGTCTGTCCATACCTCTTTTTAAGTGCGCACTTTCACCTAGCAGCGTTTTCCCAGACTTCTCTGCCGCACGTATCAGCTGGCCCATCTAATATGGTCGCCAGGGCACGGCGCGTATCAGCGGTTTTCTTTTTTCCTCCGCTTTAATTTCGCGCTTATTGCCGCTCCCGCTGCTTCGGAGCCTGAACCATTCCTCACTTATCCTTTGGTGTTCGCAATCCCCGTGATGGCCGCGATCGTCGTGGTGTCCGCTATCACGTCCGGGTGTCACCAATTTGTTGAAGTGAGGGGGAGAACGACCATCCTATAATGCATCGAACTCCGAATTTATTGATCGATCAGTCAGTTTAAGTAATAGTGTTAATGAACTTCATGCATATTCCAAAATACAGCTTTACGATAGGCTAACAGAGAAAACTCTAACCACTCCTTTTGTTTTACAATACCGTTGATTGTTTACATCAAACAAAATCAGTGTTCTCACTGTGATACGAACGGTTCTCAAAACTTCCATAACTGTTCCCAGGGTGCCATCTTTTCCCAGAGAGGATGTTACCTTTGTTATGGGAAGACTGCCTGAGAACTTTATTGTTTATGCAAGGATGCCTGAGAGAGACTAATTGTTTATAGAAGTCAGGCTGGAAACTGCTTTGAAACTGCTTCACAGCTACCTGTTACTTTTCTCTCAGCTGCATGGCTTCGTGGCCTTTTTCTTTAAGCCATGCTTGAACTAAACTCCCAACATGTCACCAGTATTCAATCTATTTTTTCCTCTCCCTCTTCCTTCATGTGTTTCCATCTCTCCCGTTGAAATGCCCAATGTCTAAGGACATCTCTTCACTAGACCAGAGGGATCTGTGTCTTTCCCATTGCTCTCAGAGTTCTTCCTCTAGAATATATCTGGTCATTCAAGTGCCTCTCAACTGACTGGTTTCATCCTTTGAGCTGCAGGGAGTGTCGCAATCTTTCTGATGTTCAAATTAATACAACATTAGTCAACATCTTTATTGTGTTTATCACAGAATTGACAATCGTATGTCTTTGCTTAAAACTGTTCCTGTCTGGAAATTCCTCTGGGATGTCGGACATGTCAGATACTGCTGGGACATCAAAGAGAGCTGAGGAAAGAGCTGTGATGGTTATTAAACTGTATCATGTACAACTTGTGTTTGTTGGCAAGAAACCTTTCTGTGCCTCTGATTATCACCAGTCTGTGAGCCCAAAGGACACAAACCTGATGAGTTGTGGTTCCCATGCCAGAGGCACTTGGACCTTGGCTCTGCACAAAAGAGCTCTTCATCCCCTTTCCCTCTTTTCTTCCCTCTGGGCATGGAGGGAGCTTCTGACTTCAGCGTGTGACTCGCGTGTGCAAAGACCAAATCTGGGCAGAATCGGGGCAGGGAGGGTTTGGGGGGACCTTGGGACCAGTCCTGGGCACAGAAGGTGTTTTCTATTGCTCTGAGGCTGTCTGCTGTGCAAAGTGGATTTAAGATCCAGCAGAGGAAGGACTTTTGCATTTGATGGAGCCATGCCTTCTCTTGTCTTTGTTGGCTGACAAGAAATGAACATCCCTCTGGGTCTCAGGCAACTCCTTCTCCAAGGAAAGCAGGTGGGTGTTGGAGCCAAGGAGCTGAAAGCTGCAGGTGCAGCCTGGGCTGGAGGGAGCTTAGATTTGCACAAGGCTGCTCTGAGTGCCAGGGCTTGGATGGGGGAAATGGTGGGGTGGGGGTAGGGACAGAGTCTGATTGATTGTCAGCCATGAAGGGTCTTGATTTTCATATCTATTCAAACTGCATGTCAATTGGAGATTGCTATTTGTGGGATCTCAGCACCTCAGGATGGAGGTGCAGAGTGGCCGAGACCGCCCTTGGGGGGCTCGGGAGTCCTGGAATGTTGCCAGAAGTGTCTGGTGGCTGGACTTTGATCCGACACAGGAGACGACGCCTGTATGAGGACTGGGAAGGTTTCACTGGGTGTATGGTGAAGGGATAAGTTAATTAAAGTGTAAAACACAGGGTTTAGGATTTTGGTACAGGGGGGTCTAAAGAAGTAAGATGGAGGAATTGGGGCGTGTCCTGTCCTTCTTCTTCTTCTTCTTCTTGGCCTCCATCTTCTGTGGTGATGGTGGCACTTGGGGATTGGTTATTACTAGAAGTGCACCGGTTAATAAGGGTAGAAGGTATTGGGGAGAAATGATAAATATTGTACACGTAACTTCGGGTATAAAGATAAGTGACCGCCCCAGGGGCTTGCGGAGTGTGCCCATGGCTGACTTGCTGTGCAGACCTCTGTCGGGCTGAAAAAAAATCTTTTAGATAAACAATTAATAAACACCGAGACCGAGACAAGATCAGAAGTCTCTCCTCGTCCTTTGAAGCGCCAGGCTCTTCAAGGCCATCCCTGGGCCTTTCCAGGCCACCTAGACAGCACAGAAAACTTACAGCTATTAACATTCCCCTGTTAATAAAATAAATAGGTGAACCCTAAATAGGACCTAAAAATCTTTTCTCACTGTCGTTTAAAATAGAACATATTCAGTTTAATGCACTTCTGAATCTCTCTTATTAATCACACAAGATCTGGAAACTGAGATCAAATTATCCCCAGAGGCTTGGCTTGTTAAGTAGTTCTGAATGTTAATGACCCCTGGGACACTGAATTCCTGCACTGAAGAGCTGAAGGCTGAACAAGCCTCTGGAGCAGGAAAATGCAGCAGCAGGCTCCAAGTTGCTGAGGATGTCAGCAGCCCCCACTGAGGCCATCCCTGCCCAGAGACCGAGGGGCAATGGGCAGACAAGGAGAGCGTCCCTGGGGCTGGGGCAGCACAACTCAGAGGCCCCAGCAGCTCCAGCTGGGAAATGGAGTGTGGAATGTGGCTGGGAAAGCCCTGCCTGGGCTGTGCCAAGCAGGACACACAAGCCCTGACTCCCATCCCCCAAACAACTCTCTCAAGGAGACATTTACAAGGAATTACAATTGTTTGTGTCCTCTGAGTTGGACTCCCTGGAGAAATACCAACAAGAGATTCTCAGAAGCTCAAAACAACAAAACAGTCTTTGCTGGCATCTTCAGAAAATCAGAGGAACTTTGGCAAAATGCTTATTATGACATTGTAGTGGTTTTGGTTTTTTTATTTAAGATTTTTCTAATCTTGAGATTTCTTAATTATTGTATTGATGAGTGTGGTAGGTTTTAGTATCGGGTCATGATGTATTTATTTTTTGTTTGTTGTGAGATAGGATTGTGAGAAAAGTAAAGTAGGCTTAAAATTTTAAAAGGGTAAAAAGGAAATTTTATTAAAAGCAAATATAAGAAAACTGGTGGTAAGAATTAAAATGAATTCTTTAGAACACATTTTTTTCTTTACAACATTTTTTTTTATACCTGACAATGTAAAGAAATTAAACTTAAAATTTCTAGTACTTTATTATTTCTAGATTTGTTTTTTTTTAGTTTTAGGGAGAGAAGTTTTTCTTGTTAGGCTAATGGAGTTTTATACATGATGAATTTTTTTCTTTTTGTGTTTCCTAATTTTGTCATGGATAACAGTTTTCTGGGGAATGTTGCTACTGTGAAGTTGCTTTTTTGCTATAAGCTTTTTTACAACTTGTTGATGGGCCATGTTGACTTATGAGGTATAGTTTTAAAGATGAGTTGTTTAAAGATAAATGTTTTTATTGTATACTTTTCAAACATATTTTTATCTCTGGGAATAGAGATCTTCTCTTGGGGGTACTGGATTACATTTCCCCCTCCCTGTTTAAATTTTTATGAAATTACTGGGTTTTAAACAATTGTTTTATTTTAGCATGGAGTTTTTCTTTGATATGAATTCGAATTTTTTATAGTTTTACTTGATTTAATGAAAGAGTTTTTTCCTTATAGTTTAGAAGAGGATTTTAGTTTTAAGGATAAAGTATTTTTTCTTTTTTTTTTATTTCAGATTTAATTTCTTCTTTACTGACTTTGATGTTTTTTAATTGTTTTTTATATGCTTGTAGTTTGTTTTTCTTTTACTCAAGGTAGGATTAAAGTATTAAAAGGATTAACACCTGACCTGTCAGTAGCTTGTGGTTGAAGTTGTGGTTGGGTTGTGATAGGGTTTGTTTTATGGTTATGGTTGGTTTTTGTGGGGTTTTGTTTTTAATTTTACTTGTAGGGTTATTTTGTGTGGGTTGTAGGTTCTGGGGGTTTTTGATTTTAATTGTCTTGGGGGGAGGGGACATGATGGTAAGATTTTAATAGCTGTGGCTAGCTTTGTTCTGGTTAGCGTTTTGGATCCTCTTTTGTTTTCCTTTTTGGTAGTTGTTGGTGTTTGTTTTGGTTAGAATGGGGCCAATGGGGAGGGGGCAGCCTGGGGAGGGGGGAAGGGGCTCAGGCCACAGCAGGGTTGCTTGGTTTGGTTTGGTTTGGTTTGGTTTGGTTTGGTTTGGTTTGGTTTGGTTTGGTTTGGTTTGGTTTGGTTTGGTTTGGTTTGGTTTGGTTTGGTTTGGTTGAGATGGGGGCCTGGGCTAGGGCCTGCTACTTCTTTATTGATTGGAAAAGAAAGAGGAGGTTCCTAGGTTTTTTTAGTCACAGAATCACAGAAATTCTAGGTTGGAAGAGACCTTTAAGATCATCGAGTCCAACCCATGTTCTAACACCTCAACTAGATCATGGCACCAAGTGCCACATCCAGTCTTTTTTTAAACTCTTCGAGGGATGGTGATTCTACCACCTCCCTGGGTAGATGATTCCAGTATTTGACCACTCTTTCTGTAAAATACTTCCTCCTTAATTCTAGCTTGCATGTCCCTTGGCGCAGCTTGAGACTGTGTCCTCTTGTTCTGTCTGTTGTTGCCTGAAGAAAGAGACCGACCCCCAGCTCATCACAGCCACCCTTCAGGAAGTTGAAGAGAGTGATAAGGTCATCCCTGAGTCTCCTTTTCTCCAGGCTGAACAACCCCAGCTCCCTCAGTCGTTCTTCATACTGCTTGTGCTCCAAGCCCCTCACCAGCCTCGTTGCTCTCCTTTGGACACGCTCAAGCATCTCAACGTCCCTCCTAAAGTGAGGGGCCCAGAACTGGACGCAATACTCCAGGTGAGGCCTCACCAGTGCTGAGTACAGGGGAAGAATGACCTCCCTGCTCCTGCTGGCCACACCGTTCCTGATACCGGCCAGGATGCCATTGGCCTTCTTGGCCACCTGGGCACACTGCTGGCTCATGTTCAGCCGACTGTCAACCAGCACCCCCAGGTCCCTTTCCACCTGAGCACTGTCCAGCCACACCATCCCTAGCTTATATCGGTGCAGGGGGTTATTGTGGCCGAAGTGCAGGACTCGGCACTTGGACTTATTGAACTTCATCCTATTAGATTCTGCCCATCCATCCAACCGTTCCAAGTCCCTCTGCAAAGCCCTCTGTCCCTCTAACAGTTCAACACATATTCCCGGCTTAGTGTCATCTGCAAATTTGCTTATAAAGGACTCTAAACCCTCATCCATGTCATCAATAAAAATATTAAACAGAACTGGCCCCAGCACAGACCCCTGAGGGACACCACTGTTGACTTCCCGCCAGCTGGATGCAGCATCACCACCACCACATGCAGCCAGTTCTGAACCCAGGAAAGAGTGCTCCTGTCCAAGCCACGGCCTGCCAGTTTGTCTAGGAGAATGCTGTGGGAGACAGTGTCAAAGGCCTTGCTGAAATCCAAGTAAACAACATCTACAGCCTTCCCTGCATCCACTAGGCGGGTTACCTGGTCATAAAAGGTGACCAGGTTGGTCAAACATGATCTACCCCTCCTAAATCCATGCTGACTGGGTCTGATACCCTGGCCATCCTGTAAATTCTATGTGATGGCACTTAATATAAACTGATCCATTATTTTGCCAGGTACTGAGGTCAGGCTGACTGGTCTATAATTACCAGGATCTTCCTTTGCACCTTTTTTGTGATTGGGTATCACATTGGCCAGCTTCCAGTCATCCAGAACCTCACCAGTAAGCCATGACTGTTGGTAAATGATGGAAAGTGGCTTTGCAAGCTCATTTGCCAGCTCTCTCATTACCCTGGGGTGGATCCCGTCTGGTCCCATAGATTTATGAATATCCAAGCATTTCAGTAGTTCTATGACTGCCTCCTCTTGGATAATGGGGGGACCATTCTGCTCCCTGACACCACCAACCAGCCCAGGCGGGCAGGTGTCTTGAGGGCAAGTCATCTTCCCACTAAAAACTGAGGCAAAATAGGCATTAAGCACTTCTGCCTTTTCCTCATCTTCAGATACTAAGTTCCCTCCTTTGTCCAATAAAGAACAAAGGCTGGTCTCACATTTCCTTCTACCATTAATGTATTTGTAAAAACATTTTTTATTATCCTTTACAGAAGTTGCCATTCTAAGTTCAAACTGAGCTTTGGCCTCCCTAATTTTTTTTCTGCATGCTCTAGCAACCTTCTTGAATACTTCCTTAGAGACCTGACCCTTCTTCCAATGCTGATACATACTCTTTTTATTCTTAAGTTCCTCCAAAACCTCCTTGCCCAGCCAGGCTGGACATTTACCCCATTGACTGATCTTTCGGCACACAGGGGTGGTCTGTTCCTGTGCCCTCAAGATCTCTGTTTTGAGGCATGCCCACCCTTCCTGAACTCCTTTGTTTTTTAGGACTGCTTCCCAAGGGACGCTCTGAATAAGTCTCCTTAACAGGCCAAAGTCTGCCTTCCAGAAGTCCAATGCAAGAGTTTTACTGGTGCTCTTCCTGACTTCACCAAATATTGAGAACTCTATTATTTTGTGATCACTCTGCCCCAAGCGACCTCCAACCACCACATCTTCTACCAGCCCATCTCTATTTGCAAACAGCAGATCTAACATAGTCCCTCCCCTGGTGGGTTCACCCACCAGCTGCAACAAAAAGTTGTCCTCCATACATTCTAAGAATTTTCTGGAGTGCCTCTTTATTGCTGTATTAAGTTCCCAGCAGATGTCTGGTAGGTTGAAGTCACCCACAAGAACAAGGGCTGATGATCTTGAAACATTACCTAGCTGCTTACAGAATAAGTGATCTGCCTCTTCTTCCTGGTCGGGTGGACGATAACAGACTCCCAGTATGGTGTCAGCCTTGTTGGCCTTCCCCTTTATTCTTACCCATAGACGTTAAACTCCATCTTCCTTAGTTTCAATTTCAATGGCATCAAAAGTTTGCTTAACATAAAGGGCCACCCCTCCACCTCTTCTTCCTTTCCTGTCTCTCCTGAAGAGCTTGTATCCATCCAGTGCAGTACTCCAGTTATGTGAGTCGTCCCACCATGTTTCCATGATGGCAACTACATCATAGCTCTGCAGTTGCACCATGGTCTCCAGCTCTTCTTGTTTGTTGCCCAAGCTGCGTGCATTGGTATACATGCACCTCATCTGGGCTACTGACTTCAGCCCTAACTCAGCCTTGCAATTCTTGGGCCTGTTTCCAGATAGCTCAGCTGGTTCCCCTTCCCTCTTCAAACCTAGTTTAAAGCTCTCTCAATGAGGTCTGCCAGTTCATGAGCTAAAATCCTTTTGCCCTTAACAGAGAGGTGTACCCCATCTGGTTCTAGCAGAGAAGATGCTGTAAAATTTTCCCCATGATCAAAGAATCCAAAATTTTGCCAATGACACCAACCCTTAAGCCACTTGTTGATGATGCGGATTCTTCTGTTTCTTTCATCATTTTCCTCCGCCACCAAAGGGACTGAGCAGAACACTACCTGTGCTCCTGCCCTATCAACTACCTGACCCAGTACCTTGAAGTCCTTTCTAATTGCCTTGACACTCCTCTTCTCAATCTCATCACTGCCAGCCTGGAGTTTCAGCAGTGGGTAATAATCAGAGGGCTGAATCAGCCCAGGAAGTCTCTCAGTGATATTTTGTACCCAGGCCCCAGGGAGGCAGCAGACTTCCCTGTGGGATGGGTCTGGTCGACATATGGGGCCCTCAGTTCCCTTCAGGAGGGAATCACCTACTACAATTACCCTTCTTTTCTTCTTGATGCTAGAGGTAGTGATCCATCTTGCAGATGAATCATAATTGGGGGGTTCACTGGGCAGGCAAATCTCTCCTAAATCATCTAGTTGGGTCTCTCTATCCAGGATCTCATACCTATTCTGAAGTGGTACTTGGCTGGATGATGGGGAGGGGGAGGACTTTTTGTTATTACCTCCCCGAATGGGGACCCGTTTCCACACCTCTTCATCTACCAGGTGCCCTTCTGTTGCCTGAGAGCGGGAGGCATATAAGTCCTCAGTCTCTTGGTCAGAAGCCTCTCTTAAAGATGGTAGGGCTGAACTCCACCAGTCTATTTCCCCTTCACTTTCCCTGATACTCCTTAACCTTTCGACTTCCTCCCTAAGCTCAGCCACCAGTGAAAGGAGGTCATTCACTTGTTCACACCGCAGGCAGGTCTCCTCCACAACACTCCCTGAAGCTGATAAGCTCAAACACTCTGGGCATGGATGGGTCTGTACAGGCACATCCTTTTTGGAGGGCCCGACTTGGTCACTTATTCCAGCCACAGCTTTTGACCATGCAGAAACCATTACTGACAAACACCTCAAAAATAACCAGGCAGCAGAAAGACCTCAAACAACACAGAGCACTCCTTACTAGCAAGAAAGCTGGCAACCCTGCCTGCTTGGCCTGCCTGCACGAACTGCCTTGTATACTCCCCAGAGACTCACCACACCCCTGTTCGCTGCGCTCTGGGTCGCCGCGCTCCCCAGACACCTCTTATAATCAGTCACTCAGCAGCAACTCAGGAAGCTCCACCCTCTGCTTCTCTCTGACTCGCAATGCAATCGGCACACCTGCTCAATGATCTATTATATACTTCAGCCACTCAGCAGCAACTGAGGAAGCTCCACCCTCTGCTCCTCTCTGACTCACAATGCTTTAACGTATGTCTTTACATATGCTTTAACATAGTCTTTAACATATGTGTTTCACAGAGGCCTGTTCAGTATCTTAGTGGTTTAACAGATTGTCAGTTACACAAAAAGTTTTATATTACTTGTTAAAATTCTTCTCATGTCAAACTACAACAGACATTCAATCAACAAAAACCACTTCTCAAAGCATTGACTTGGCCCATTCAGCTTCACACACTCTAAGCCTGTTCAATGTAACGTTAATCAAAAATTGCAGGTGTACAGAAACAGAAGAAGAAGACACAGAAGGAGAGAAAGAAAAAAAGATCCAGAGAAGCACAAGCACAGATACCAACTCCTGTATTCCAGCACCGAACAGATAGAAATTCCAAGCAGAGTAGGGCCAAGATGTGTGCTTGCCTTGTGGTCAGCCTTCAATACCCCTTGGTCTCCCTGGGCCCTTCCCCCAGGGTCTCCCCCACCCTTCCCCAGATGGGACTTGGGGTCATTTGGTCCCTCAGGAGCTGGGTTGGGGGCTGCAGAGGTGGCTGTGGAGCATTGCCTGTGCTGTGCCAGGGACTGGCAGCCACTGCTGGGCTGGGATAGAGGCTCTGGGGGGATTGGGGTTCCAGGGCAGGGCAGGGCTGGGCTTACAGGGCAGGGCAGGGCTGGACCTGCCCCTTCCTCCCCGCAACGTGAAATGTTTCAGGCCAAGAATCTCCTCCAGTCTCTCAGAGTACGGCAATGTTGGAGTGGAAATCCCAAGTCAGGCCATGGGCATCTGGATGAGAAGGAAAATTCTTTTCCATAAGAAGGGAAACCCAGAGCCCCTGTGTTTAGAAGGCAGGTGAGAGCCTCACTGGGCCAAGGCCAGCCAGACTTGTCAGGAATGGCAGATTTTTTCTGGGAGCAGTCTTTGGATATAGGGAATTTTGGAGGTGGAAACACAATCTCAACCATGGGCACCTGGAGAAGCAGGACAGTTCTTCCCCATGGGAAGGAAAGCACGGAGCCTTCCCCAGTGTTTTGGGGATAGATGGGAGATGAACTGCATGAAGCCATTGCCAGCCAGCCTTGTCCTGGCAATATTCCTATGGGAACAATCCCTGGATGTAAGGAAATTTGGAGGTGAAATCTGGTTTGCGGAGAAAAGAAGAAACCTCACAACTTTGTAAAAGTTGTAAAGCTCGTATGTTTATTACAGCGCTGGATGCATGAGGAGATTGGTCTCCTCAAAAAAGGCATGCATACCTCTGAGAACTTCAGGTCTGTTTTTATCTCTCTCAAATACATATGTATACAGTTTCACAATACATTCATACATATTCATTTTTATGGGTTTCCTGTGACTTTTACCACTAGTTCCTTTTTATCAGAAAGAATTCCGAGGTCAGGTTGATTTGCCCTTGCAGCAGTCCCTGTCTCTATCATCTTCTGTCTCCCCCTCTTTATCTCTGTCCTTCGCTGAAGTAACTTCACTGAGCTTAGGCGTTGCAGTCTGGCTAAAAACCTATGGTTTCTAACCACAGACTCAACTCAAAAATGTACATTTCACCTAAATTAAAATGGATTTCTATCCTGGAAAATTTTCACTTTGCTTCAAATCCCAGTTCTGTCCATGGGTTCCTGGAGGAGAAGGAGAGCTCTTCTCAATTGGAAAGGAAAGCACGGAGCCCCATTGTTTGAATAGGAGATAAGAAGAGACCCTCAACATGCCAAGGTGATTTGTCAGGCAGCCCCTGGGAGGCCAAACCAGCCAGACCTGTTTCATGTTCCCTTGGTTTTGTGGAGCCCCATAGTGTCACAATGGTGCCTTGGATCCACGGGGCCCCACAGTACCATAATGGTCACTTGTTTCCATGGGGTCCCATAGTGTCACAATGGACACTTGGTTCAATGGGGTCCCAAAATGTCACAGTTGCCCCAAGGTTCCAAAAGGCCCCAAGTGTAACAGTGGTATTAATGATTCCATGAGGTCTTGCAGGATCACAGTGGTCTCCGTGGTTCCCCAGGCCTCACAATGTCACAGGACTCCTCTGTTTCATGAGACCTGCAATGTCACAATGCACCTTTGGACCCTGGGGGTTTGCAGTGTCACAATGGTCTCCTTTGGCTCCACAGTGTCACAATGGAGCATTGATGATACAAGGCCCTGCAATGTTGCAATGGCCCTTTGATTCCATGCAGCCCTGCAGTGTCACAAAGGCCTCTTGGTTTCACGAGGCCCCACAGGATCACAATGGTCCTCTTGGTTCTGTGGGGACCTCCAGGGTAACAGTGGTCTCACTAGTTCCGTAAGGCCTCACAGTGTCACAATGCTTTGCCTATTCCATGGAGCCTCACAGTGTCACAATGTTCTCCATGATCCTATGAGTCTCACAGTGTGACAAGGGTGCCTTGGTTCCATGAGGCTGTGAAGTGTCCTAATGGTCTCTCCATGGTTCCATGAGGCCTTGCAATGTCATAATGGACCTTTGGCTCCATGGAGTCTCGCAGTGTCACAATGGCCCCTTGGTTCCATGACACCTCAAAGTGTCATAATGGTCTCCACAGTTCCACGAGGCCCCACGGTGTCACAATGGACACTTGGTTCGAGGGGGCCTCTCAGTGTCACAACGATCCTTACATTCCATGGAGCCACACAGTCAGTATAGTCCCCTTGGTTCCATAAGTCTCAGCAATGTCACAGTGGTCTCCATGATTCCATGAGGCCCCACAGTGTCACAATGATCCCTTGGTTCCATGGGCCCTGTGCTGCTGCATTCCCCCTCCCCTTCTCAGGCCACCCGGCCAGCTGAGAAATGCTCCTTGGGCCCAGCCTTGGCCAACAGCCCCTGGGCTCAGCTCCTCTGCAGCTCATCACAAACACTGTCTGCTCCAGGCACTGCTGCTGCCCAACCAGCCCCTGTTTTCTGTAGGAGCAGCCCTGGGAATTGTTTTTGTTCCCTCTGTGGCACAACATCCCTGTTCTCACACTGCCAAAGAAAGCTGCTGTTGCCAAGTGTGGCCAGGATGAAGCATTGCTGGGACTGAAGCCCCTCTCTTGGGGCCCTGCACAAAGCACTCCAAAAGGAGCCCTTGGAGCTTTCCTGGGCCAGCAACTCCCTCTGAGTGGGGCCTCTCCCAGCCGGGAACTCTCCCGTTTGCTGCACTCAGGGATCCTGAACAACGACGGAGCCTGGGCTGATTCCCCCACTCCTCCAGGCTCAACCCTTCACATGCTGGGGGAATGCTAAAGGACCCACAGGGAGCACTGCCTGCTCTCAGGGGAATTTCTCACAGGTGCCTTGCACTGACTCTTTGTGTCTGTGTGCACACAGGAGTGCCTGTCCTGGGGAAATGTGGCAGAAATGCTGCTCTCTGAGGGGCTTGAGTGCCTTGGATAGCTGAGTCAGTCAGGCCTGTAAGAAATGTTCAGTAATGAGGTATGAGCTAAGTTAAATGCTTCTGAAAGTTGTTCTTTTGCTAAGTTGTTATTTTAATGTAAGTTATTAGGCTAAGTTAAATACTGTTATTCCTGTGTTAAATTGCTAAGTCATAGGTTATAAGTTAGATGAAATAGTGTTAGCTGCTGGTTTTGACTAAATTGTGAATTTAATGTATCAGTTAAGTCCTGTTAAGTTTGAGCTCTGTTCAGCTTTTATCTCTTTATTTCTTTTATCCTTGTCCTCACTGCCTTGTGTCACACACACACAGGGACAGTTCTCAGTTCATTTCTGGTTTGATTGCCTGGATTTGGTTTGGTTTGGTTTTGTTTTTGCTTTGTTTCCTTGGTGTGCCTGAAGTGTCCAGTCAGGAGCAGAGTGACTCTTGCCAAGGAACTTTGTGCTGCTGTCCCTTAATATTAAATCTGGTTTCTGCTGATAACTTGCTGGGGACTTTTTCAGGGCTCTCAAGTTCTCGTTGGTAGCAGGGTGATGGAGCTCTGGCCCAGACTCTGGCTCTGAGGGACACGGGTACACTGCCGGGGGGTCCCTGTCCCCCTGTGCCACCCCCAGGGCCCCGACCCCCCATCCCCGTGTCAGGCTCTGGGGTCGATCTCATGGAACATCCTCTGGGGGAGGCTGCGGGGCCGGGGGCAGGGGGATCCAGGTGGACAGGGGACCCCGCTGTGCACAAGCAGGGTTGGACTGCTCTGGGGGGAACTGTGAGCAGTCCGGGGCAAAGTGACCTCCCCAGTGATCCGCCTACGGAAGCAAGGGGCCATTGATAAACTGTGGGGCCTGGTGGCAGCAAGAGGACCATGGTGACACTGTGTTTGACATGGCAGCACAGAGTCAAGAGGCCATTGTGACACTGTGGGGCTGGATGGAAGCAAGGAGTCCATCTGGGTCCTGCTGGAACCACAGAGGCCACTGTGTCACTGTGGGGCCTAGTGGAACCATGAAGAGCATTGTGAAAGAGCAGGACCTGGTGTCATGATGGGGCCATTGCGACACTGCAGGGCCCAAGGATCCATGTGACTCTGTGAAACCAAGGGGTCCCATGGAACCAAGGGGACATTGTGACACTGGGAGGCCTCATGGAATCATGGAGACCATTGTGACACACTGGGGCCTGATGGAACCATGGTGACACCAAGCTGGGTGTGAGTGTTGATCTGCTGGAGGGTAGGAGGGCTCTGCACAGGGCCCTGGACAGGTTGGATCCAGGGCCCAAATTGAACAAGGTGAGGTTTAACAAGCCCAAGTGCCAGGTCCTGTATTTTGGCCACAACAAACCTTGCAGCACTACAGGCTGGGGGCAGAGTGGGTGAACACACACATGAGCACCCTGGGGCTGCTCACAGGGGTTTTCTGTGCTAATTGATCTGGCCATGTTCTTGAGAGAGCCTGGGCAAGGAGCCTGGAGTCCCCTGGCCCTGGCCTGAGGCCTCAGCGCTCCCCCCAGTGCCCATGGCCTGTCCCTGCTGCAGCCCCGGCACTGCCACCCCCAGGGCTGTGCCCGGCCCTGAGAGCACTCAGGCCCTACAGCAACACCAGGGCCACCAGGGCAGCGGGGCAGGGCCACGGCAGCAGCACTGGCAACACCAAGTGCTGCTGCTGCTGCTGGGCACAGCTGCTGGGCCAGCGCTGATCTGCCCCCAGCTCTGCACACAGACATTGCTGCTGCAGCTCCAGGGAAGGCAACCAAAGGCCATCTCGGCAGAAAACTCTGCTGGGAGATCCTTTAGTTCCTTTACAGCAACCAAGAGTGCAGTCCCTCATTGACACAGTCTGTGGCCCCAGGGAGGGTGAAGAGAAAGAAAATTAGAAATGGCGCAAACAATCATATTTATTAGTGGACAAGGTGAAAAAATAAAATAAAAAGAGAAAGAACCACCAAAATGAAAACAACAAGAAGTGTCAAAGATGACTTTTATTACAAGTGATTTGCAAAAATTGGCCAGCGGTTTAATGTTTCTGAAACGATCCAGTCATCAGTCTCCACACTGCAGCCTTAAGCTCCTGGTTCCTCAGGCTGTAGATGAGGGGGTTCAGGGCTGGAGGCAACACCGAGTACAAAAGTGACAGGGCCAGATCCAGGGATGGGGAGGACATGGAAGGGGGCTTCAGGTAGGTAAAAAATGAGATGCTGATGAACAGAGAGATGACGGCCAGGTGAGGGAGGCACGTGGAGAAGGCTTTGTGGCGTCCCTGCTGAGAGGGGATCCTCAGCACAGCCCTGAAGATCTGCACATAGGAGAAAACAATGAACACAAAACAGCCAAAACCAAAACAGACACTAACTGCAATGAGCCCAAATTCCCTGCGATAGGATTTGTAGCAGGAGAGCTTGAGGATCTGTGGGATTTCACAGAAGAACTGGCCCAGGGCATTGCCATGGCACAGGGGCAGGGAAAATGTATTGGCTGTATGCAGCAGTGAATAGAGAAAGGCACACGCCCAGGCAGCTGCTGCCATGTGGGCACAAGCTCTGCTGCCCAGGAGGGTCCCGTAGTGCAGGGGTTTGCAGATGGACACATAGCGGTCGTAGCACATGATGGTCAGGAGGGAAAGCTCTGCTGACATGAAAAAGGCAAAAAAAAAAGAGCTGTGTTGCACATCCTGAGTAGGAGATGTTCCTGGTGTCCCAGAGGGAATTGTGCATGGCTTTGGGGACAGTGGTGCAGATGGAGCCCAGGTCAGAGAGGGCCAGGTTGAGCAGGAAGAAGAACATGGGCGTGTGCAGGTGGTGGCCGCAGGCTACGGCGCTGATGATGAGGCCGTTGCCCAGGAGGGCACCCAGGGAGATGCCCAGCAAAAGGCAGAAGTGCAGGAGCTGCAGCTGCCGCGTGTCTGCCAATGCCAGCAGGAGGAAGTGGCTGATGGAGCTGCTGTTGGACATTTGCAGTGTCTTGGCATGGGGATCTGTAAAAAAAGTAATCATCGAATAGTTGTGCTTGGAGAAGACTTTTAATATCCCAGCATAGTGTGGGGGGTTTTTCCCCCGACTGCCTGCCCAGGGCTCTGCTGCCTGGAGCTGTCCCTGCCAGCAGCTGCTTCCCTGTGCCCAGGGCTGAGCCCTGCCAGTGCTGCCAGAGCCCAGCCCAGCCCTGGGGGCTCAGTTCTGCCCTGCAGACCCCTCCCAGCTCAGGCACTGCCCAGGGGCAGCTCTGCCTCTGCAGGCTCTGATGGAAACATCAGAGCAACTCTGAGGAGGCTGGAAAAACAACACTGATGATGCCTCTAAGGGGCCCTGTGCTGATTTTGTTACTGCCAGGTTTATTAACATCTGAGAGAAAATGTTTTCATTTTTCCCAACCTGAACTGAGAGATGAATATCTATGTGCAATTTCCTACCCAGGCAACCTAGACTAGTAGATTAAAAAAGCAGGATTTTCCCTTTTGTGCAGCCCCTGCCTTGCTGTGGTCCCTGGTATAATCTACTTGGAAATTTTCTGCAGTTAAATGCCATGCTGGGAGCAGTCCTGAACAATGCAACATCCTCCCCACACAAGGAGAACACTTCCAAGCCTTACCAGCTGTCTCCTTCCACCCAGATCTTGTCCCCCAGTGCTGGGAGCAGCTGCCAGGGCTGGCTGAGAGCTGTCCCTGGCAGGCAGCAGAGTCCCTGCCCCAGCACAGCGCCCTGGGCTGCAGGACCCTGCTCTGCAGGACTGCCCTGGCCACCCCTGGCTGCTCGGCACAAGAGACAATCAGAGAATGTACTCACAGGGTCTGTAGGCATTGGGATGTTCCAGCTTTAGGAGATCACTCCAGGAGCTGCAGCTGCATTTTCCTGCAGCCAGAGGTTCCTGTGCCAAGGGCTGGCAGTGATTCTGCCCCATGCACTTCTCAGCACCTTCCCAGCCCTGACTGATTGAAGCTCTCTGTGCCTCTGTGCTGTGCCCGGGGTGGCTGCAGGCAGTGCCTCAGCCCTGCTGGGCTGGCAGAAGAGCTGCCAAGAGAAATGTGCTTTTGAAGCTTTGCTTGGTTACCAGGAGTTGCCTCTGTGCCAGGAGCCCAGCCCAACTCATCAGCACAGACACAGCACAAGGAATTTAATGAGCCTCTGGGGCTTTGTGCTTAGGCCTTGAACATCAGTCCCTGAGAGGGAGCTGAAGAAACCTCTCCAGAACTCCAAGGCAGAATCCCACTCCAAAGTTTCTTGCACTTTTAATGGGTCCCACTGCGGGACACAACTGAGAAAGTGTCCCCAGGCCCCAGGCAGAGCAGAGAACTGCAAGCAGTGATGACAGGTGAGGACAAAGAGAAGCCAAGCCTTGGTGCCCTGGGGCACAGCAGGGTCTGTGCCACCAAGGGCTGGGAGGAGACACCTTGTCCTGAGGCACTGGAGCCTCCTGGCACAGGCCCAGCCAGGCTGGGCACTGTCAGCCCCTTGTCCTGCCCTCAGCATCTCCCCCTAGCCCACATCCCAGTGGCCTCAAGGATCTGCTGGAAGGAGTCCCTGGGGAGCCTTGCTCAGGAATGGTCCTGGGGGCTCCTTCATGCTCCCTGCAGGGACTGCAGGTTTTTCAAAGGACTTTGGGTTTTGCTTTAGCCTTGGAGTCTCTGAGAGGTTTGTGCAGTCATGGCCTCCAATTATCTGCTGTAATTAGTCCCTGGAGAGGCTTTGAAACACTCAGTAGGGCTCATTAATGCTTCAAGGTACTTCAGTTTTTTTAAGGTACTTGGTGTTTCACTTTTGATACAGATTCTGTGAGTGGTTTGTTCAATCATGGCCCCAATTATCTGCTTGAATGAGTCCCTTGAGATCTTTGTACTGACACTCAGTGGGGCTCATTAATACTTTGAATTAGTCAAGATTTTCAAGGTACTTTGGATGTTCCTTTCTACTCTGAATCTCTTTTGTCCAATTATGGCCTCCAGTTCTCTCCTCCTAGGAGTCCATGAGGAGCCTGTGTTGGGGATGGACCTCAGTGAGACCCATTCACGCTTTGAGACACTTTGGGTGTTTCCTCTGACTTTGACTCCTGGAAAGGTTTGTGCCATCTCCTCTCACTCCCTGAGGTTCCAGGGCTCAGCTCCAAATGCACCACGGAGCTCATGAGGATCAAGAAAGTCCTGACAAACCATGGCTCTGCCTTGATTTCTCTCTGGTCTAATGCATTTTATCAGGAAGTTTTCTGTAGTGGTTTTGGTTCATCACTTTGAGATTTCTCAGCCAATGTATCAAATACTGTGGTGGGTTCAGTGTTGGCTAATTAGCACTGCACTCACTAGAATATACTTACTCATTTCCTGCCGTGAGGTAGGATTAGGAGTAAGGCAACATAGGCTCAAAACTTTTAGAGGATATAAAGAAAAGTTTATTAATAGTAACCAGAAGAAAGAGTAATAAGAATCAGAACAAAACTTTCAGAACACTTCTCCTCTCCCTATAACCTTTTCTGTTTTACTGACAATATAAAGAGAGAAAACCTAAAATTTCCGTCATTTTACCACCTCTAGAATAGTCTTTTTTCAGTTCATTCAGGGAGAGAAGTCTCTCTTCCGTGATAGGGAGATTTCTCCATAAGAAAAGAGTTCTCTCATGGCTCTCAATTTCTATGAATAGAAGCCGCCTGGAAAAATCTGCAATTGTGAAGTCCTTCCCATTTGTTCACAGCTTTTCCCACAGCTGTGTTTATGGGCCATGTTGTTTAAAGGTGAGCTGTTCAAGAGCAAATGTGCTCTTCATCTATTTCTGAAATCATCTTCAGCATTGGGAACAGAGGTCTTCTTCTTCTTTCCCTGAGGGCACAGGGTCTCATCACTCTCTTTCAATATTCAAACCTCTCATGGGATCACAGCTACTTCAATATTTGCTTACTTTAGCATGGAGGCCTTTGCTGAACAAGTCATCTCCACATACTTTCCATTGCATTATAGGAAAAAGAGAGTCTGATCTATCAATTCTATCCTTCTCCATAGCTTTACAAGAGGATTTCAGCCCCAAGATCAAGGCATCTTCTCATCCCCCCCATCAGGGACTCGACTTCCTCTTCACCTCGGTGTCTTCCTGTTGCTCCTCTGTGTGCCTGCTCTTTGTCCTTTTCTCTCACTCTGTGGAGGATGGAAGCACTGAAAGAGTTCATATCTCACCTGGGGACTGCAGATGGTTCCATGACCCTGGCCGGGCTCGGTGCTTGCAGACGGAGCTGTTTTACAATGGAGGTTTCTGCAGCGGCTGCGCTGGAGCTGTGTCAGGATGGGCTGCGCTGGGGCAGGGCCAGGATCTCAGCCAGAACACAGCAGCAGCACGGCTGGGGGCCGATGGCTTCTCCTCCCCCTGCCTTGCCCGGCAGCCGATGGGGCCTGGCGGGGTCCCTGGGAAGGGGCCCGGGCCCACAGCAGGAGCCGCCCGGCCCGGCCTGGCTGAGACGGGGGCTGGGTCAGCCTTGTTACCTCCTTGCCAGCCAGAAGGGAAAGAGACCTTCCCAGGTTTTCTCATCTTTAACATGTGTCTTCACAGAGGTGTGTACAGTTTCCTTAGTGGTTTAACAGATTGTCAATTCTCAAAGCTAATTACTTGTTGTGTTTATTGTCAGAAATGGAGGAAACTGCTAGCAGCTTCTCTTAGAACATCACTTCCATGGTGTGTAACCACCACAACAGCACAGAGCAAAGAAATCCTTTGTCCATATGTAGTGGTCATGTGCCCGAGGCCTCAAAACACCACATTGGGAGATCTCTGGGCCCTCTCCAAAGTGGTTTCATTTGAAAACATTCATCTCATATTCTAAGATAATCACCAGAGGACAGGGCCAGCCTGACCGTTCTGTCCTGGCTACTTTTGTCTGGGAGCAATCCTTGGATATACAAATTTGGGAGGCCAAATTCTAATTTTGGCCATGGCCCCTGGACATGAAGGCCGGTTCTTTTCCATAAGAATGAAGGAACAGAGCCCCAGGGTTTCAGGGGCAGATGAGAGGCGAATGCCAGAGGCCAAGCCATCCAGAGCTGGCAGGTTTTCTTCTGAGAGGTACCCTTGCATTCAGGAATTGTTTTAGGGAGACTATGAATTTTGGCAATGGCATCTGAAAAGAGGGATGGTTCTTTTCATAGCAAGGAAAGCACGGAACCACAGTGCTCCAGGAGCTGATAAGAGGCAGCGCTTGACATCCTTGCATTGCCCAGACCTGTCAGGTGGCCCCTGGGAGGCCAAGCCAACCAGACCTGTTCCATGTTCCCTGGGTTCCATGGGGCCCCACAGTGTCCCAACAGTCCCTTGCTTCCATGAGGCTCTGAGGTGTCATAATGGTGACACCAGGCCCTGAAGGGTCCTAATGGTCTCTATGGTTCCATCAGGCCCCACAGAGCCATAATGGTCTCTGGGTTCCATGAAGCCCTGCTGTGTCACCACGGCCCCTTGGTTCCATGGGCTCCAGTGGTGCCACAATGATCCCCTTGGTTCCATGAGGTTCCATAGTGTCAGCATGGTGTCCTTGGACCTGCTGAGACTCTCAGTCTGTTCCCAGACACCCTCAGGATGGTTACAGACACTCCCAGTATATCCCAGTTGCCCTCAGCACACTCACAGTCATTCCCAGTCACATCCACTTGGCCCATTAAGGTTCCACTTTCCACCACTATGATCCCAGTCACTCCCAGTGAAGGGAGGGAACCGGGACAGACTGGGACAGGCTGGGATGGACTGGGACACAGGGATACACCAGGATAAACTGAGATACACCAGGTCACACTGGGATACACCGGGTCATATTGGGATACAGCAGGATACACAAGGATACACCGGGATACACCGTGCCCAGCACTGGGCTCCACTGGGTGCAGGATCAGATCACACTGGGACTCAGCAGGGCCAGAACTGGGGCAACAGGGATCATAGTGGGACCAACTGGGATATACTGGGAGTGACTGTAGCCATACTGGGGGTGACTGGGAACACACTGAGAGCGACTGGAGTAACTGAGTCTACACTGGGGGCAACTGGGATTGACTGGGACTGTGCTGGGAAAGACTGGGATCACAATGGATTCATACTGGGATCATACTGGGAGTGACTGGGTCTGTGCTAGGGTGTCGTGGTTTTGGTTTGCTAATATAAGATCTCTTTAATTTTGAGATTTTTTTTTGGCTAATGCACTAAAGAATGTGGTGGGTTTGGTGTTGGCTAATTACTAATACACTTATTTTTGGTTGTGAGATAGGATTAGGAGAAAGGTAAAGCAGGCTCAAAACTTTAAAAGGGTAGAAAGAAAAATTTTAATAATAGTAAGTAAAAAGAAAAAAAAAGGTTGTAAGAATCAAAGCAAACTTTTTAGAATACTTCTCCCCACAACTTTTTCTTTCTCACTGACAATGTAAAGAAACTAAACTTAAGATTTCTAGTCAGTTTACTACCTCTCAAAGAGTCCTTTTTTAGTTCACTTAGGGAGAGAAGTCCCTCTTGATAAAGTTATGGAGACTTTTCTACAAAAGGAAAAAACAGTTTTCTCATGGTTCTCAATTTTGTCATGAATAACAACCGCCAGGGGAACCTTGCTATCATAAAATCTTTCTTATTTCTACCAACCTTCCCACGGCTTGGAGATGGGCTATGTTGATTGATGGGGTATTGTTTTAAAGATGAGCTGTTCAAAGGCAAAAGTTCTCATTATCTATCTCTAAAATCATCTTCATCTCTGGGAACACAGATCTTCATTTTTAGAAGCACAAGACTGCGCTCTTTCTTTGTGCAAACTTCTCATGGGATTACAGCTATTTCAACATCTGCTTACTTTAACATAGAAGCCTTTACTTAATATCAATTCAAACACTTTCATTTCCTTATCATTTTATGTATTATAAGGGAAAAGAGTCTTTTCTTTATAGCTTACAAGAGGATTTCAGCTCTAAAAACAAAGCATCTTCTCACCCCTCCCATCTGGGACTTACTTACCTTCTTCTTTATTACCTTTAATGTCTTCATCTTGTTTTTAATATACTTGCATTTTTTTCTTTTCTCTCACTCAAAAGAAGATTGAAGTACTGAAAAAGTTAACATCACACCTGAAGCCTACCTAACCCACTGGTAACTATTAACAGAAAGCTGTGGCTCAGTTGTGTTCAGATCATCTTTATAGTTAGTGTTTAGTTTTCTACACCAGCCACAGAAGTCTCTGGTCTCAGCCACGCTAAGAAGAAGAAGCAGCAGCCTGACAGCGAGATCTTCGCAGCCACAGCCAGCCCTGCTCTGGCTAAAGCTCCGCAGCCTCCCCTGTCTCCTTGCCCGGCAGCTGCTGAAGCCCAGCCCGGCCAAACCAGAGCCCATGGAGAGAGAAGCCAGCAAGCAGCCCAGAAAATAGAAAAGAAGCCCAGCCTGCAGCAAGATGGCCTGGCCCAGCCCAGCCCAGACACAGAGCAGAAGCCCAAACCGAAACCCAGCACCTCCCTGCCGACCAACAAAGAAAAGAAAAGTTTCTGAATTTTTTCATCTTTACCATATGTGTTTCACAAAAGCATGTCTAGCTTTTCAGCAGCTCAACAGACTGTCTGATACACAAAAAACTTTGCATCACTTCCCTAAATTTCCTCCCATTCCAAAACATAACACAGGGGCCACTGGGAGCAACTGGGATCAGACTGGGAGGAAATGGGAGCAACCAGGACCATACTAGGAGCAACTGGGATCATCATGGCATCAGAGTAGGATCATACTGGGAGGGACTGGGTCTGTGCTAGAGGCAACTGGGATCACACTGGGAGGAAATGGAACTATGCTGGGACAAATGGGATCATATTGGGAGGAACTGGCACCACACTGAGGGTGACTGGGATCCTTCTGGAATCATACTGGAAGTGACTAGGAGCAGGCTGAGGGCAATTTGGACCATGGTGGAGCAACTGGGATATACAGGGAGTGACTGTAATCATGCTGGAGGTGACTGGGAGTGGCTGTGAGCAAATGGAATCATACCGGAAGCTACTGGGAGCAACTGGGAGTGAGTGGAAACACATTAGGGACAACTGGGATGTACTGGGAGAGACCAGGAGTGACTGGAATCACAAAAGAACCATAAAGGAAGTCACTGGAATAATACTGGGAGTATCTGGGATTGACTGGAATCCTACTGGGTGTGACTGGAATCCTACTGGGTGACTTGGAGTGACTGGGACCATACTGGGGGCAAACGGCACCGTACTGAGAGTGACTGGGATCATACTGGGATCATGCTGAGAGTGACTGGGATGATACTGGGATCACACTGAGTGTAACTGGAAGTGACTGGGAGCATCCTGGGGGTGACTGGGAGCCACAGGGCCCATGCTGGGAGTGACCTGGGGGGAACTGGGGGAACTGGCCCAGCTGGGGCTCAGGGTTGTTCTCCCCCAGGGCTGCCCTGGGTCCTGCTGCCACCCTGGGCCCCACAGAACCGAGGGACAGGGGACAGGGACAGGGGACAGGGGCAGGGACGTGGAGAGGTAAAAGGGAGTTCCAGGGGGTCCTTGAGCCCAGGAAAGGGGAGTCCAGGGTTTCTCAAAAAGGGGAGACCAGGGTGGGGACACCGGGGATGTTTGAGAATGAGGAGTTCAGGGGGTCTCTGGTTTTGCACAAAGCTGGGGCTGGGGGCTGGAAAAGGCAGGAATGGGGGACCAAGGCATTCCAGGGCATCCCAGGGTCAAGCCAATGGCCAGTCTGGAGGCTGGGAGCCATGGGATGGCCAGGAAAAGGGCAGCAGGGAGCCCTGATGTCCAGAAATGGGGTGTGAAAAATGCCTGTATTTTATGATTGGCTTTTCCAAATATTAAAATGAATATTATGTGTTTTATTAGAAAGCAATGCTGTATTAATTTTCTTAAGTATTGTGTTAAATATAGTTTTAGGTTATAAAAATTGTTAAAGTAGAAACTATGTTATGTAAGATGCTTTGTTTAAAAGAAAGGGCTTGCAGCGAGATAACAGCCACAGGACACCTAGATCTTTCAGAGAAAAAGAATTTATTGCCTTCTTATCAGAAGAAACAAACTTCTTCCCACCTTGGAGGCACTATTAGGATTAGAGGGAAGAAGTTGACACTGATCAGACAGAATCCTGTGTTTGAATGGGATTTATGCATCATGTTTGAAGTGTATGAATATGCAACGGGCTATTGTTTTTAAGGGTTAATCCTTTGTTACCGGGAGTCCTTTTTCAGGCTCGTGCTGCCCAGAAAAGGTACCCGAACGTCTGTAACTCTTTGTTTTTATTGTCTCATATTGTCTTAATTCAATTTGTCCAAATTGTTATTACTCTAATTGTGTTACTATATAACCATCTTATTACTATTAAACATTAAAAATGTTAAAAACAAGTGATTGGCGTTTTTCACAATTTGGTAGCAGAGGATGGTTGCTAACACCTCGCTGCCGGTGCTTTAGGAGAGTCAGAGTGGGGAAGGCGCGCCCTGCCCTCTTTGGCAGCCTCGCTCTGCTTCCCCTGAAGTGACCGACAGACGCAGGTTACGATCTGTGGACAAAAGGAGACAATAAAACAAAGAGAACGGGAAAAGGCTCCCTACAACTGCTGTAATTGGCCCCTAAGAGTAGTAGTGCGCACGAAGAACCCGGGAAGGAAAAAGGATTGGTAAGTACTTCTGGGGGGGGCAGGCACGGGGGATGAATGCGTGTGAATGAGAGGAGGGCTGCTTGTCCCAGACCTGCCAAGTGAGTGCGGAGTCTCCCACGCTGCGTTTCCGACTTTTCGCTGGAAAAGCGGCCAGTAAAGAGACAAAGAGACTCATAAGAGAGTGAAAGAATCCCCCGGAGTAACTGGGACTGGGTCTCAGGGAGGGGTTGGACCCCTCGGAGGTGGGGAGCAAGGTTTCCTAGCCCAATCCTCTAGGAAACAGGACAGGAGGGGCCCCTAAAACCTGCTGGGTTGAGGGATTTATATTCCAAGAGCATCCAAGAGCAGGGTTGAGCAGAATTCTGTCAGAGTGAGGATATGCCCGAGAACACTCAGGGTGGGACAACACCGCTAGATTGAGGGATAAAAAAATGCCCAAGAATATCCAGGGTTGGACAACACAGCAGAACAAATTAAATGCCAAAGAGCATCTGTAGTTGTACCACACCGCTGGGTTGAGGGACAGAAAATGCCCAAGAGCATCTGGGGTTGAACAACACAGCTGAATTGAAGGAAAATTACCCGAGAGCATCTGGGGTTGGACAACACAGCAGGATTGAGGGAAAAATTGCCCAAGAGCATTTGAGGTTGGATAACACAGCTGGGTTGAGGGATATCCAATAGCACCGGGACTGGCCAGTAACACCTAAACTTGTAATAGGTGATGTGAAAGTAAAAGGTACCTTATTGTTGTTTTGTGGTGTGTGAGAGTGAGACCCACACAGAGTCAGCCTCAACTTCCCGGGCGGGTGGGAAGGGGGAGGCAGTGGAAAGAGGAGTGAGTGACCTGCACACCAGGCTGTAGCTCCCGGCTGGGTGGGGGCTTCTGGGCCGAAGAGGAGTGAGTGACCTGCGAACCAGGCTAGCGTTCCCTGGGCGTGTGAGGGGCCGTAGCTGAAGAGTGTGAAAGACACGCAGACAGCCTCACAGGGGAACGGACACCAGAGGCAGCCAGAGTCAGGGCCCTTCTAGGGGGCCTGGTGACACTGAGACCTGGAGGTAAACCCCAAAGCAAAAGAGGGGGCCACAAGGACCTGTGATTTTCTAGCAATAAGGATCCACTTTGTGTCTTGAGAGTGTGAAGGAATGTGTGAAAGTGAATGAGAAATAAAAGTGAGTGAATGTAGATGAATGAAAGTATAGGTAATGTCGATTGTGCATTTTAAGCCTTACCATATCTCCTCGGAGGGAGGTGGATTGTATTGAAAAGCAGTGTGAGAAAAAGGGGGTTTTTTGGGTGTAAGTAGTTGAAAGAAAAGTGGTATTTAAGTTGTTAGTAAAAAGTGAAAAACAGAAGCAGGGGACGAATAGATAGAAAACTGAAAAATGAGACAGAAATTCAGTAAGGTGGATACAGGAAAAGAAAAGCAGAAAAAAATTACCAACAGAAATACCCCAAGACAGCACTTTGGGAGTTATGTTAACCAACAGAAATACAACTCATTGCAAAATACAGGGTATGCAGAAGTTGATGAGAAAAAACATGCAAACTTGTGAATTATATACTTAAAAACAGCATTAGAAAATTTAACAAAAAAGAGTTATATATTGATTTAAGGTATGCCTTTAGAGTAGCACATACCTTAAGAAAAATTTTAAAAGGGAGATTGCTTAATTAAAGAAGAAAAAGATTAGTACATGAGAAACTTATTTTCGAGGTTTTAGAGGCATTAAAATTACCTAAGAGAGATAGCAATAGTACATATTAAAGGACACCAAAAGGTAAAGACCTAGAAATAAGAAGAAATAAAATAAATAATTGGCAGATCAAGAAGCTAAAGATGCAGCAGAAAATAGAGCTGAAAGAGTTAATATTAACTCCAAATGAAGAAAAAAAAAGGGGGGGGGAATTAAAACAAGATCGTGGCGAACAAGATAAATCGGGGAAATAGAAACATCTTGATATGGAAGACAATTAGATAATAAAACGCTTACGAGGGAGTAGCAGAAGACATGTATCAAAAAGCCCGGTGGGATACACAGGCTAGGTGTGATCATTTTTTTAAAAGAACTATGGGCGCATTGAGACTTTTAGAGTAAAAAAACAAGTACCTGAAACATGTATAATTTGCCAAAAGATAAATAAAAGGGTGATAAGAAAAACAATATGAGAAGGTCGTGAGTTAGCTCGTCGACCACTTCAAAGTATCCAAGCAGAAGTTTAGATTTGTTAAGCTCTGGATTTATTTGTAAAAACCGTTTAAACCAGAAGAAAAAGAGTATACCACATGCTGGGGAGGGGGGAGGCTGTAAGAAAATAACATTTTTGGAAGTCAATAAAAGCAAAACGGGGAAAGTATAAAGCTGAGAACAAATTACCTCATCCATTCCCGTTCGTTCCCCCACTCGTTCGCACCAGCCCTCCCAGCCCCTGTGCCGGCTCCGGCACACTCCGTCTGTCCCAGTCCGTGTGTCCCAGTCCCGCTCCGCAGTTCGTGCCGGGGCTGGGGGTCTGTCCTGCCCTGTGCGCCGTGGTTACCGCGCTGACCGCACCGAGGGGGGTTCCGTCTGTCCCATCCCCGGCTGCCTTGATTCTGTCGGCTCCCGGGGTCAGTCCCGGCTTTGTCTGTGCCGGATCAGCCACCGTGAGCCGTGAGGGGGCGATCCCCGCTCCAGCTCGGCCTGCACCGGAACGGCCCCTCGGGCGATCCGAACCACAGACCCCGCCTTTGGAGCCCCCAGACCCTGAGCTGTGCCGAGCCCCTCGGGCGATCCCAACCACAGACCCCGCCTTTGGAGCCCCCAGACCCTGAGCTGTGCCGAGCCCCTCGGGCCATCCCGGCTGCAGACCCCGCCTTTGGAGCACCCAGACCCTGAGCTGGGCCGATCCCCTCGGGCCATCCCGGCTGCAGACCCCGCCTTTGGAGCCCCCAGACCCTGAGCTGGGCCGAGTCTCCCCGTCCTGCCCTGAGCTCCATTCCCTTGGTAACAACAGCTCCGGCTGCTCAGGGAAACTCTCTAAAGGAATCACTTTATCGAAGCACTAAAAATTCAGTTAGAAGAAAGCCCTCTCCTGATTCTTCCTAAAAATACATGAGAAAGGCTGTAGAAGATAAAAATCCAAAAAGAATGGGATAAAGAGATTGGTCTATTTCCATTAAGAGAGGTTCTCAAAGCGGGGTGATGGATCAGAGTTTGTAAATGCTTCTTTGACTTTGTCTGAGGTCTGAAATTTTAAGAAATAAATAAAAGAGATATTTGGAGAATCCCACAGGCATAGCTGAACAATTAGACCAACTTTTAGGTCCAAACATGTATACTTGAGAAGAGATGTGGTTGGTAATGAAAATAATATTTTTCTCAGGAAGAAAAGCAATTAATCAGAGCAACTGAAATAAAAGCTTAAGAAAAAGATAATCCGCAGGGACCCCCAGAGAAGACAAAATGCCAACTGTACCTCCTGAATGGGGTTAAAATAATGAGGAGGGGAGTAAACACATGAACAGTTATTGTAATTACATAACCAAGAGAATAAATGAGACAGCATATCAAAGACGAAATGTGAAAACAAAAGATTTTTGAGAGACAGCTTTTAGAGGCAAAAGAAAAAACTCCAACTAAATAGATAAACAAACTTTAGAGAAAAAGGAAAATGGTCCTAAGTAAGCAGAAGATCTGAAAATCTTTAAAGAAATGGGCCCATAAAAAAAAGTCATAGGCTCTAATTTTTTTGGGGGGAAACAAATACCATCAGGAGCCTGTGATAACTTTAAAAGTGTGTCCCCAAGAAGAAGAATTTGAATTTGTTATAGACACAGGGGCAGAGAAAACCTGCCTGTTAAACGTTCCAAAAGGTTATAGTGTGAGCAAACATATAGTGAAAGTAACAGGGGCAAAAAGAGGAAGTTTTACATTTCTGGTCATTAAAGATGTGGTAATTGAGGGAAGAAACTAAAATTTAGATGGGAGATGTGTTATTGGTCCCAGGGGCAGGTAGCAATTTATTGGGAAGAGTCTTACAAGTGCAATTAAGAGTAAGAGTTATATCAGAAAATAAGAAAATGACAGCTAGAGTTTTGAAATTAAGCCAAGAGGATGAAGAAAAAAAAAATCAACAAAGAAGTTTGGGCTGGAGAAAGAAATAGGGGAAGAATAAATATCGACCCCATAAGGGTTACAACTGAGAGAGAAGAAAGAGAGAAGTTGAAGTAGAGAAATAGTTAGGACACTCTGAGATGTTAGAATGTGAAGTGATGACATCTTGGTGCTCGAAGAGAGCAGAAGTGTGAATGCAAGTTTTTTGCATGAAAGGCAGAGAAGTGTCTTAACACATGGTTGTTAAGAGGTTATTCAATGCCACACTGGGGTCCGGAAAAGCCTTAGCAGAACGGGCCCTCCTTGAAGAGAAAAGAGGATAAGTTGACGAGAGAAAGAGAAAGAATGTCAGGAGCACCTGGGCACGCCAAGTTTGGGGTTGTCAAGGCTGGGAGGTGTCTGAGCGCTCCCTACGAGCGGCGGGGTCTCGGGGGCTGCGGCAGGGACCGATCCATGGAGGTGCCCCGGGCGGTGCTGGCAGCAGAGGACACAGGTTTGCGGCCAGGAAAGGGCTGGCTCCGGGGCAGAGCTGCCAGGGGGGCTCCCAGACTGTCGGGGTCCCGAGCCCAGGATGGCAGCGTCGGCCCGGGAAGTGGGCCGAGAGAGAGAAGGAGAGAGACAGAGAGAGAGGGCAAAAGAGACCCAGGGCAGCCCCCAGGGTCCCCATGCCCGGGGCTGCTCTCCCCGGCTCCGGCCCTGCAGCCAAGGGGCCGCACCGGGGGAAGGGCCAAGAACAGCACTGACAGCAAGGCCGTGAAGAGAGGGGGAGATGGGCTAGCACTCAAAGATAAAATCAAAGCGGAGATTGATGACTCTCCAAACCTCACACAGTGGTTTGTTTTTCTTAAGTAAGAAGTTTTTTGTTGTTTTTTTTCTTTTGTGTGTTTTGTTTGCCATTAACGAGAAGGATTTTTTCCTGAAGAAGAGGCTGCTGTAGAGAAAGCTTTTAGCTAAACCCAGAAAGTTTAGAAGGAAAGCAAATAGTAAAAGTTAATGCAGTATTATCTTTCTTTTATTACTATGCTATTAAGAAGTCCTTTCCACGTACTACTGAAGCAACAATCAAAATCATGGAAAGAGAGTGAATTCATGCCAGCAGAATCAAAGGACTTGTGAAGAAACTTGAGGAAGGGACTATCACATTTAAACCGGGTGATACTGAACTGACTTTCCAATGGGGACTGAGTGGTAATGGTTTGAGAAAACCCAAATGACCCAAAAAATGTACAAAGAATTACACTGAATTAAGAAATAAGATAATGCTTACATCACTGGTTTTGAGCACTACCTGAATAAAACATCTCCTTGGGGGAGGAATACTTCAGATAGAAAGATCAAGAATGTTTTTGTATTCTGACCTTAGCCTGAGAATTGTACAAGGGAGAAGGGGAATTACTATTTCCATTAGTAAACTTTACTTGATTCATTCCAATACTGGACGTGCTAGGTGGGTTATAAGTAAATGCTTAAATTGTAAGAGTAATTAGTGTTGTGATGCGCAAAATTTATGCTCTTATTGCAAAAAGTGTTAAAGTACTGACTTGGTTTTGTGGATGGGAATTATTAGTGCCTGTTAAATGAGAGACACCTGAGGAACAGTAAGAGACCACAGTTAAAGAGTGTCAAAAACAATTTGCCTAGAAATTAGTTAAGAGAAAGTGACAAGGAAAAAGAGGGCAAGACCAGATTGGCCTCTGTATTTCGCCACCGAGAAGATCAAATACACCTGCTGTGGGTTGCAACCTCACAGGCATGGGAGGTGGGAGGATAAGCCATACTGGCCCTCTGTTATTCCTGTTTCTGGCACTCATTTGTTGTCTTCTCCCTTTCGGGATACCAGCAGGATTGTGTCACAAATGCTACAGAACGCATCACATAGAAAGAAACCAAAGTTCCTCCTTTATTACACACACCTATGTCAACAGCCACTGCTATAACCCATCCAAATTAAGGACTTGTAGGCAAAATGGAGTAAATTATTAGATTACAAGAAACTTAAGAAAAAGTGGCAATAGATTTAGAACTGAATGTCCAAAAGGAGAGAGATGAATTTGTTTTAAATTTAATCTTGAAGATACGGTTCAAGATTTGGAAAAAAAACCCCAAATAATAAACAAAAAGGTAAAACCAGCACAGCAATCTAACTCTGTATTGACTCCAAATTATCTGTTGAATTGTATTACAAGACTCCAAGCAGTTATAGAAATGATAGCAAATAAGGCTGCCCAGGCATTAGAGTTAATATTAAGTCAGCTAAGCCAAACAAAAACTGTAGGGTATCAGAAAGGTTCGCTTTAGACCATTTATTGGCCAAAGAAGGGGGTTTTTGTGGAAATTTCAATATATCAGATCGTTGAAAATTGATGACCACAGAAAAGTCATTCTAGCAAAAGCAAAAGAAATCAAAAAGAAAAATATATACGCATACAATAACCCAGGTACCAGTCCAAAAATTAGAAAACAATGTTAAAATCTAGCTGGTGGGGTAATGTATTAGAAGAAATTAAGATCTTTCATTTGTGTTACAACTGTTTTTATATTTCTTTCTTGTGTAATCCCGTGTTTTATTTTACCAGCATAGTCCAGAAGATATAAGTAGAAAAAAAATATTGCTCAAGCCAAATGATTTACAAAGAACAGGAGTGGGGATTGTGAAAAATGCATGTATTTTATGACTGGCTTTTCGCAAATATTAAAATGAATATTATATGTGTTGTGTTAGAAAGCAATGCTGTATTAATTTTCTTAAGCACTGTGTTAAATATAGTTTTAGATTATAAAAATAGAAACTATGCTATGTAAGATGCTTTGTTTAACAGAAAGGGCTTGCAGCCAGATAGCAGCCACAGGACACTTAAATCTTTCAGAGAAAGGGAATTTATTGCCTTCTTATCAGAAAAAATGAACTTCTCACCTTGGAGGCGCTGTTAGGATTAAAAGGAAGAAGTTGACAGTGACGAGACAGAATCCTGTATTTGAATGGAATTTATGCATCATGTATGAAGTGTATGAATATGCAACGGGCTATTGTTTTTAAGGGTTAATCCTTTGTTAATGGGGGTCCTTTTTCAGGCTCTTGATACCCAGAAAAGGTACCCGAACGTCTGTAACTCTTTGTTTTTATTGTCTCATATTGTCTTAATTCAATTTATCCAAATTGTTATTACTCTAATTGTGTTACTATTTTTAAAACTATTTTATTACTACTAAACTTTTAAAATTTTATGAACAAGTGATTGGCGTTTTTCACACTGAGTGTTCACCGCTGCCAATGCTGACAGTATTCTCCTAACACACCTGAGCTTCCTGTCTTTCAGTAAGAGAAAGATTCAGCTAAAGTCAAGGAAACAGGGCAGGGGAGATGGAAACCTTCCCTTGAGATGCTTTTGGGAAGGCCTGAAGGGACCCTGCCTTCCCTTGGAACAGAGGTGCTCACCATGCATGGTGTTGCCTGACCTGCCCTAGGTACTCCTCTATTCCAGAAGGACTTTTGCCCACCTCATCACTTGTCTGTCCTTCCAATTCCAGGGCCTCAAACCTGCTCTGTGAGATACTAAACCTGTAAATCAGCTGTAAGTTTTCAGAATATGGCACTGACCATGGTTCTAAGTAAGTTTTTTTAATCAGGCTTACAAATTTTTTTGAGAAGAAGAAGGAACAGAAGGGGTAGATACCACACAAGAATCCAGCACAGTCTTCCCAGCTTTTTTGTCTGGGTTCTATGAAGCACACTGCCCAGTGCTTGCATTATGCTGTCTTTTCATGTGTTCTGGTGACCAGAACCATCCCATGGCCAGGCCCAGGATAATTTGGGTGCCAAAGTCCCATTGCCTGCAAACATCACACTCTTTCTTACCCAGCTGGTGCTCAGCTCAGCATATTTGCTGAGATGACTTTAGGACTGTTTTCCTTAACTTGGCAGTTCTAGCAGATGTCCTTATGGCCCCTAAATTCTGCATCCTTTGTGTCCACTATCAGTGGGCATCCTTCTTCCCAAGCTTTGTCAACCTCCCTCTGGGTCTGAGATCAGTGAAACGGGCCTAGCCCTGAGTCTTAAAGACAATTCTAGCAACAACTACTTTGCTTTTCTAACACCTGGCCATCACTTCGAGCTTGTAGGCTGCTATGTGTGTCACAGGTTAAATGTCTCTTCCTGTTGATCAGGCTTGGAAGCATGGACAGCCCAGGCATGACAGGACATGTTTTCTTCAGGAAATGGGACGTAGGGCCCAGTTTGCAACAGGTCCAGGCCCGCGCCTTCCAGAGCGCCAGAAGGTTCGCGGCGCCATTGCAGGGCTTAGGGCGCCGCCTTGTGGGCGAGAGCCGCCATGACAGTACGGGCGCCGCGCGGCGGGGCCAGAGGGCGGGAAAGGGCGGGCGGGTGTGAGGGGCGGGGCGGATCGTGCCCAGAGCCGAGCCCGCGCTGTACCTCGGCGCCTTCCCGGCTCGGTGTTGGGAGCGAGCCGCCGCTGCTCGGGCTCTGGGAGAAGCGTGCGGCCGCTGCGGAGTCCAATTCCTGGAAAGGGACTATCTGCTTACAGTTGCGATGTCTGGCAGCAAGCAGGACGGCGCTGGTGCCAGGGAGCCAAGTGAGGGCAAAGCAGCCCTGTGACAGCCTGGCCCAGGGGCTCTTGTGTCAGCAGACAGCGTGGGGATCAGAACAGAGGCAGGGGGAGGCAGGAGCTGCTCGGCCATGCCGGGGCTGGGAGCCTCCTTCCTGCCCAAGTGGGACCCAGCTGGGCCAGGGGGCAGCTCCTGGGACAGCCGTGCCCACAATGGCCCCTGCTCTGCAAGGCCTCCAGCCCTGCCCATCAGCCAGGCAGGGACAGAGCAGCCTTGGGGCCGATGCTGCTGCAGGCTCTGAGCCCCACAGAGCTGCTCATGCCCCGTGCTATTGGCTCTGTCCCCTGCAGCCTGAATGCTGTGTCACCGTGCAGAGGCTGAGCCCTGTGCCTCCCCAGTCCCTGGCAACTGTTCCTGTGCTGCTCCTGCACTGCCCAAGGCACCCACGGGCCCTGCTTGGGCCGCACGCAGACCAGAACCAACTGGGGCTGTGACAGCTCTGCTTCTCTGGGCCCAGCCCTTGGGCAAAGCAGCCGCCTGTCCCTGGGCTGGGGGCAGTGCCCAGGCTGGGCTTGGCAGAGCCCGTCCTCTCCTGGAGGGCTGGGAGCACTGCTCTGGCCTGGCCTGGCCCGGCCCTGGGAAAGAAAATTTGGGACTTGACTTTTTCCCCTGTTTTTGCAACATGTGTGAGCTTAGTTTTGGCATGTTTTGCTCCTTTGCACTGCACCTGATATAATCCGTGGCCATTTCCTTTGAGTCACTATATTTCCCAAAATTTTCTTCTTTTTTCCTCCAATTGCAATTCTTTGATGGTATCTCCATTCCAGCGTGTTTGTAAGTCCTTTTTGCTGTTTTGGCCTTCAGTGGGGATCAATTTTGGCAAGCTTTGCTGCATGCGCATGCACTTGATGGCGTATGGCCTGCCTGCATTTTGATGGCTTTGACTTTGGGAAAGATTTTTTTCTTTTTTTTTTTTGTTTTAAGTATCCATGCCATGTCCCTCATATCTTCCCCACCAAGTTTTGTCTTCCTCCTTGACTTTTCCCCTGCTTTTGTAACCTCTGTGAGCTTAGTTTTGGCATGTTTTTTTCCTTTGCAATGCAGCTGATTTCCTCATTTGAAGACACTAAATTCCCGATTTTCTGCTTTTTTCAATTGCATTTCATTTGAACCTATCTCCTTTCCAGAGTGTTTGTAAGCCTTTCTTTAGGGATTCGCAAGACTCTTTTTCCCTTCCCGAAAGGAAATTTCGTTTCCGTTCTGGAAGGGAATACGAATCTTGCGATTTCAATGGGGACCAATAGGGGAATCTTTGGTCCATGCCCCTGACCTTGATAGCATCCCATGCCTTTTGATGGCTTGGACTTTGGGGAAGACATTTATCTTTTTTTGTTGTTTTATGAAGTGTCCATGCCATGTCCCTCATATCTTCCTCTCCAAGTTTTGTCTTCCTCCTTGACATTTTCCCCTGCTTTTGCAACATCTATGAGCTTAGTTTTGGCATGTTTATCTACTTTTCACTGCAACTGATATAATCCTGGGCCATTTTCTTTGAGTCACTCAATTTCCCCAAACTGTTTTTTTTTCTCCTCCAATTGGATTTCCTTTGATGGTGTTTCCATTCCAGTGTGTTTGTAAATCCTTCTTTTCTGTTTTGGCCTTCAGTGGGCGTCAATTTTTGTAAGCTTTGCTGCATGTGCATGCGCTTGATGTCATATGGCCTGCCTGCATTTTATGGCTTTGACTTTGGGAAAGGTTATCTTTTTTTCATATTTTTTTTTTAATATCCATGCCATGTCCCTCATATCTACCCCTCCAAGATTTGTCTTCCTCCTTGGCTTTTTCCCCTGCTTTTGCAACATCTCTGAGCTTAGTTTTGGCATGTTTTGCTCCTTTGCACAGTACCTGATATAATCCCGGGCCATTTCCTTTGAATCACTCAATTTCCCAAAATTTTCATTTTTCTCCTCCAATTGCAATTCCTTTGATGGTATCTCCATTCCAGTGAGTTTGTAATTCCTTCTTTTCTGTTTTGGCCATCAGTGGGCGTCAATTTTTGCAAGCTTTGCTGCATGTGCCTGCACTTAATGGCGTATGGCCTGCCTGCATTTTGATGGCTTTGACTTTGGGAAAGACTTTTTTCTTTTTTTTGTTGTTTTATGAAGTGTCCATGGCATGTCCCTCATATCTTCCCCTCCAAGCTTTGTCTTCCTCCTTGACTTTTCCCCCTGCTTTTGCAACATCTGTGAGCTTAGTTTTGGCATGTTTTGGTCCTTTGCAATGCAGCTGATTTCCTCACAGCCTATTAATTGAAGACACCTAAATTCCCGATTTTCTCCTTTTTTCAATCGCATTTCATTTGTACCAATCTCCTTTCCAGAGTGTGTGTAAGCCTTTCTTTTAGGATTCGCAAGATTCCTTTTCCCTTCCCGAAAGGAAATTTCATTTCCTTTCGGGAAGACAAAAGGAATCTTGCGATTTCAATGGGGAACAATAGAGGAATCTTTGGTGCATGTCCCTGCCCTTGATGGCATGCCATGCCTTTTGATGGCTTTGACTTTGGGAAAGATTTTTATCTTTTTTTGGTTGTTTTCTGAAGTGTCCATGCCATGTCCCTCATATCTTGCCCCCTAAGTTGTGTCTCCCTCCATGACTTTTTTTCCCCAGCTGTTGCAGCATCTATGAGCTTAGTTTTGGCATGTTTTGGTCCTTTGCACTGCACCTGATATAACCCGGGCCATTTTCTTAGAGTCACTAAATTTCCCAAATTTTCTGTTTTTCTCTTGAAATTGCAATTCCTTTGATGGTGCCTCCATTCCAGCGTGTTTGTAAGTCCTTCTTTTCTATTTTGGCCTTCAGTGGGGATCAATTTTGGCAAGCTTTGCGGCACGTGCCTGCACTTGCTGGCGTATGGCCTGCCTGCATTTTGATGGCTTTGATTTTTGTAAAATTTTTTTTTTTTTTTTTTTTTAAGTATTCATGCCATGTCCCTCATATCTTGCCCCCTAAGTTGTGTCTTCCTTCTTGACTTTTCCCCCTGCTTTTGCAACATCTGTGAGCCGTCTATTGGCATGTTTTGGTCCTTTGCAATGCACCTGATATAATACCGGGCCATTTTCTTAGAATCACTAAATTTCCCAAATTTTGTTTTTTTCTCCTCCAATTGCAATTCCTTTGATGGTGTTTCCATTCCAGCGTGTTTGTAGGTCCTTCTTTTCTGTTTTGGCCTTCAGTGAGGATCAATTTTGGCAAACTTTGCTGCATGTGCCTGCACTTGCTGGCATATGGCCTGCCTGCAGTTTTGATGGCTTTGACTTTGGGAAAGATTTTTTCTTTTTTTTTTTTTTTTTTTAAGTATTCATGCCATGTCCCTCATATCTTGCCCCCTAAGTTGTGTCTTCCTCCTTGACTTTTCCCCTGCTTTTGCAACATCTGTGAGCTTACTTTTGGCATGTTTTGGTCCTTTGCAATGCAGCTGATTTCCTTACAGCCTATTTTTTGAAGACACTAAAATTCTCGATTTTCTGCTTTTTTCAATTGCATTTCATTTGAAACTATCTCCTTTCCTGAATGTTTGTAAGCCTTTCTTTTGGGATTCGCAAGATTCCTTTTACTTTCCCAAAAGGAAATTTCATTTACTTTCAGGAAGACAAAAGGAATCTTGCGATTTCAATGGGGACCAATAGAGGAATCTTTGGTGCTTGTCCCTGCCCTTGATGGCATGCCATGCCTTTTGATAGCTTTGACTTTGGGAAAGATTTTTATCTTTTTTTGGTTGTTTTCTGAAGTGTCCATGCCATGTCCCTCATATCTTGTCCTCTAAGTTGTGTCTTCCTCCTTGACTTTTTCCCCTGCTTTCGCAAAATCTGTGAGCTTAGTTTTGGCATGTTTTGGTCCTTTGCACTGCACCTGATATAATCCTGGGCCATTTCCTTAGAGTCACTAAATTTCCCAAATTTTCTGTTTTTCTCCTGAAATTGCAATTCCTTTGATGGTGTCTCCATTCCAGCGTGTTTGTGGGTGCTTCTTTTCTGTTTTGGCCTTCAGTGGGGATCAATTTTGGCAAGCTTTGCTGCATGTGCCTGCACTTGCTGGCATATGGCCTGCCTGCATTTTGATGGCTCAGACTTTGGGAAAGATTTTTTTCTTTTTTTGTTTGTTTTCTAAAGTGTCCATGCCATGTCCCTCATATCTTGCCCCCTAAGTTGTGTCTCCCTCCATGACTTTTTTTCCCCTGCTTTTGCAACATCTGTGAGCTTAGTTTTGGCATGTTTTGGTCCTTTGCATTGCGCCTGATATAATCCCGGGCCATTTTCTTAGAGTCACTAAATTTCCCAAGTTTTCTTTTTTTCTCCTCCAATTGCAATTCCTTTGATGGTGTCTCCATTCCAGCATGTTTGCAGGTCCTTCTTTTCTGTTTTAGCCTTCAGTGGGGATAAATATTATGCTTTAGCAACATCTGTGAGCTTAGTTTTGGCATGTTTTGGTTCTTTGCAATGCAGCTGATTTCCTCACAGCCTATTTTTTGAAGACACTAAATTTCCTGATTTTCTGCTTTTTTCAATTGCATTTCATTGGAACCTATCTCATTTCCAGAGTGTTTGAAGCCTTTCTTTTAGGATTTGCAAGATTCCTTTTCCTTTCCCGAAAGGAAATGAGATTTCTTTTCGAGAAAGGAAAAGGAATCTTGTGATTTCAATGGGGACCAATAGAGGAATCTTTGGTGCATGTCCCTGCCCTTGATGGCATGCCATGCCTTTTGATGGCTTTGACTTTGGGAAAGATTTCTTTCTTGTTTTGGTTGTTTTCTGAAGTGTCCATGCCATGTCCCTCATATCTTGCTCCCTAAGTTTTGTCTTCCTTCTTGACTTTTTCCCCTGCTTTTGCAACATCTGTGAGCTTAGTTTTGGCATGTCGGCCCCTGCCAGGCTGCTGAGCAGGGACGAGGAGGCAATGAGGCTCCAGGCCTGCAAGGGTCACTTGTCCCCTCGTGGCCTCAGGCCCAGGGCCAGCAGCCATGGCCAAAGTGCTGCCCATGTTGGCTCTGGCAGGGCTGTCTTGCAGCTGCTGCCCATCCCTGTGCCCTGTGCAGCCCAGGCTGTCCCACGGTGTCCCTGCCCTGCGCCCCTGTCCCTGCAGGCTGTCGGCATCCCCCGGCTGCCCCACCTGGCTGGGCCCTTCCTTTGCTGACAGCTCTGCCTCCTGCCTGCCCGTGCCTGCCCACACAGAGCCTGGGGCTGCTCCAGGCTCCTGCTGGGGACGTGCTGCACCACAGCCCTGCCCTGGGAGGGAAATTCCTTTCTGCTGCTGCCCAGGCTGGGCCTCCCCAGCTGCCCTTGTGCGGGGTGCGGAAGTTCAGGGATATCACATCACAACCAATATGATCCAGTGAAGCCAAATTTATTATCCCTAAAAAGACTATATTTATAATAAATCTCTACTGTCCACGTATCTCTAGCTAATACATGATTGGTTAATCCTAGATGTTTACACATCTAAATTAGAATGCTGATTGGATGACCTAATTTTTCACGCGTGTTGCTGTCGTCTTCTGGCCCACTCATGGTTCAATTTTTTCCTTCTTTCCCAAGCTTGCTGTCAAACTTGCTGAGTCCTGATGACTCTTCTTGTATTTTTCTCAAGGATATACCAACCCCATTTCTGAATATGTCCATTATCCATTGTTTGTGAATGTGTCCATTGTCCATTACTACAAGCAGGTTGGATTGTGCATCAGCTGAATATGGCCCTTGTCTAGCAAGAACTCCTCAATCTGCAAAAAACTCTCAACAGTTCCCTGGTTTTGTTTTTGCACAAGCCAGACTGATTTCAAAGCACGCTCAATTATTTTCTGCACAGCAAGGCACTACAAGCAGAATTGAAAAAAGAAGACAAAGTATCATTATGCCAAAGGGTACTAAATCCTTGAGCCAGCCTGTTATTCCCCAGGATTTTAGCCACTCATCAAAAGAATTCTCAACCACTGTGAGCTTTTTCATATTCTCCTTAAGCAATGACAATTTCTTGTCAATAGATCCAGAGTGGTCAGAGAGATTCATGCAACACATCCCTTCAAAATCTTCACGCTCATCTCCTTGTGCTAGCAACAAAAAATCTATAGCAGCCCAACCCTGTAACACAGTGTGGCGTATGCTACCTACATCAGTGGTAAGCTCATTCCGGATTGCAGATGTAATGTTAATTTGTTTTCCTGTCCAACAAGCCAATCGTTTGAATGATGTAAGGGCCTGTGATGAAGCTAATCCTGGTGTAAAAAGTGATGCCAGGAAAACCGAAGGCCAATTCCACAATTCTACATTATCCTTGCAGTCTGAGCCTAATAGATGCACACTACATTTTGGACGTTGGAATTTGTGCCTGATGTCAAGCATCTGTTGAATGCTAGCGGCAAACAGTGTCAATTTCCCAAACTAGCATGGTCCTCCTAATCCTTTCTGAGGAATTGCAGGCCAAGCTTTATCTCCACCAAAGAGAAACAAAAGTAGAAAAAAGTTATTGCAGAAGCTATTGTAGAAGGGACTTTTCTCTCCAATGATGTAGAAGCTTTTCTTGTAGTAACTAATGCTGCAAGTAGAGTTTGAGAACCTTTTGACTGGAAGATTTTAGAAAAGATGAGAGCTGCATTTTCACAATTTGGTTGAAAATGCCAACTTGCACAGTCACTTCTGCAGTATATTTTTCCATCTAACGCATTAATTCCAGCTGATGTGCATACCATAATCAGACTTAGAGTGCCACCCTATCAGCAGGTGATGTTTCATAAAAGCTGGGAGGAAAAGTGTGCTCAAGAAGCTGCAAGACCTAGAGTGCAGGGTGATCCTCTGTATGGTTTAACAGCACAACAGTTACTTGGCAAAGGGCCCCGGGCTACTGCCACTTCCCAGGCTAGGAGCATTGATCAAGTCTTACAGATGAGCCAACAACTAGCATGTAATGCATTTCTTGCACTTCCAGATAAGTTACACACTATGTCTTTTACACAGATTTGTCAAAGAAAGAATGAAGACTTTGATAAATTTGTAGACAAATTGCATGAAGCTATCTATAATCATTCTGATTTAAATTCAGACACAAAGATACAATTGGATGGACTTTGGGATCATTTCTCCATTCCAAATGGCTTTCCCTTCAGTCACAAGAGCCTTCCATCTCTTCCAAAAATTGCCTGCTGAAACTCTTCTGCTCCCATCCAAATCAGTTCACTACTCCAGCATAACCCTTGAAGCATGGACAGATGACTCTTCAACTAATTATAGTAGAAAAGAAGGGTATTTATTGCAGCCCTGGTCACATGTGAACTAGTTTCCAAAGACATGTGCAAGGAGCTGCAGACTCCTGCTCTCTATTTCTACAGAAAAGGTTTTACATTAGGTTTCTAAGGACCCGTAATACATAATTATTACCTGCCTGCTTCGCATTTTTATCAGCTGAATATCTATTACAGCTGTGCAATTGTATTCCCTTAACTGGATCGGTGGGATTTGGAAATGAGGGAGTGGTTGTATGGGAGGAAGAAAGCAGTCTTCCCCATGGTGAACTCTCCTCCCATGGCCAGTTGGCAAGACCTTTTGACCTGCTACTCATGGTCCAAGCCTCTCCTAACTGTTCAATTATTCCTAAGGCAAGGTATTTCTATGGTCTTAGCTTCTTCACAATTGCTTCCTCTATCCCTGTCACTCCTAGCTTTATGTTCCTAATAGATTTGGTACTCTTTAACTAAGGCACATGATTTCTGCTAGCTGTATTACTACATTAGCTTCTTACCTAATTTTAAAATCTTAACTAAAATATGCAATCTTCTACTATCCCAATTCTATTCCCAGCTGAGCCCTCGACCCATCTGCACTTTTCAATTATCCTCATTACATTTTCAGCTAACCCCTTGACTCACCTCAGGCACATCCCCAACTGCCTCTCTCCCAGCAGCTCAGAGCTGCATTGCACAGCGCTTGCTGTGCACCACAGAGCACAAAGCAGGCTGGCCTGGTGGGCCTGAATATTTCTGCCAAACACGCTGCATCTCACACCTTTGCTCTGGCTCAGTGCAGAACTGCAGGGTTGCAGGCGCTTCCTCCCAGAGCTGCGTGAGGCGCTGGCTCCTGCAGATGGGCCCTGCCAAGCTGTCCCTGCCTCACGCTGGCCTCGCTTCCCCTGGCATGAATGCCAGGCCTGAATGAGCTGCCCTGTGCTCCAGCCTGCCGAGCAGCCCGGCTCCCTGCCCCGGTGCCCAGAGTGCTGCACACACTGCTGGCCTTTGCCAGGAGTTGCAGGGCAGCCGGCAGAAGAGGAGGAATCCTCAGCCAGCCCAGTGGCCCGCGGCTGCCCTTTGTCGCAGACATTTCTCCACAGAAATCCTTTCTTTCGGATTTCTGTGTCTTCAGGAGGCCAGAGGCCTCCAAAGACAAGGTAAACAATTATTATCAGCTGCTGGGGAATGCAACAGGGGCACCTATTTTGATTGGTGATTGGTTCATGTTTTATGTTTATAATTAAGGGCCAATCACCAGTGCAAGCCAGGGGACTGAGTCCTTGGCCACAGCTTTGTTGTGAATTTTTTTCTATCTCTTCCTAGCTAGCCTAGCTGCTCTGCAAAACCTCTCTCTATATTCTACTAGTATAGTAATAATGTATTATATATAATATATTAATAAATCAAGCCTTCTGATTCAAGAAACAAGATTCACCGTCTCTCTCTCCCCAGCTGCGCCCACTCAGGCGTGGTAATAACCCTTGGCCTTTCTCTGCTCCTGGGCACGCTCCAGACGGCCATGGCCTCCAGGCCGGGCTGTGCCCAGCACGGCTGCGCTTCCCCTCGGCAGCAGCCAGCTGCCACCCGGGCTCTGAGAGCGGAGGATTCGCCCGCTCCCAGCAAGAGGCACCCAGAGTCTGGCTGCTGCCTCTTGCAGCTCCAAGGGCCTCCTTCCAGCCTGCCTCTGCCGGGGCTCAGGCTGCTCCGGCCTCTGCCAGGGCTCTGCTGGGGCTCCAGCCCGGGCAAGGCCGGGCCCGCTCTCACCTCACAGGCGCTGACAGCTCTGCGCCACAGGAGACCTTCCCGAGCACCCTCTCTGATCTTTCTGCTTTCTCACTTGAGCAAGGCTCTCCTCCAGCCAAAGAGATTATTGCATTTAGGGATACAAATCCAAGTGGCAGGAACCCCATTGCTCTCCAGTCACAGCTGAAGGCCTGCATCTGCACAGGGTGTTTGGGCTGCCTCATTCTTCCTTTGGTTTTGCCTTCAAATGCCATTGCCCTTTCTGCCTCAACTAGAAATACCACAGCTGTGCCATAACCAGCCAGTGGGTCATATTCCAAAGGCAGTGCGGTCTGGAGAGGATGAATGAAGAAGAGCCATCCTCACTTATGAAACCATACAAAAAAAGTCATATGTGTGACTTAGTACCAATAAAAAACAATTGGTAATTCAGAAGGAAATGTTGAATTTTCAGAAGGGGTCAGAAGGAGGAGAATCTTCCAAGTGAGTTGATGTTTCAGAAACTTTATTAATTACAACTCTAATCTATAATTCTATGCTACAAATCTCTTTAGCAACCCTACTCTACAATCCTACTCTAAATTGGTAACAGAGATAACATCTTGACATGATTGCTATGTTCTCGTCTCCTAGGGTTAGGGTTAGGGTTAGGGTTAGGCTTAGGCTTAGGTTCAGGTTTGGGTTTAGGTTTAGGCTTTGTCTTAGGCTTAGGGTTGGGGTTAGGGAAAGGGTAAGGGAAAGGGTAAGGGATAGAGATAGGGATAGGGTTAGGGTTTGGGTTAGCATTTAAGGTTAGGGTAAGGTTTTAGGTTTAGAGTTTAGGGTTAGGGTTATTTGTCTTCTTCACTGACTTGATGACTTGTGCCAGGATGAATGGTGGCTTGGCTGAAGTTACAAATGGATGCTGTCCACCAGAAAAAAAAAATACAACAAAGAACAGTGAACCATTACTTTCCAAGCTCATTGCTTCAGGGGCTGAATCAGGATACATCAAGTTCCTGGAAAGACCCAGAAAGAGGAGCAATGGGACCATCTGCTCCCCAGTCATCCCCAATGTGCAAGACCTTGCCATCACAGGCAAACCTGGCCCAGAATCCCACTCATCTGTTTATTGTGATGTCTTCATCATGCTGGGATTTTTCCCTGTCAGTGCTCTAGAAATGGCGCTTTCTGTCCCTGGGTTTTCTTCCTTTCAGGAAACTCCAATGGCTCACATGGGTCCCTGCCTTTGAAAGACAGGCACTGTGCTGATTCCCACAGGGACAGAAAGCAGTGTCTGCCTTTCCATGCCCTGCCCCTCGTGTGCTGGATGGCACCTTCCTTCCCAGCAGGGCCAGCCCAAGTGGCACTGGGCCCTGCAGTTCCCTCTCTGCCACACAACCCGGCAGTAACCCTGGCACAGTTCCCGTCTGCTTGAGCGTGCCAGGCAGCAGATGGGGCTGGGACAAGTCCCTCCCAGCTGTCCCTGTTTGCATGGCAGAAACCTCTGAGGGTGGGCTGGGGGGCACAAACCAGGGCCCCTCAGAGGCTCACAGTGAGCCCCCCATAGCCCCTCCTGCCCACAGCCAAATCTCTGACCCCTAGGCTGGGACTGGCTTCCTTGGGTTCCTCCACCACCATTTCATGTCTCTGTACCCTGCATTGCTCTACTTCAATTCTTTTGCCATTAGATAAAACTGAACACTCCACCAAATCACAAAAGAGGGCAACAGACACAGTCAGAGGACAGAGCACCTCTCCTCACAGGAAATGCAGAGGGAGCTGGAGTTATTCAGTTTTGTGAAGGACAGGCCCCAGGGAGACTTTATTGCCACTTTCCAAGACTTCACAGTGGCTTTGAAGAAAGTGTGGGAGATCTTTTTTAACAGGGCCAGTTACAATAGGATATGGACAAATATTTTTAAACACTAAGGGCATCTAATCAGAGTAGGTCTAAGGAAGAACTTGTTTACTCGGAGCATGGTGCCACCCTGGCACAGCTTGCCCCAAGAGCCTGTAGGAGCCCCATCCCTGCAACCATTCCGGCTCCAGTGGCAAAGGGCTCTGAGCAACCTGATCTCTTTAAAGATGTCCCTGCTCATTGCAGGACACTTGCACCAGAGGACATTTACAGGGCCCTGCCAGCCCAGCCCAGTCTAGGATTCCTCACCATTTTCATTTGAAGAGCAGCAAGAGTGGAGGTGAGGAGGAAGGGGGCTCATCTGCTGCCTTGGGCTTGAGTGGAGGAGGAGCCCATCCCTCAGAGCCTGTTTCACCTGCAGCCCCTTCACATTTTACCTGCAGGAGCTCCTTGGCAGACCAGCGCTGCTCCTCGTCTGTCTGCAGGCAGCAGCTCAGGAAGTCACGCAGCAAAGCCGAGAGGAGCTTGGGCTGCCGCAGCTGTGGAGTCCCTACTGTGGCTATCAGGTGTGTAGCCTGGAGAAAAAGGAGACACCAGGCTCCACCTCCTGCTTTCACATCTCTAAGGCTCTCCCAGATCCCTTTGTTTAACCTCTGTTCTTCAGTGGCAGTTTCTGCCCTGGCACAGACCCAGAGATGACTTTGCTTTACCAACCAAAAACCCAAACCCCGATGCAGCCACAGCTTTTCCACCATCCTGCAGATCTTGCCTTGGCAGCTGATTTCATTGCCTGATCTAGTTAGTGGGAACTACATCAGCAAAAGGACATTTGCTTCTCTGAGGATTCATGCCAGCTTGAGATGGTTTTTGGAAGAGGGACTTTGCTATACTAACTAATTTGAAGGGTTAGTACATGAAAGGCATCTCTGCAGTGCTTGTTGGTCCTTTAAACGCACGTGCCCTAGAACAAAACTCATCAAGCTTTTTGTGCTGTGTAGAAGTCCATCCGAAAATCCTTCATTTTTTGCCTCACAATTGTCATGAGAAAAGACTACCGCAGGGTTAAAACTGCTGAGCCGGTTGGGAAAGAAAGTCTCCTGCTTATCTAGTGTGGTCACAAGTGATGCTTGCAGAACACGTCGTGCTGTTCTCGAAGGGGGCATGCTGCCCTTTTCTGGACAATTGAACTGGACTTTCTTCCAAACTCCTGAGCTGGCTGGACTGAGCTCTGGGGTGGCTCCCCCCCGCTCCATGAGAAGACCCCTCTTGCCTGTCTTCAACCACCGTGATGGACCAACCGAGATGCGAATCCCCTCGTCAAGGAACCCAGAACCCCTCTGGCACCCTATTGTCACCCCCATGGCACCCCCCTGGCAACCTCCTTCCAGAGACTGGGACTGCACTCCCTCCCAATTCAGGGAGGGGGAAAACTTAACGTACCTGTGAGCATTCGGCCATGAAAACAATGGACTTCTCCCCTCCATGGAAACCTAATTTCAGTTACCTTCCCCCAACCAAGAACAGTATATATATTGGGGTTCGGCCCGACTGTCCTTTCAGATCTCCCCAAGACGTGTACCAGTGAGTTTCGGCGGCGGGACCCCGAAGACATCACGTTTTGGTAGCTATACCCCATTCCCTGACCTCTTTTCCTTCCTTTTTTCCTTGTCTTACCCTTCTCTTCCCCGGATCCCTTAACCAAATGCATATTTAGCTGTGGTTATAATCAATAAATTGCACCTTGTTGATTTGTTACTGCAAAACCCCTGTGCCTTGTGTTGGTTATTTTTGCACCCAAAAATCATTCGTCACCCGTTCATTTCGGGCGGACCTTCACATGCTGTTCTTGAAAACAATGGGAATTGGAAGAAAAGAAAGGAAATCCATCAGTTAATAGCCAGGTAGGGAAACAAACATTTACAATCTCCTCTTCAACACAGACACATTATGATGCCTGCACAAATGTATTGGGATGAAAATGCCTGCTTGGGCACACAGGAGCCACCTGCAGCTCTGTCTCTCAGCAGTCTGAAAATTTCAGCTTCCCATTTTTGCAGTAAAAGAAAAATTGTCTAGGTCAGAAGAAGGAGAGGTTCCATCCCTATGGACACCCTCTATTCATCTGGCTGCTCAAGTCAATGCATTAATGATAGGCCCATGCCAGAAAGTGCCAGGAAACAAACAGGAGGTTTTGGCAGGCTCTCCACATCACCAGGCTCTGGCTTGGTGACGTGCAGAATGTTGCTTGGGCTAGGAGAGAAACACGGTCACTGAGTGTTTCAGCAGCACTGCACAAGAAGCAGAAGAGACTCTGTGCATTACACCCTCATGCCCATGTTTCCCAGTGAGAAGAAACTGCACACAGGGTTAGGTTCCTCTCTAAAGACCACGGTTTTAGAAACTTTGTTGGTTTTGGGTATCCTTCCTTCATTTCTGGAAAGATAACACTTTTAAGATGCTTTTTTCCTGTTATTAAGGCCATCTACACAGACAAAAGAACTGGAACCACTAACCCAAAGGAAAGTGTTGAGTGAGAATGGAGTTTGTTTGGAGTTTGTTTGCATGTGGTAAGGCTTGAGTTCCCCCAGTGATGCAACCAAAAGTCCAGCAGATGCTGATGTGTTGCAGGGACATTTGTAGGAGGGGACCTTGGTGGAAGTAGTTCCAGCAGATGGCAATGGGATTTTGTCCAGTGGCACACAGGACATGGGACAGGTGACAAAGACAGTGGGATCAGTGAGTATTTGCTCCTTACCGTGACAGAACTTTCGCCCAAGTAAGGAGGTTCTTGTTCTATCATTTCAATTCCCACAATTCCAAAAGACCATATGTCCACTTTGGGGCCATATGGTTGACCTGTCACCACTTCAGGTGCCATCCACCAAGGAGTCCCGGTTACCGAGCACCGTCTGCTCTGCTCAGGGGTGAGCTGAGTAGCGAGGCCAAAATCAGCTGAGGAGAAAACAAAATACTGGTTTTATCTGAATTCTGTGCAATTAGGAAAGCAAGCAAAAGAATTCCCCAGTAGAAGTTTGAAATTGCTCTGTTGAATCTCCTGGCATTGGCGACTTTAAAAATCCTCCCATGTTTTACACTGCCTCTAGCAGTGGCTTTTGTTCTTTGGAAACTTTAGACTTGTAACTCCCTCCCTCTGGAAGGGACCCACACAGAGCAAGGCCACTCTTGACTGCTTGTGGCTCCTTCTACCTCTGTGCACGTTGCAACTGTGCCCTCAGCTCGCAGCAGGGGTCCCTGCACTGCCACCAGCACCATTTTTGGGGAGCTGGCAGTCACGCCAAGCAGCCCCACACCCACATCCCTGGAACGCTGCACCTGACCAAGAATATACTGACCCAGTTTGACAGAACCGTCGGTTCTGAGAAGGATGTTGTCACTCTTCACGTCTCGATGGATCACATCGTTTGAATGAAGAAAATCCAGTCCTTGCAGGCACGGAGCGAGAAAACAGAAACAGAAGGGCAAAAATGAGTGATGTGATTTCATCACACAAGAAAGGAAACAAAGAATCTAAAAGATTCCCTCTCCAGGGGAATGGGGAGTAATGGCAGAACAGTAATGGCCACTGAGAGGAAGAGCTTGCTGCTCCAACACTTGCAGAGCAGGACCTTTCTGAGGAAAGGCACGTCAGCTTTTGAAAGAGCAACAGCACCTGCTGTTGTAGGCTGTCCCCTGCCAACCAGCCAGGATGACTCCTGCTGCAGCGCATGTGCTCAGAAGCAAAGAGCATTCTGGCTGCACTCCTATCCTTTTTAGCTGAGCACTGAGAGAAACGAGTCTCTCTCTTCTTTCTTTGCTGTTTGTTTCAAATCCTGCCACCAGCACCTTTGCTTTTACAGGCAAGGAATGCAGTGAAAACAGACTCCAGGCAAACATTTAGAGAGGCAAGGTGGAGAACAGCAAATACAAATACAAGAGACAGAGCGAGAATACAACAGCAGGAGATAAGAGTACTGGCACTGAGTACAGGGAGTGCAGGGGCACTGGCAGGCCTTTCACTTGAGATGCTTTTACTTGCCCATAGCATACCAGCAACACAGAAACAAAGCTCGGCACAGGAAACCTCTCCTGTTCTGAGCCCCTGTTTCCCAGACAATCCTGCCCAAGCCCTTGGAAACACAGCTGGGATTGCTGACCTCCCGACTGATGGCTGCCATCTCATCTTCAGACAGGCAGGTCTGGCTGACGATGTCGCTCAGGACACCTCCATCCATGTACTCTATAACCAGCAAGAGTTCCTTGCCCAGAAGGTAGCTGAAAGAAGGAAACAAGGGGGTAGAGATGAACATGCATGGCTACGTTGATTTTTAGCTTCCAGGTTTCTTATTTCCAGATGCCTTTGTGACAAGGACAGAATCAAAGGAATAGACATTCCCTCTTGGCTGTGCATTATTTGCAATCTGTGCAGTCTCATAGAGAAAGACACATCTGTGAAAAAGGAGATGTCTTAGATGGGCAGCAAATGAAAAGTGCAGTTTAGAAACAGCCCAGATAAAAAACATGTCAGGCATGGTGTTTCTGGAAATAAGCACCTAGTCTTCCTGGCATGCATAGCAATGGCAAAAACGGGCAACAATCCAAGGGAAATCCACTTTAGGATGGTTCATCTGCACTTAAGAAACTTTAAAAAATCAATCCCAAATAAATGTGGAGGCAGTGAACTTTGAGGCTATTGAGTTAGGAAGATACAGCTGATCCAGGTTTTGAATAATTTTGGAGTAATTATCAAACTAGGTGTGCCAGGGAAGACTCATGCTGACAAGATGCACTCTCTTCTCATCCATTGGAGATGAGTAGAGAAATATGAATAAATAAAAATTAACAGCTTTACTTGCTGCCACTGGCCAAAGTGGGTTTTGAACCTCTCATGTTTGCGATATGTAAACACACATCCATGGGATAAGACCATGACCTCTCACCTGTCTAAATAATTCACAACATTGGGACTCCTATACCTCTTCATGATCATTATTTCATTAAAGGTTAGCTCCTTCCTCCTCACTCCTTGAAGATTTATTTTTTTTATTGCCACCTAAAATGACATTGAAAATCAGTAACTTGAGAGGTTGGTGGCACGAGACCACAAGGCACGTGGAGCGGGTGATTTTGCAATGACACAGCTGAGCTGTGCCAAACTGCCTTGTGATTAGGCACTGCAGTAACAGGAACTGACATTCCAACAGCCCATTTCTCTGCTCCCTTGGGAGCCAGTTACAGGGCACGTGGGGCCACTGGCATTTTTCCTTGACCACTTGGTAACAGCGGTGTCTCAGTTATCACCCACAAACCTCTGACCGCACTCTCTGCTGCTTTGTTTGGGACTCAGAAGAAGGAATCCATGCCTTAATACTCTGTGGATACATCTTGTGATATGGGCAGGGCTTAGGGCTTTCAGGGACGCCTTGCGGATCTCTCCCTACGTGCAGTTCCCAAGTGCAGCACTGCAGGTGGCTAAGGAACTACCAGTAACTTTCAGATGGATTTGCTGGCAGCCAGAAATGAGAATTCAGGACTCTGAAGCTGCAGCCCCAAAGAGCAGTGAGGTGCTCGCAGGCACCACCTTTGTTTTAGCAATGGAGAGCGAGTGAGCGCGTCCTTCTCTGAAAGGAACCGCTGCCCTCCGTGCCTTCCTTCCGGCAGCTGAGGAGGACAGAGTCCCAAATGTGTTCTGTGGGCTGGCACCAGTCTGTGCTTCTTGTGCCTTTTCAGCACAGCTCTGCCCAAAGCTCCAGCCACAGCTCACACCAGAGGGGAAAGCCCTCGAGTGCAGCAGAGCCTGCAGGGGCTGTGACATTTACCTCTTCTCCTGTGGCACTGTCGAGTGCTCTGTAAACATCTCCAAAAGTCCTAGAAACAAAACAGAAGCAGAGAAAGGAGAAGCTGTTTAGATCTTGCAGTGAAAGCCAGCCCACACAGGAGATCTCTGCTGGAAGTGTCAAAACCTGCAGGATGCAGGAGGGCTCTGCCAGAAGGCAGATGATGCATTTTCCTCTCAAGTGCATGGGCACTGTGCCTGTTCCTGAAGCACTGGGGTTCAATTTCTAAAGGGAGTTTAGTCTTTCCTCTTGTGTTTCACTGTCTAAACAGTGTGGTTCCTATCCTGACCACAGAGTGTTTCCCTCTTCAAACCAGGGGAAAGAATTGTTCCTGGGAACTGTTATCTCACAGCTTTGATAGGGCGTAGGTTGCTCTTTCAGGCAAGCAAGTTTCTTCTCTTTTCATTAGTGTGCCAGTATGATTTTGAGACATACACAAAATGCTAAAGATATTAACACAGAGCTGTCCCACACTTGAGAGACAAGGAGACCTTCCAGGTCCTGTTCCTTGATGCAGGCAAGACCTCGGTAGCAAGGCATCTCTGACAATGCCTTCTGAGCCCACTCAGAAATTCTGAGCAGCATTGAGAGATGGGACAATCTATCCCCAGTGTGTGATCATCTTTGCAGCTGGCCTGACTTCACGCTGGATAGACATTCCACCCCAAAAACACCTGGCCCACAGTTGTGCAGGAGTAACTGCTGTTGGACTCACCCGCTGCCAATAAAATTCAGATGCGTGTATTTCATCAGGGGATTTTCAGTGGTGTTCACCATTCTCCCTGAGGGAAACAGAATGCAAGATGCTGACTTTAAGGCAGAGATCCCAGCTTCCAGGAGATACAAAAGGCAGCCCCAGCGCCTGGAGCTCTGAGCCCTTTGTGGTCAGCTGGGTAACAACAACCACAACCAGGCAGACAGCCCTGCAGCACAAGTGGCCAGCACAGAGACTGATTTGTGCAGTCCTTTGAAGAGTTCTCTTGACAGGAAACAAAGCACAAGGACATACAATCCCAGGAGAGGAGGACATCTTCCCCACCTTCCAGCAGTTTGCCAAAGGAATGCCTTCCCATTTGTAAACCAGAGCAGCTCAAGCTGTAACCGATCCTGACGGGGCTTTCAGCATCAGGACCCTGACATGTTTGTGAGCAGGCTGAGCTCAAAGCTGCCCCTCTCCCAGCTAAGGAAGGCTCCAGCCTCTGCAGTCCCTCCAGCCCTCAGGGACAGGGCAGCAACCACATCAAGGCTGGCAAAGGCCAAGCATGAGCACTGACAGGCACTGATGGGAAGAAGCCAGAGTGAGCCTGAGCCCCAGACAAGCTGTTGCCCCCATTCAGGACACAACAGGATGGGCTTTGAGATCAGCCACACTGAGGCACAGATCAGTGCCCTTTTTGTCCCAACAGGTGATGGCAGACACAGAATCCACTGGGCTCTGGTCTCAGCCCCACCAGGTCTCTTATCTGAGAGCACAGCACTGGCAGCTGTTAAGGGCAAGAAGCAGATTCATTGGGTTGTGCTGCAGAATCACAAAGGGCTTGATGTGTTTTCCTAGAGACTGATCTGAGCAGGGCCTGGGCCAATGGGTAGGATTCTAACAGTCATGGGAAAGAGTGGGAATCAGGTATGGAAAAGTGCCATGGATCTGAGGGATATACCATGGCTGGGCTGGAGACTCTCTCCTGAGAAATGCCCGCAGTACAGTTTTATCTGATCACACCACTTGGATGTGTCTACTGGACACATCTTGATAACCATAAAACTAGAAGATTAAATAAAGGTTGTTATCAAAGTCTCTATTTTTTCTTTGGGGGCACGTGGAAAATACCTTGTGCTCTCTATTTGTCCTGTAACCTGATGTTCTTTCAAAGTAGTTCTAATTGACAAAAAGATAGCATTCTCTTATTGACAAAAAGATAGCATTCTCATGAAAATAAACTGCAGATGTAGTAGTGGTAACAGTAACAGTCATAAAAATGACATCAGTAAAACGTGGGGTAGAAGGGCTCCTTCAGGATGGAGAAAAACACAACAAAAAACCCCCACCAAAAATGAACAACAGAAAAGCAATCCCACCCCACCCCTCAAAAAAAAAATTCCCAACCAAAAGGACAAAACTCCAAAGTCAGTCCATTTCTGTGAAGTTTTTTTGCTGTGATGACTGGTTGGAAGTCAGGAATCTAAGGAGAATTTAGGAAGCCAAAAATTCTGTTCAGTTTGGCCACTAGCACACAGGACTTGCCTGGATCATTTGCAAGGTCACAGCCTTCTGCTGATCCAAGAACAATCCCTGCTTCAGCCTTTAGCAGAGAGGGAAGCTCAGGCAAACCCAAGCCAGTCCCAGGTGCCCTCAGAGGCAGCAGGAACACCCAGAGCTCTCTCGCTGCCTCGGAGCACAGCACTGCCTCTGGGGAGTCCTAAATGGCCCTGTGACACCGAGCTCAGGAGGAGCATTTGGTACAGCTCTGCTGACACCTGCACACAACACACTGTCCCTCAGATAAGAAACAGCCCAGACGTACCCAGCAGCTCCAGGTACTCCTCCTCAATCTCCTGTTCCCGGGATGTGCCCGAGCCTGAGTTCCCAGGTTTCACAGAAGGGCTTCCTCGAGGTGATGCTGCTGCGGCAGCAGGTTCAGAGCCCATGATGTGCTGGACCTGGAGCATTTCTGGTGGGCACTGCTCCTGTGCCTCACTCCTAACTTGGGGTCCTTCATTGCCACACATTCCCTGCAAGTCTTTGCAGGCTGCCTGGTGAGATGTCAACACTTGCACCTCAAGTCAAACAGAACAAAGCAGTCAGACACTACAGCTTGTCCCTGTCAGCCAGGAGTCATCGACTGTGAGGAAAGGCAAAGAACAGATTGACAGGGGATAAAACAGCTTGTTTCAATCCTCCATCCTGGGCCACCAAGTTCCACTGTAAAAACACCTCAAGAAAAAAGGAGAGCAGGAACAGGCCAGCAGGAATCGATTTGGATGACTGCTGGCCAAAAGGCCAAAGGACAAGTTTCACTGTCCAGGGCAGATGTTGAGATTCAGCACACCAGGAAATGTCCTTCAGAGTGACTGTGATACACACACTACAGCAGCATGGCACTCAGAGGCATGGCCCCACTCCCTGCTGCTCTGCACTGGAAAGGCAAGAAGGGCAGAAACCACCAGATTGGTGACTGCAGTGGCTGCATCCCTCTTTCACTCACTTGGTTTTGCAGAGACTGACGGAAGCGATTAAGTTTCTCTCTGATGATTTTCATTTCTTCCTCCAGCCACTTATGCCTTGCCTTGATCATACTGTGAGCTGTCTGAAGCTCTGCATCCAGCTGTTCCTTCATGTTCTCTAATAAACAAAAGAGAGGACATTTCATGAGTGGAGTGGCTGCCACTCTTTCATTCACCTGGTTTTGTTGATCGCCCCTCTGCTGATGGAGATTCTCCTCTTGAATTCTTCCCATGTCTTCCTTGTTCTTTCTCTTCACTGCCATGATGTCACTCTGAGCTTCGGGCAGCTCTGCTTGTGGCTCTGCCTTGATGTTCTGTACACACAAAAGCAGAGCAAGGGACTGAGAGCTGCCATCAGGCTCAGCTTTTTTCCTCTTGCAGCCTCCAAATCACATTTATTCATCCCCTTCTTTCTGCTTCCCTCCCCACATCTGCCTCCATTGCAAACCTCCTGTCCCAGGGCTGATCTCTGCAGATTGCAAGGCTCTGTGCCTCCATTGCCTGTGGCACTCCTGGCCTCCTCAGTGCCAAGAGCTCTGGTTTATGCCCCTCTCCCTGCCCTTCCCTCTGTGCCCTGGCCACTCAGGCTTACCTGGCCATTCTCCTGTGGCTCTTCCACCTGCTGCCTGAGCTGCTCTTCCTGCTCTTGGGTTGGGAACAGCTCTCCCTGAGTCTGGCATGGCAGCTCAGATGAGGCAGTGTGCTCCTGCTCTTTCTCTAGAAGCACCTGCGCAGAAAGCAAGAGAAGATGGGTTTCAACTTCCCATACGCCCTTTGTGGGCCAAGACTCACAGACTGCTGGGCTCACACGTTCCCAAAGCACTGTGCTGCTGCTCTCCTGGGTTGTTCTCTGCCCGTGGGGAGGCACAGATTCCAAAGTGACCCTGGCCCTACAATCAGGGGCCATCTGGGACTGAAGCTCCAGCAGCCTCTCAGGCAGCTGACAGGGAAGGGGTGGCATTTCTCAAGGGTCTGGTGAGGGCCTCCCTCTGCTTCTGCCGTGTCCTGTTTGTCTTTCAGTAGTGACTGACTCCCCGCCCTGTGCCACAGCTCCATCCTGGCTCTGCAGGGGCTTCCTGGGTGAGCTCACTCCTTGTGAGAGACACTTCTGGAGTTCACCTTCTCTTCAGGCCTGCACCAGCATTCCTCCTTCCTGACATCCACACTCTTGTTAGAAAACCGGGTCATTCAGGAGATAAGGATGCATGCAAAGATCTCTGATGGAAGTCAGAGAACCTCTATGGCCACCTCAGTATATGGAGGAGGACCAAGGTGTTTCTTCTCCCTCTTTTGTCAACTGAGAATTCTGACCAGCAGTAAACGAGTTTCTCATAAGGCCCCATTAACGAATGCACTTACACAGCCCTGGGGATGCCAGTGAAGGAAACCATGTGTCATGTATGGCATGGCATGTATGACTAGAGTCACCAAAGACCACCTAAACATGGAATTGTTCCACCTCTCTAGGAGAGGCAGAAGTTTAAAGAATTAACTGGAGACTTCAGGGCACAAGAGGCTGGAGGAGGAAAACAGCACTGAGGGGAAAAATCACCATCTCTGGAGGGGGAAACATCTCTGCCTACTCAGAATCGGTCAAGGGAACATGTCTGTAATCCTCTCCAGAAAGGGATGGTTTAGGTCACCTTTGCACCTCCAATTGCCTTGGACCAGAGCCAGGAAGATTCAATTATGTAAATGCTACATAATTAGTTAGTTAGTTAGTTAGTTAGTTAGTTAGTTAGTTAGTTAGTTAGCTAGATAGATGGATAGATAGATGATAGATAGATAGATAGATAGATAGATAGATAGATAGATAGATAGACAGATCTTATTACTGAAATCTCCCTTTACTGTCCTTTCTGTCGCTACACACATCAGCACTCAGCAGCAGTGCCCCAACCAGCAGCCATCCTGAACTTGCTCTCCTGTTGCTTCAGTAACCCACACTCTTGGGGAATCTGGAGCATGTAGGTCCTTATGGAATGCAACCAGACCCAGAGCATTGCACTGGGAACCGCTCTCTTTGTGCATTTGTGCTCGGGCAAGTTCTTCGCTTGGACTCGCCCACACTGATGGTGCTAAAGTGGCTGGAATCAGAAATGCAGCCCAGCCCCTCCCAGCTCCTCTAATCTCTGAGCACCAGCTGGAATGCAAGGGCATTGATTTCCTACTCAGTTCCCAAACACAACACACACTGATTCCCTGGGCAGCCAAAAGACACGGGATCCATTAACCTGAAAGTTTCTGCCATGGCTGGAAAAAGGCCAGGAAAGATTGAGAAAAAGCTCCCCGGAGAAGGAGAAATTACACAAGGCTTCTCCTTCTAGCAAACAAACAAATAAACAAACAAAATGTGAAAGTGTTACCCACACCAGTGTCTAAAGCACTTGGATACAGTGAAGGGATGTTTGGCAGGGAAACAGCCCTCGTGCTGAGCGTTGGCTCTATGGATCTAAGGCAGGGATCTATGGAAGTCTGCCTGAAGGTCCCTCATGAGCCCCCATTGTCCAGGCTAAAGCTCCCTCAGCCCCTCCTCCCTGGCCTTGTGCTGCACCCCTTGCCCAGCTCCCCTGTCCCTCTGTGCCCACGCTGCAGCCCCTCCATGACTTTCTGCTTCCCAGGGCCCACAGCTGCACACAGCACTCCAGCTGTGGCCGCAGCGCTGCCCAGCACAGGGCCACGCTCCCTGCCCTGCTCCTGCTGCCCCACTGCTGCTGGCACAGCCACCGTGCCCTTGGCCTTCTTGGCCCCCTGGCCCCACGCTGCCTCATCTTCAGCTGCTCACGGCCGCCAGCCCTGCGTCCTTTGGGCCCACGCAGCTCCCCAGCCACAAAGGTGCCCATTGCACTTCAGATACAGCAGGCACCATTGCAAGATGGCCTTCCTGTTCTACCACCTCATGTTCCAAGTAGATATCATAAAGTTTGATAGGAATAGGATTCTAAGTCCCTGTCTTTAAGTTAAAATTATCTAATTCAACTGTACAGGAAATTGCTCTTAATTAAATTTTCCCTATCTGCTGTCTGCAAGCATTTTTCTCTTTTCAAAACTAGGTTTTTAGTTCTTCAAACTCTGAGAAGAAAATTTAAAAATATCTATCGCTGCCTTTTTTACTTTTGTATCAGGCATGAATATGGTTTTCCTTTCAGCCTTCCCAGCTGGCCCTCTTCAGTCTAGTGCTACTGGCCAAGCTCACATCTTCCTCTACAATTCTTAAACACCAGGAACATGAAATGTTCCTTTCTCACTCACCTCAGGATCTTCAGCACTGCTGAATATACGTTTCAGGTGACCTGTAGTGGGCAGGGAAAATGAACCAGATGGTGTGAGAAAACTGCCTGGGCTGCTGAATCCAACAGAAAAGTCAACCCAAACAGAGAAGATTTCCCATTTTGTAACATCCCTCCAGGAGGTACATTTCATTCACACAGCCAGCAAGGGATCAGGACAGTATTCTTACTTTTGCCTTCAACCTGTTCAACACTTCAACCTGTTTAGCCAGTAAATGAATACAAACATGACCAACAAAATCCAAATTGTTCTTTAACACTCAATGCTCCTGTTCTAGAAAACACATAAAACAGCTTTTTAAATCCACTCCTTCAGGTCTTTTTTTTTTTTGTTGTTTTTGTGTTGGTTTTTGGGTGTTTTTTTGGTTTTTTTGTTTTTTTTTTTTTTTTTTTAATCAGTTGCATGCACTAATTCTCTTTAATTTGCTGGAAATGCTTGCCCAGAAATGCTTCCCCAAAATCCCCCTGAGCTATGGCAGACACTCACTGCTTTAGAGTTTGCATTTCCTTGCAAAGAGAATCACTAGTTAAGCACTTGGTAAAGGATCAAGTTAGACAGTTAAATCCTTTCATGACAAAATTTAAAAAGAAATAAGCTTTCCCTGAATTCTGGGAACAACTGCAGAGATTTTAAAAGGCATTACAAGAAGGTCTGCCAGTCTGCATTTTCAAAGGTGTCTTGCTTGTCCCAGCAAACTGAGGAAATGACAGACTCTGCTGCCACAGACTCTCCCGTGGTGGGAATGGAAGCCCTGCAGGTTCCCCTGCAAATGCTGCCCCTGTGGCTACAGACACCCCCTTTTAGCTGAACGTCATGACGGGAGCTTTACCAAAGCAGTGGCATCCTAATGCTCTTTCTGTTTCAAAATCAGAAACTCAGTCACTAAGAAAGAGCAGGAAGACATACAAAAGCCAGGTTACTTTACACCCTAACAAAGCAGAAGGGAAACCTCTACTTACGTGCAAAGTGCGTTATATAATAAATAGAAAAGGAAAAGCCATAAGCAGCAAAAGCTGCTTTGGCAAGGTGGTGAATCATGCTATTAGTGTTGTGCAAGTTTGCCCCAACACTAAAAGAACAAGCCTCTTGTCAGTGAGCAGCTTCCCACTGACAAACACTCAGACCAGGAGGGGACTCCTGCTCTCAGCAGGCCTTGGGCTGCTCTGACACTCAGGCCTTCCGTGCACCAAGGCAACCTTCTGATGCCACTATGACAACGGGGCAACCATGCCCTGACATCACAAAGGGACAGCTCTGTGGTGGTCTGTGAGTTTATGCAAAGCAATAACAAACCTTCCCTACAGCAAACACAAAAGAGCCTGGGAAGTTCTTCTCTGTCACAAAGCAGCAAAAATTCCCCTCATGGGCCAAACCCTGTTGTTCAGGGATCCAAGAGGAACTCCAGGAGTGCCCCAAGCACCTACAGCCTGTACCCCACCTGAGCACTCAGATGGGACCCAAGCAAAGGAAACCAGAACAAGACAAAGGGCCACAGCATTGCATATGTGAGAAATGGCTCTCACTTTTAAAATTTTAAAGGTTTAGTAAACCTTAACAAAGGACTGAATAAGAAAAATTATGGCAATGGGAGTCTCTGTGACTAGCAGCCACCTGGTCATTTACAAAAACGATGCTCTGCCTTTTATACCCTTATCACCTTCAAAAGTTTTGTCAGTCAACTCTTTCTCTGCTGCCCATTGGTGGAGATTACTTTCTTGCATCCTGACTGGAGGTCAGGTGTTGTTAGACCCTGCCTACTGGTCACAAGCCAGCCCTCCCCAAATGCCCTGACTACCCAGGCTGTTACAAGGGGGACGGGAAAGAGGACTATGGGAGGATGTATTACAATACCATCACTATACTTTGAACATCCACATAACATCTACTTCTTTATTGTCAGAGCCAACCATTGCATTACTCGTCTAGAACACACAGAACCAGGAGAGAAGCCACTGTTGGCATCACAGCTGAAATGTTTCCTAACAAATCTCCCCACATATTTGCTCCTTTATTGGACATGCCCAGGGCTCCGGTGCGTGTACATCTCTGCCTCTCTTCCCCTTTGGCAGCAGTCGAACTGGCAGCATCTGCCCGCCAGCAACAGCTGCTCCCAGCTGGGAACGCCACTGGCGGTGCTGATTTCCAGAGGCTTCTGTGTGCCAGGCGAAGCCAAGGCAGGAGCGGGTTGAACGGCGCTGGCGCTGCTGCTGCTCTGTGCCAGAGAGCCCCGGCTGGGCAGGGCACGGTGCCCACTGTGCTGCGGGCTCCTTCTCCTGCCACAGCTGGGCACACCTGGCAGCAAGGCATGACAACCTGTGGGCAAGCCAAGGGGTTTCTGGGGCTGCACTGCTCTGCACACACCCAGGACACCTGCAGCACAGAATTTTAACCCTCAAACAGGTAAACCAGAGGGAAACAGGTGGAAAATATTTCATTTCAACCATTCTTTATGCTTCAATAGTAATGACCAAAATGAAAGCTACCAAGCAGGGCCCAATCCACACTGCCAGCTCAGTGTGAGAAAAGAGGCATTACTTTATTTCAGTGCTGGGTGCGTGGGAATCACTTCCCTGAAACATGCACACCCACGTGTTAGTATCCATGGAACTAAGACATTACTTTCATTACTTTTATTCATTACTTTGCTGAAACTCACAGGCTAAACATCTCACAAAGTATTTGACATGTTTAAATCACTTCCCCAAAATTACTTACATTTAGAGTAGGGGTCTCTTGAGGGTCTCTGGTGGTCATGTGGTGAACATCCCATTCCTCAAATTCTCCTTCCATGGTTAAGAGCCTTCTTCTCCTTGAATGCATTGCAGCTACCTCCTCAGTAGGCCCACTGTCTTTATTCTCAAGGCTGACATCCACTTGCACACATTAACCACTGCTGTGAGGGAAGGCACGACTAAGCACTGCCTGTTAAAGCTTAACAAATTCACAATTTGTTGCAGATCAACACTTCCCCAACATCTCTCGTTCCTTCTCTGGGAATCAAACATGAGCATTTTATGATCACTGAGCCCAAGGCTGCCTCCAGCCCTCCTGTCACCCAGCAGCCCTTCTCTCCTCACAAACAGCAGGCCCAGCAGTGCCTTCCCTCACTGGCTCAGTCCCCAGCTGTGTCAGGAGTTCTCTGTCACACACTCCAGGACCATCCTGGACTGTTTGCTCTCCGCTGCACTCTGTTGCCAGCAGACATCCCCACCCTGTTCCATGCCCCATGCAGAACCCTGCACCTGCTGTCCATGGGCACCTGGAAGGGGAGGCACTCACGGCAGAGATGCACCAGCTGCCCTGGGCAGGAACCAAAACCCTCTGGGGCACAGCTGCTGGCCTGGGTCTGGCACAGCTCTGCACGCCCCACTCCTCACGGGCTCTGGGCTGGAAATGCAATTGCACTTTCTGCCTCATGGAGAAACACCAGGGCTGCACAAACAACGGCCAGCAGGCCACATCCCAAAGGCACTGCAGCATGGAGCTGAGAAGGAAGAAGACCCTTCCCCAATTCCTAACCATACCAAAACCACCATAATGGGGACTTTTAATCTTCTAAATGTAGAGTTGATTCACAGGGTGACAAGGGAATCTTCCAATGGAGTTGAAGTTTGGTAGAGTTTTTATTCTGAGTCCTACTCAGACTGTTGATTTGAAAATGTATTTGAAAATATTTTTTTAAAAGGCTGTGCAGTCATATGGTTTTGTTCTAATACCAAAATGGCTAGATAAAATGTTCCGGCATTTTAATTGCATCCAAACTGATTAGTCTGTAAAAGCTTCCCTGCAGAACAGCCACTAAACAAGAAATGAAAATCTGTTGACTGTTGACTTTGCAAATTTCTACTAAACTTATCAGACTGAGGCATTTTTAGGGAGATCATAGAGCAAATTAATTCCTATGGATAACTTGATTTGGATAAACCTGTTGATTTCAAATTAAAACTGCCAGCACATACTAAGTGGAAATCTGAATACTCAGTTCTATGAACTCTGAATTATTAGAAAGTCATTGTCTGCCATATTAACGAAAATTATCATTCTGCCTATTTTTTTTACTTACAGCCAGCTCTTCAACACTCTTTGTAACATCAAAAAGAGAGTTTGTAGCAATGTGAACCATGGGTTGGTGGAGCATTGCAGAAGGCTCCTATGCCAGCACTAAATGTTCACATTTACCATGGCATCCCTTCTTGCCTTTAATTCCAAGCTACAGCTCAGTTCCTGCAGTACAGATTCACACCTGTAGTCTGTATCTGCAGCTGGTTCTTACTTCCCTGTCCAGGAAAAAAATCATGCTTGGATCTCAAATCAAAATAAAACGAGGAGAGAGTCAGGTTCTGTATAGGTATAGCAAAAACTAAGAGATTTTTTTGCAAATATGTTGAAAAGCAGTTTGTAGATGCTGCAAAAATGGCAGATTAAAGACTTGCACTCTAACTTGCAAGCTGAGCTTTGCCTGTTCTTTCTGGAATGATTTCTTGAGGCCAGACACTGAACCTAATCAGTAAGAAAATCAAAACCACAGGAGTAGTTTGGAGAATATTGTAAATTATTCTGTCATGATGCTTTTTGCCAAAAAGTTCTGGCCATCATCCGATTGGAGTAATTAGAGGAGATTGAAGCCATCACACTGTGCCTGTGCACACAATTCCTTCCCAGGGGTAATCCATGAAGAAACGCTGACAAACCCACACCAGCAGCTGCTGCCACACAGCCATGAAGGAGAGAATATGTATTTCTGCTACACTTGGACAGCTGAAGATGCCTCTGCTGAGCTAATTTTAGTGACTGCTCACCACAGATGAGACCTTGAGGTCAGTGTCCAACAAGTCAGGGCAGTTAATATTCTGCCTAAATGAAGTGAGTCTAGCAATACATAGACCATGGGGCCTGAGGAAAGCGAGCAGCTTTGGGAGATTTAACTTGTTTCTATATCTTTCTTTTTACTAATTTATTGCAGTCAATTATTTAAAGAATGGAAACTTTCGGCACATCATTGGCTGGAAGGTTGGTCAGTCTTCCATTCATGACTCCCCTGAAAGCATCACCCCAGTGTTTTTATCAGTAGCTCTTCCATCATCGTGGCTCACACAGCATTTCCTGCAGCTCTTCCTGGAGTCAGGGAAAGGCACCAGGAGAAGGGGGAGAAAGCTGTGTGCAGAGACTGTGTCAGCTACAGAGACATTTCTTTCCTCTGATTTGGCTGAATGGCTGCAGGAGCCTTGCTGGCACTGCTGGCGGGGTGGCCTTTTGCAGGGCTGGGCAGAGTTTGGGGCCCAGGATCCCTCCTCTCGGTGGGACACCAGGGTGAGCAGCCCCTGTCCCAGGCAGGAGCAGAGGTTCTGTGGCTCTGCCCTGGGCACAGGGACCTGCCACTGCCATGAGCTCCTGCCGCGGCTCCTCTGGGGCAGCTCCTGCTCTGCAGTGATGATGGGCGCAGCTGGGGGTGGCTGCAATGGAGGGGGGCTTCCAGTGGGCTCTGCTGGTCTGCCACACTGAGCCAGCAGAGCTTCTGGAAGGAGCCTCCTCTTGTGAGCTGCTGGAGCTGGAGCTGGCACTGGCCACAGAGCCGCTGTGCTCATCCCTGACAGGCCCAGAGCACAGCAGCCTCTGGGCCTCCTTGCTGCACGATGGCAGTGAGGAGGCCATGGACCAGAGGTTCAGTATCTATGACTAAGCTTCCTGATAAACTGTGCTAAGAAAACCCTGCATCCCTCCTGCCAGATCTAAGACACTCCAAGAAATCTGTTGGCACATTGGGAACTCAGAATTGTTTGAATTTTGAACAATTGTCCTAGGAGCGCTTTTGATGGTTTTTGTCATTTTGTGTTGATTCAGTTGATCCTTCAGAGAAGCTTTCCTAGTAATATAAAACAGGAGGAATTGTGGAGACCCTGGGGGGGCATTCCCTGGTCTAGGAAGGCACAAGAAGCTTCCCCCAAAAAGCTGTTAGACCCCATTGGCTCCTTGCTCTGTTCCTATGTCTGTTCCTGTGTTTCTGAGCCACACCTTCCCTATTCCCTCACTGGCCCCCTTATCTTTGTACTGCCCCGAGATCAGGGTCAGCCCCCAGGCCCCTGTGGAGAAAAAGTGAGACCCTCTGTGTGTGGGTGCTGGCACCTGAACATCTCCCTGCACAGCTGAATAAAACATCTGTGGAGATTATGCAAAGGTCCTTTTTGCTTCTTTACCCTGGACTGTGCTAGCAGCAATTCAGACTGCTACAGAGAAGAAGCTGCAGTACTGGCACCAAGATTTTGGCAACTTGACCATAGGCACAGAGGGCGTGCAGGATGCTGCTCTGTGAATTCCTTAACCAGCCATCCCTGGTGCTGGCATATTCCCTCCAGCTTCTGGTGCAGCCAGGACCACCTTTGGTCCAGCAGATGACATTGTTATTTGAAAAATTTGGACCACTCCTTGGGCAGGAGGCCATCCACAGGCTCGAGTCCTGCAGCCCCTGCTCAGCTGGGGACAGTGTTCCCTGTGGGGAAGATGGAGCAGCCATCACAGGGTCTGGGGGCTGCTTTCAGCAAGGTGGCTAGGCTCTCTCCCTGCTGGACTCTAGCAATTGTTTGGGGGAGCTGATGGCACATTGTATGTAGTCCTGTTCATCCTACTCAGAAAACCTGACAGCTTCTATCATTCTTCTGCAGAGTGGGCATGCTGGATTTCTCTTTTCCCACTGCAGGATGCAGCCCAGGCAGAACTGGTGGTGACAGGGCAGAGAAAAATTCACATCCTTCTTAGTGACCTGGCAGATGGGGCAGCTCCATTCTGTCCCCATGGCCATGTCTGTCTGTCCCAGCAGCAGGGAAGAGCTGATGACCATGAGCTGCTCTCATTGGCAATCTTGCTTGGCCAGAGCCCAAGCTCGAGCCAGAGTGGTCCAGGCTCTGTCAGTGCCCAAACATGAGCAGGAAGGGATGTTGTATCACAATGCATTCCTTGGTGAAGGAGGTCCATAGCAGCCCCAAGAGGCACCTCAGACACTCAACAGTTAAGGCAGTAACATATGGACAGGACACAGATGGCAGTTCATGGCTGGGAGAGTATTCGTAGACATATCCAAGGACAAATTTCCCAGGAACTCTCCACAGCTCTGGGATCTGCCCATCAGCTCTGTCAGAAGCTTCAGCAGAACAACCAAAGTCCTAAAAAGCAGCTTCCAGACACTTTTTCTACCATCCTGCCTGAGCAGCCGGGTTGCTTGCTGCAAAACACTCTTCTTCTCCTCTTCCCCAATGCCCTGTGGACACTTGCTGCCAAAATAAAAAGCTCCTGGCCCTCTGTGTGATGTGATAATACAGTTTTTATATTTCCATGCTGAGATGAAAGAAAGCTGTGCTGTGGATCAGGAGAGGCCAGGACCCACTTGGCCTTCCTACAGGCCGAGGGGGTCCCAGCAGACATCCTGCTGCTATTTTGGGGAATGTGTGAGGGGAAGGGAGGGGGTGACAGAGAGGCCGAGATCACAGAGTGGAAACTCAGCTCAACTCCCTGCTGAATGCCTGCTGGGGCTGACAAAGAAGGAAAATGCCCCAATAACAGCCCAGTGGCACTGTGTCTCAGGGACAGATACAGGGAGGTGACAACAAACAGCAGCATGGCCCGGTCTCACAGCTTCTAGGAAGCAGTGACAGAGGGGCCTCATGTGCCAGAGATTTCAGAAAGGCTGCCTTCTCAAATGGCCACTCTGAAAGCCCTCTCTTTGCCTCTTCGGTTTGTGTGTGTTTTTGACAGCCACAGCATCCTGGGGCAACGCGTTCCACGATTTCATTAAGCGCTCCTTGAAAAGCACCTCCCATTGTTCAACTGAGCTGCCAGCCTGGTCATTTCAGAGGGTTATGCCTTGGTGGAGAGAAAAATCAATCTTCTGCCTTTCAGGGAGCTGAAGGAGAAGGGACTCTTCACCATCCAACAACTGGCTGGGTCCCATTCAGAGCTCCTGCTTTGTAGACTTGGTGAAGTTTGCTTGGCAGTTACCAGCGAGGTGAGAACATTGTTCTGAATTGTCCCCCATACTTCATACACAGTGTGTAGAGTAGGTATGTGCTTGTTCATCTCCATGTGTGCTCAGGGTCTGCCTTCATTTCTGCCTGAGATTTCTAGTGTCTGTCAGCTATCTGTAGGATCTGTGGGCACATGCAGCTGTATTTACTGGCAGGTCGGGTATCTGACACTCATCTTTGAGTGTGGAGCCTTTATAATGCAATGTGCAAATGCAAAAACTGAGACACTAATGACGTTATTTGCCAGAGTCCCAGTCTCTGCCCAAGCTGTGATTCAACACTGCAAATTATTCTGTAGACCCGAGCCTGTGTTTTCTGTTTCCTGGCTGAGTGCTTCAACTACTGGTGTTGGTTTTTTGAACAGGAGCACCTGACTCTTTTATCTTTATCACTTGTGTATTTATGATTTGAAAGCAGCCCTTGCTTTAATTTTCTAGTTAAAGGGCCTAAAATCAAAGCTGTGGACATTTTAGAAGGGGTAAGTAGAACACTTAATGAAATTTTTATTTTAGGCCGGAAGTGAGCAGGTCTGAGACCAGAAATTGGTGCCAGAGTAAGTGCCTTTCTGTGCTTGTGCTCTCCTGCTCTTCTTGTAATTTTATGTTTCTCTGGACACAGTGGGATGTGTTGTCATTTCCTGGGACTTCTGTTGAAGGCAAGTGGTTTTCTTTTCAAGGTGATTCTTATGTTTCCCCTCTTGACTTCCCCAGGTGACCAACCTCCGTTCCAAGGTGTCCTGCTCTGCCATTGTCACTCTGGGAGAGCTCTCTATGACCTTGAAGAAGGACAGGGACTCTGCGGTGGATGAGGTTGCTCGGGTCCTTCTCCAGATGGTGTCCAACTCCCCAGAATTTTTTCAGAAAGCAGGCAGTCAGAGCCTGGGGATCATGGTGCAGAATGTGACTCCTGCACGAGCAATGACTGCTCTCATGGACATGGGAGTCAAGTAGGTTCTTCTTCTTTTAGTGATATTCTTCACCTTCGTGTGTGTGGGAGGGAGAAGGGATGAGACAGAGAATGGGAATGGTTGGAGGGAAGGGTCCTGTATCCTGCATCTTCTGTGAACTCAGTGACTTGATTCTCCAACCAACCTCACTTCTTGTCACCTATTTCTGCCCTCCTGCAGCCCATCAGTTCTCAGAATCACAGAACTGTAGAATATGGGGAGTTGGATGGGCCCATCAGGACCATCGTGTCCAGCTCCTGGCCTTGCCCAGAACAGCCCAAGGGTCACACCAAGTGCCTGAGATTGCTGTCCAAATGCTCCTTCAGCCCTGTCAGGCTTGGTGCTGTGACCACTGCCCTGGGGAGCCTGTTCCAGTGCCCAGCCACCCTCTGGGTGAAAAACCCTTTTTCCTGATATCCAAACTAAAGCTCCTCTGACTCAGTTTCCTGCTGCTTCCTGGAGTTCTCCCAGTCTGTCAGATTTTCCTAGATGTGGTGATCAGTGGGGAAGTGAAAGTGCCTGCAAAGGCCAAGGATAGAGCCTTGTGCTTTTGTGGGCAGAGGGGCAATTGCAATTGCAGCTGTGAGCAGTGTTTGGTATTTCACAGTGCTAACCACAGAGGCCCTGGGAAAACCATGTCTCCTCATGATGCCACTAACTTGGGAAATGAGGAGGGTCCTTGCTGGGGCGTGGAGCACATGGGGGACAATCTGCTGGGTGTGGCACAGCCTGCACAGCAGGTGCAGCTCCTGCCAAAGGAGTCTTGTATGACTGTCCTGGCTTAGAGCTCTACTTTCTATGCAAACTGATGTTTCATGTTAGCCTTGAGATGATGAATCACTTTAAAGGCACGTTCACAGGCTGACTACCATGGGACAGTTGGAGCAAATGCTGCCTTAAATGTTGGTGCTGGGCCTGATAGTTCCAAGAGACACTCTCTAGAACAGGACAGCCTGGCTAAACTGCCTGCCCCCCTTTCCTCAGCATTGGAATAGGGTAAAACATTCAGATGGATCCATTGCCAAGCCCCACAGAAGAAACAGGCTGCATTGCTGGATATTCTGCCACTTCACAGCCCACCACGTGTTTTCCCTGCATTTGTTGTTTTCCAAAGGTCTGCAGATTTGGGGATAAATGGGTGGAAAGAGCCTCAGTCCTGATGTAGCTCTGTGTAGTGGGTGCCCTCTGATGGGTCAGCATCAATCGTTCTTAATTTCTAAATTATTCATCTGTCATCTATTTCTTTAATCTTTCTCCGAGTAAATACTGTGAAAGAAACTGAGTATCAGACGGTGCAGGGAGACTGAATTCCCCCTCTTCCGTGCAGGCAGGCCTAGTGTGCAATGCTACCTTTGTGTTTAGCTGAGGACAGAGCCTTGTGCAGGTGTCTGAAGGCACAGGGAGAGCCCAGGCTCCTTCCCCCAGCAAGGGCAGGGAGCAGCTCTGGCCAAGGCCGGCGCTGCCGCTGCTCCTTGTCCCTGTGCCCAGGGTTTGCTCTCTCCTCCCCAGCAGCCGCCCCGCCCCGGTGCGCGAGTGTGCGGCCCAACTCCTCCTGTCCCTGGTGGAGAGAATTGGAGTCACCCAGCTCGCAGGCACCCCCAGGGCTGAGAGGCTGCCACACGTGGCAGGGAAGCTTGCTCAGGACTGCCACAAGGACACAAGTAATGATCTTCATTTCACCTCCCAAAACAGGAAAGCCGTTTTGTGTCTGGCTGTAAAGGTGAAACCACACAAGAGTGGAAACTAAAGGGAATATGAAGTTACCTCATGGTGTGAATAAGGGTCACAGAATCATGGAATATGCTGAGTTGGAAGGGCCCATCAGGATCATCGAGTCCATCTCCTGGCCATGTGCAGTGACCCCAAGAGTCACTCCATGTGCTTGAGAGCATTGTCCAAACTCTTCTTGAGCTCTGTCAGCCTTGGCACTGTGACCACTGTTCTGGGCTGCCTGGGCAAATGGCTGTGCTGGGAAACCTTGGGTTGGCCAGCAAAAAGGAGCATTGCCACCTTTTTCCTGTGGCTTGAAGTATTCTTTACTGAAATCAAAAGAGCTCAGATCAGCCAGTCCAACACTTTTGTTTAGCCTCAGGTACACAACACAAAGCCAAAATGTTGGCTGATGTTCATCACTGAAGGATCCCAAACATCCATTTCTCATTAACTTCAGACTTGCCTAGAAATATTTCAGGGGTCTTTAGCCAAAATATTCAGTCTTTCTAAACCTGTTCTGCAGATTTCTAGAATGCTGTTATCTGTGGCTCAGTGAGCTCCACATTATTTCTTGAAGAAAACTGTAGTTTCCTAGTAGCAAAATCAACCCAAACCAAAGAATCCCCTTCCTTTGGTGATGAAATTCCAATTAATAGCTGCCAAGAGCAACTAGCAGAGCAACTAGCTGTCCCTGTGCATACCCATAGTATAGAATAATCAATAGGATGCATGAGGTGTTTTTTCCTGGCTTCCCTGCCAGGTAAAGAAAGGCAAATTATTGTGCAATGGCAGCAAGACACTGCTAATAGGCTCTGACAACAAAGCAGATGTGTTTTGCTTGGTCCCTGGGATCCTTTGATGCCACAGAAGCACACCCCCAGTTTCAGAGAGAAATGGTATTTTTCTGTTGCCCCACATTCTCCTCTTGCCTCTTGTGTTCAGCTGACAGCACTGTGCAGTGTCAAGTGAGGTAAATCTCCCTCTTTGCTGAGTAGGCAATGCCTTCTCTGCAAGGATTGCACCTGATGAGTTTAAGGTATCAGCCTCTTCTGTTAACACTCTTCCTTTGTTTGTTCACTTTGCTTTCACTTCCTTCCTGCCTTCCTGCCTTCCTTTCTGCCTTCCTTGCTGCCTTCATTTCTGCCTTCCTGCTTTCCTTCCTGCCTTCCTTCCTTCCTTCCTTCCTTCCTGCTGCTCAGTCTGGTAGCACCCATAACCTGCCTTGGGCTATTGAAAACAAAGAGTTGGCTTCACTGAATCTCTGGTCTGTTTCCATCTGTAAGTTAGGAAATGTTTCCTTAAGCCTTGGTAGCAGTGATCATGGTTTTAACTTGTGTTTTCAACAGGGAATTTCCTGGTTTATATTCTAAAGATTGATGGGATTTGTCTGTGTCTTTGTAGGGGATGGAAAACCAGAAGGCTGAAGGTCCATCTGTCAAGGAGCCGGTGAAGGAGAGGAACGATGGCTCAAAGGAGCCCCAGGCCACATTGTCTGCTGGCAAACGGTACTGAGCACTTTTGTCAGATGTGACAAAGCACATGACAAGCTTTGCATGCCTCTTCCTCAGGACAAACTTTCTGGCAGAGATGACCAATGCCACAGATTGTTTCCTTTCCCTACAAATGCTCTAGGATAAAAAATGTCTACTTGTGCATTGTGCTGAACACAACTTCTCTGGAGGGGTTTCCACAAAAATGGAGAGACAAACAGACACCCACTGGTGGCAGCTCAGACGATCCAGTGCAGTGGCAAGGGCAGTGCTGTGGAGGCTGTGACAGGGCCAAGTTTCTGCTGCCTGACTTGCGACAAGTAAATTCAAACAGGGCTTTTCTTTCATCTGAGTGGAGTCCTTTTCAGATGGGTGTTTTGAAGAGAAATCTCAGTCTGGAAGCAAGATGCCATTCCACAAAGACGCAGTTCTCATCCATGTGGTTTGGCCTGGTTGATTCATGGGACATCTGTAAGAAAACCATCAAACAATACCTAGTTTGAGTAGTAAGGAGCAAGAAAATTCCTGAACAACTTCTGTGGAGAGTTTTGTTAACAGTTGGTTAGCTGAGAAAGGCCATGTTGACATAATGCCGCTGGTTAAGCTGAAAAGGGAAGTCAACAGTCAGTGACCAATGACAGGCAAGGACATGATGCCCTTGCCGCAACATGAGGATAGGGAAGAGAGATTCTTGCTGAAAATATACAGAAAGTATCAAAAGAATAACCGCAAGAATGCAGAAGTAGGCGTAGTTGCTGATATGTAACTAACCAATCCTGAGCTCAGCTTTCGCAATATGTATGAAGCTTATTATGAACTGTATTTAACCCGCTGTATCTATCAATAAATCGGACCTGTGATGAACCAACTGGTGTCTGGGTCTCCTTCCATCGACAAAGTTCAGTCAACAGGCGTCTGAATATGGACTTTTTGTCTTGATATTCCTGTCCTTCATGGAATCTGCTTGATGGACAGCATGTTTGGTTTATTTCTCCCTGTGCTGCAATCAGCATTTAAGACAGGAATTTGCTCTTTGCTGTCTCTTCATGGCAGCTGCAGAGCTGCTTGTACCTGTTCTCCTCTGATAGCAGAGGGGATTTATTTAGCTCTGTCCTGCTCAGCAGTGGCAGGAAAGTGACCACATGCCTCAGTAGCACAGCTGGCATCTTCCTGTGCTCATGGAAGAGACAGGTTGATCAGGAGAATTGTTCCCAGTGGGTTTGTTACACTGTGGATCTAGTCTCTAGGGAGGCAAATGAAATGTGGGCATAGTTCTGGGATGTCTGCATTCTGTTTTTATCTCTCTTACTGATTTTATGAATTCTTCAAATATGGCCCTGTTTATCTGTTCAGATGCATCTGAGCTACTTTTCCAGATTGTCATGCCTGGTGATAGAGACACTTCTCCAGAGTGATGAGTTTCCTTATTCTAAGACACACATGTCCCATATGAGGAGGCATTTAAACTTGGCAGTAGTGTCTCTCTTTCTCCACAAAGCAAAGTGACCTGTGTGCCCTGGCAGCCATCTGAAGATAGATCAGATGCATCTCATCCTTGGCTTTCCTGAGTGAGCAGTGGTGAGAATGTCACTTGCAGATTGTCTCCTGTAATGATTGTCATGAGGTCCATGTTGTTCTTCAGAGCCCCATGACTTTCCAGCTTGAAATCACAAAATTGGGAAAGCTGCTCAAGATGTTTTGCTCACAATTAACTGCAGGTATTGTCTGTGGCTGCAGCTCTCTCCATAGAGAGCAGCAGACACAACTTTGCCAGGCATTTTCCTGGGGAAGGCTGTGAGAAGATCAGAGAAAAGAATGAGAAACAATTCCTATCTTCACTTGCTGCACCTGTTGTTGTGAACACGTGGAATGTGTTATGGAGATTTGTTTACCAAAGAGTGATTTCTTAATTGGCCACTAGTGATGGTGTTTAGATTCAATTGCCCAATCGGGTCTGTCTGTATCAGACTGTCTGTAAGGGCGATGAGTTTCAGTATAGTATAGTATAGTATAGTATAGTATAGTATAGTATAGTATAGTATAGTATAGTATAGTATAGTATAGTATCATAAAGTGATTGATCAGCCTTCTGGAATCATGGAGTCAATGCTAATTATTTCCACTATGGGGATGCCATGCTATGCTAATTTTCACCACCAGGTCCTCATTTGGTTTTATTTTCCAGGCTGAAATCTCCCTCTGATGGACACCTCCTACACTGTGCAAAAGCCCAGGTCACATCACCTCCAGCTGTGGAAGAAACGGAGCTGCTCCAGAAGCTTTACCATCTCCTGGAAGCCAAGGGGTTTCAGACAAGGATGGAAGGAGTGGAACTCCTCCTAGACCTGTGCAAAACCAGCCCCCAGCTCATCTCCACTAACATTGCCCAAGTATGTAGGGTATCTTCACTGCTCCTTTCCTTTAGCTCCTTTCCTCAGCCTGTAGCAGCAAAGTTAATTCAGTGTGTCTTGGCACTCTGTCCTGGCTGTTTGGGACATGGTAGTCCCTCTTACCCAGACAAATGTAATTCAGGTCCAGGCTTCAGGACAAGTTATTTCAGTCCAGCTGTATTTATCTGGCAGGTGCCTATTGATGCTGTTCATCAGATGATGGCAGAATTTTCTGCTGGTGTAACTGCTGCTCTCTCCTACTTCCAGCTGGGTGAAGTGAAGGGAATCCAGCCCCTGAAAGCATGGCAATTGTTCTTTAGACCAAAAATGGATTTGCATAGGGAAGAGAAGTATCAGGCTGGGTTGGTTTAAACCCAGTTGTTTTTTGCAAAGAATACTTCTATGTACTCCATCTTGTCTTACACAGGCACAGCTCTGGCTACTCATTTCCATCCTTGTTCCTATTCCTCTTGGTAAAGACAGTGCTCACCCTTCTTGGGAGTCTTTTTTCTCTTTGGAAAAGGAGGGAAACAGCTAAGGACTCACCTCTGCCTTCTCCTCCCAGTAGCTGCTTTTTCCCTTTTTCCAGGTAAAGGTGCCTGATAATGAGGCTGTCAAGGGACTGAACCTGCTCTAATGAGAGCTGTACAATACAGTACAGTACAGTTCAGAGGTCCACCTGTTACTTAGAAAAATGGTCTGGATCCTGGAAGAGTGTATCAGAGCCCTGCACTTCTCCATACACTGGCTCTGAGACAAACATAAGAAAACTTAGATCTCCTCCAGCCATAGTTTTGGCAAAATCATAATTGCTCTCAGTCCTTGAGGCAACTGTATCGAAAACCAGGCATTGTAAACATCTGCTTGCATTCAAAGCAAAGGTACTCTGTTGTAGGAAGGAGACCAGGATACCAGATGGTTCATCACAGGTCCAGTTTATTGAAGAAAGCATCAAACACTTGTACAGCAAATAATAAGCTTATGAATATTCTGTAAGCCAAGCAATCTATTGGTTAAACTATACCATGAACTCTTCCTCATTCCTTAGGGGTTACATATCTCTTTTCTCATGTCTCTTTCACTATTTGTTATCCTACTACAGCTAGTCTCAAGGACACACTATCTTTGCAGGTGTAGGACTTGGAATTAGCCACAGTTTTGTACTTTTCCAGTCTTTAGTCACCTAAATTTCCTAACACTTCCCCTGTTTTTATTTTTTTAGAAGAAATGAAGTTCTATGGGCTAACTGTGTCACACTCTTTGCAACACAAGAATAGGCAATTCTAACAACTAAACAGTATTCTCAGCTAGCAAGGTTTCTCTCTTACAAAAAATCCAATCTAGGAAAACAAACTGAAAAGGCTATCACTATTTATAGGATATGCTATACTACAGATACAAAAAGGATTTTATGTGTTACAAGGCTCAAACAAAACTTAGGTGTGCTAATACAACCTACAAAAATAAGCTAAAGGAGTAACATGTGCCCAGGTTTCACCTGCGTCGTTTGCTTTCTATTCTCAAACAGTTTGCTTTCTATTCTTAGACAGCAGATATACTTCAAATAGGAATGGCTCTACTTATAAATGCTTCTGATTGTCCCTTTTAACTAAAGTTTCTCTGATGTTCACAACGGCACTTTACACACAAGTCATAAAATAAATGCCTATCATAAAAGTATAAATCTATCTAACATCACTTAAACTTAATAGCACCTAGACTAAAAATACTTAAACTTAAAATATTTAAACTTAACAAAACTTAACAAACTTTAAATTCTACATAACTTAAACCTAATATAATTTAAACTCAACAGAATCTAGCTTTACTTAAACTTAATAACACTTAAACTTAACAGGAGATAAACTTAACAAAACTAAACCTTAACAGTATTTAACATTTAATGGCACTTAATAGATAATTTAACTTAAACTACTTAGTAACAAATAAAACTTACTATAGAAATAAAATATAGCATTTACTATAGTTTACTTACAGGCCTGATTCTAAAATACTAAACTAAAACAAGTTTCTTCACGTATTTGCTGCAGCATTTTTATATTTGAAGGCACTTAAACATAAGGAGTTTATTCAAGGTTTACCTGTGGAGAAATTCTTTTGAATTCAGTGCTTGCTTTTACATTTATCACATCTAAACAAAGCTTAAAAAATACAAAACCCACACTCATTACATCTTACTTATACAGTCTTTTTAACGCATCTTTAACATTTTTAAACTTTTTAAAATACAATTTCAGAGTTTGATCTTCCACCGATTAAAGTCTATGCTTCTGATGTTTAAAGTCTCTGTTAATACAGGTGATTTTAAGACAGCATAACGGATGCTGAGCCAAATCGGCCGAAATTTGACCCACGCATTTACTATGCTGATTCCTTTCACAGTCTCTGCTAGGAAAAACAAAAGGTCCTTTTAACTTAGGTGAAAAACACTGGCGCAATGGTCCTTGGTGTCGCTTGTTTATTATCACTGGTCTCTTAATTGCAGTAGGGGTCTTTTCTTTTGTTGAATAACGTCACATTTATTACGGCTGTCTAAAACTGAAGCTTCGGAGCGGGCGAACACCCCACGCTGGGCTCCTTGTTTCACAAGACTCGCCGGCAGGCTGACTCACTGCGTGCGCTGCACCCATGGCCACGCGGGTCGCTCCCCCCGCGGCAGCCCGGCTCACCCCGCCGCTGCCGCCGCTACCGCTGCTGCGCCCCTGCCGAGTTTGGAGTGGCCCAGCCCCGCAGGCGCCCCGAGCCGCGGCTGCTGCTTTGCATTCAGAGACATGCTGAAGCAGTGTATTGAGCAACACCTGCCATGGCTTGCTCAGTTTCTTTGCTTTCTTATAATCTTCTAACACTGCTTCTCACAGTATATCCCCAACTTTTCTCCATTCCGAAAGTTCATGTGGGTTAAGGAAAGTCCCCTTTACTCCTTGCCTTTCTAAATACGCGGCAGATAACTTATATGCTGCTTGCCTTTTCATACCTCTTTCGTGAGCGCTCTTGCAGCTTTCCAGGCTCCGGCAGCACGTAAATGGCTTGAGTCACCAATGTGAACCCCAAGGGTGCTTCAAAATTCTGGCACCGTCCCGGCTGCAAACAGGACCCAGCTCCAACTTCCCCGACCGTAGTGTGCTCTCCCCCTTTTTCTTTTAGTTCGAGACGATGGGTCAGCATTCGGGGTCAACCATTTGTCGTAGGAAGGAGACCAGGACACCAGATGGTTCATCACAGGTCCAGTTTATTGAAGAAAGCATCAAACACTTATACGGCAAATAATAAACTTATGAATATTCTGTAAGCCAAGCAATCTATTGGTTAAACTATACCATGAACTTTTCCTCATTCCTTAGGGGTTACATCTCTCTTTTCTCATGTCTCTTTCACTATTTGTTATCCTACTACAGCTAGGCCCAAGGACACACTATCTTTGCAGGTGTAGAATTTGGAATTAGCCACGGTTTTGTACTTTTCCAGTCTTTAGTCACCTAAATTTCCTAACAGTACTTTTTAGCATTAATTACTTTAATTAGCATTAATAGTACTTTAGCATTAATAAATGGAATTGATTTAATGATTTATAGATGGAGAGAAATACCATAGGAACTATTCAGTCCCCAGCCAAACCTCTTCAAAAGAAGAAAATCCTTCAACCAGCAAGAGGTTGCACTACCATTCCAGTGAGTGGCTCACAGGAAAACAGTGACATTGTGCAAGTGAGTGCTGCCCTGACAGAAAGGATCACTTTCATCTTTGACATTGCTGACTGCTACAGCCACTCTTCAAACAGGGGCATTTGAATCCAACTTTCACATTGCTTGTTCTCTTCACAGATTTTGGATTATTTTGTCCTGAGAATATCTGACAGCCATAAGAAAGTGAAGCAGAGGGCACTGGACCTGCTGGCTGAAATCACAGGAGCCCTGAAAGATGCCTTGAACCCAGTGATCATTGGTTTGGTGGAAGGAATAACAAAGAACCTGAACTCAAAGGATCCCAGGGTTCGTGGGGCAGCTGTGAAAGCACTGGGAGAATCCATTGCTCATTTGGGTAAGGCTGAGCCCTGGCAGGGACTCTCCTCAGCTTCGTCTCTGTCTCTCCTGAACAAGAGAGCACTGAGTGCCTTGACAGCTGCTCTTGTGTGTGGAACACTGCAGCTGACACCCACCAGAGGCTGTGCAGGTGCAGTCCTTATGCACCATCCCCAACAGGCTGGAATGGGATCAGCATTTCCCAACAGTCCCAGGAGCCCTTGGCTCTGTGCTGCTTGTCTGAAGGGCAAGTCCTGGGCTGCAGCTCTGCTACAGTTCAGAGGCAAAGGGGGTTTGGAGTTTGCTTGGGCCCCATCTGACTTCCCAAATGAACAGCTTTGCTGTTGGCATGAAGGGACACTGACCCATCAGAGCTTCTGCAGGGCAGCCACCTGCAAGGCTCTACATAAGAGGCATTAGCTGCCTATTTGCCACTTTTCTTCTTTGTCTTCTGTTTTCAAAGGAGAACTGATGATTCACCAAGTTCATTTCTTTAGAACAAACAGGTATAAACCCAGCTGTCAAGGATGCCTTGTTCCACGTGTTGTTTTGCATGGGGCAAGATGGCCACAGCAATTATCTACATAGGCAAAGGCTGCTCTAAATTCCTTTGCCACACAGATTTATGTCATCTCTGAGAATGCTGCACTGGGGAAATATGCCTGAAAAAAGGAGTGTTGAAGAGGCAGGTCTTCAAGGGGAGTTTCCACTTTCTCCTCCCCAGCTGCCCTGTGAGCTCAGGAACTGCCTGACTCAGTGCCTTTCTGTGTCCCAAGTATGGGGCTCTTCCTTTGTGCTCTGGGATGCAAAACCTTTTCACTGCTTCCATGTGACTGAACTCCTGAGGTCCCTGTTGTGAAATGTTTTAACAC